>NC_064614.1:117621218-117930489 GCF_023898315.1 Schistocerca nitens | reverse complement strand
CCGGACTTGTTCCACATGATATTCGCTGATCCCAGGCTTACCACCACCATGCCCTTTCGCAACACTCCCAGTAGCTAAAAACTGATCACACCACTTCTCTATAGTCTTGATCGACGGGGGCTCTTTGTTGTAAACTAGACGAAAGTTTCTTTGCACTAGGGTCGCCGATTTTGTCTCTGCATACCACCAGACCACTTGTGCACGCTCCTTCATACCCTCCTTTTTTGTTTTAACCAATTTATTTCAGCTCCACTACGACCACTTGGCGTATCAAATTTGCACACCACAAACTTGTTGAGATGCTCTGTCTGCCCCTTTAGGATTCACAGGTCCACCATCTGAAATGAGGAAGATATAGGATATTAAAATGTTGGAGTCTCGTTGTGGACACCCTGTATTTTCGGAACTCAAATGGTGTTGGACTCAGAATCTCAACGCAGCTTTCAGTGACTGAATATTTTACAACAGTGCGAAATTTGTTGTTGTTTGAATACTATTAGGAAGTTGTGAACTATAGAAGATTTGTTGCACTGCGTAATTTTATTAGTGGAATAAAGTCGATTGGTTTTTAGTTGTGTCTACAAAGTCAATGAAGTTTATATTTCTCGGTGAATACTAACGAGACTCCACGCTGTTGAACTTAGTGATTTTGGTTATAGGATTTTGTGATTTAGTTACAAGGCTCCAAGCACTTAATCCGCACTTATTACTTTCTGTGAATGCTCTGATTGCATTAGGAATCTACAATTCTGACAAGATGTTCCAGCTTAAAAAGTAATGTCGTTATTGGTACGTGCAATGCATCACTGCGTCAGCGAATTTTTTCAGACAGATTAAAATGTGAACGGTTGAATTTCTTCTTAAGAAAGATGGCAAAGCAACTTCAGTAATTATGGTCAAGTGCCCCTATTGAGATATTCTTCTAAAATACTCGAAAAAGTAATGTACTCAAAAGAAGTCTCACGTTTATGTGGAAACAATTTAGTTACTATGTCACAATTTGGATTCCAGTAGGGTCACTCGACACAGAATGCTATTTATACAGGGCGGTCCATTGATAGTGACTGGGCCAAATATCTCACGAATTAAGCATCAAACGAAAAAACTACAAAGAACGAAACTCGTCTAGCTTGAAGGGGGAAACCAGATGGCGCTATGGTTGGCCCTCTAGATGGCCCTGCCGTAGGTCAAACGGATATCAACTGCGTTTTTTTAAATAGGAACCCCCATTTTTTATTACATTCTCGTGTAGTGCGTAAAGAAATATGAATGTTTTAGTTGGACCACTTGTTTCGCTTTGTGATGGATGGCCCTGTAATACTCACAAACGTATAAGTACGTGGTATCACGTAACATTCCGTCAGTGCGGACGATGTTTGCTTCGTGATACATTACCCGTGTTAAAATGTTGAGGGGAATGTCGTTACACGCATTGCCAAATGCACTGAGGTTGACGGACATCATTTTGAGCATTTATTGCATTAATGTGGTATTTACAGGTAATCACGCTGTAACAGCATGCATTCTCAGAAACTATAAGTTCACAAAGGTACATGTATCACTTTGGAACAACCGAAATAAAATGTTCAAAGTACCTACGTTCTGTATTTTAATTTAAAAAACCTACATGTTACCAACTTTTCGTCTAAAATTGTGAGCCATATGTTTGTGATTGTTACAGCGCCATCTATCACAAAGCGAAAAAAGTGGTCCAACTAAAACATTGATATGTAATAAAAATGGGGGTTCCTATTTTTAAAAAATACAGTTGATATGCGTTTGACCTATGGCAGCGCCATCTATATAGGTGAGAATATATGTTACACCTATTCAAGAAAAGCTTTTCTTATATAATTTTATAGGTATACTTCAATTTATAGTGAAATGAATTAAATCTCTAATACAATTTATTGCCTCTTGGTAACAAAACACAGCTCTGTCTTCTAATAAAGGGTTCACTATCGACACAGAAGAATATTAACTTTGGGATGAAAAATTTATAATGTTAGAGGTTTCAAAGCTCTTTTGACAACGGCTGTCTTTCTCCTACCACGATCTTGTATTTAAATTTCCGGCTTACCTCAAAACCAACTCCGAATTCCTTCAGCATATTAAAGCACCCCAAGTTCCTCAATTCAATCTCAAATTAAATATCTTTCATTTCATTAAAGTTCTTAAGTTTCCTTACATGATTAAGAACTTTTTAAATTATTATTTCAACAATCAACCTTAAATTATGGCAACCAAATTTATTTATGAAACAAAACGGAGTACACAAATATTATGAGCTACAGTTTTCGGATTTTTAATACTGATTCATGCATTGATTTCCACTAGATTTGTAATGTATGCGATGTGACAAATCAGTTTACGTTTATCCATGATAATATGATTATACAATATTTTAAGCTAATAAACTCGTCTGTGATGCGCAACATACGTTGTCACTTATATGACATTTATTTAAAAATACGAGTATGTTACAGTTGTGACTGTTGGACTCACTGTTCCAAAGATATTACGAATCAGAAATTTCACAGCAGAAATCTTTCTTGCAGCAAAACTTCAAGACTTGATATTTCGCCGTTCCACAAGTGAGCCATCCTTATGCGCAGACTGCTGGCTACCTTCCAATGTAAATATCGCTGAACTACGCATATTCTTGAAATCTTAAGCAATAAAACATTAAAATTAAATACTGTCTGCCCAAGAAATAAATAACTGTATTCCAAATCAAGGTAAGTACTGGTACAAAGGTGACGAAAAAAAATAATTTTTGTGTAATTGTTTTTATAACTCAAAAACATTACAATTTGCAAACTATCATACACCATCAGAAAGCGCTTCATTTATTGTAGTGTTATGAGAGAAATAGATTATGGAAGAAAGGGGAGGGGTGGGGCGAGAGGGGGGACGGATGCAGGTTGCAGTTGGCTCGGACGATTGAACGAATTCAAGGAACTCGCTGAAAAATATTTTTGAAACGAAAGAACTGTAGAACGTGCTGTCATCACATACTGTTTCTGCTCTCCAAAAACCCTCCCCATCTTTCCGTATCTCGACTGGTTTTTATTATTTAGTAGCGTGTGGGTGACCAGATGGGCGAATTTTGAGCAAATTTTTTAAAGAAGTGGAACCATCGCGCCACCCGGAGTGGCCGAGCGGTTCTAGGCGCTACAGTCTGGAACTGCGCGACCGCTACGGTCGCAGGTTCGAATCCTGCCTCGGGCATGGATGTGTGTGATGTCCTTAGGTTAGTTAGGTTTAAGTAGTTCTAAGTTCTAGGGGACTGATGACCATAGATGTTAAGTCCCATAGTGCTCAGAGCCATTTGAACCATTTTTGGAACCGTCGCCATTTGGACAATGTTTTTGTTGATCAACACGATTTTTTGGGATACAGGCAAATCCTATTGTATCCAGAATGAATTTTTCATTCTGCAGCGGAATGTGAGTTGATATGATACTTTCTGGTAGACTGAAACTGTGTGGCGGACTGAGACTCGAACTCGGAACCTTTGCCTTTCGTGGGAAAATGCTCTACTGACTGAGCTACGCAAGTACGACTCAGAACTTGGCTTCCGCCAGTACGTCGTCTCCTACCTTCCAAACTTCACAGACGCTCTCCTGTTAAACGGTAGAGCACGTGTCCTCTAAAGGCAAAGGCCCCGACTTCGAGTCTCTGTTCGGCACACAAATTTAATCTACCATAAAGTTTCAAATCCTATTGTATTTTTATGCACTAATTTTAATTTAATGTTATTTTCAGTTATGTTTCCCGCTCCGCTGGCTTGTGAACTACTAAAATATTGCAATCCCAAAGTTCAACCTGTCTCCAAATAACGACTCCAGTGCTAAGGTTAAACTGCTATAGAAAGTTAATGACGCTATTGTAGTAGCGCGTGCTTACCATAACGCCAGTTACGGACGATGTGAGCTGTGTCAGAAGGAGCACTGTGTTCTTGGAACACAGCATTACCGTTGGGACCGGGCTGAGTGGACGTGCGGTTCTAAGCGCTTCAGTATGGAACCGCGTGACCACTACGGTCGCAGGTTCGAATCCTGCCTCGGGCATGGATGTGTGAGATGTCCTTAGGTTAGTTAGGTTTAAGTAGTTCTAAGTTCTAGGGAACTGATGACCACAGCAGTTAAGTCCCATAGTGCTCAGAGCCATTTGAACCACTAGCGTTGGGAAACAAACGTTGTTCTATGAGATGGGCCCGATCTGTCAAAACGATGTTGGTAGTAAAGTTATCTTGCAGCGTAACCATGGGTCCCAGGGAATGCCACGATGTGGCCGCCCAAATCATCACCGAACCACCGCCAGGTTTCACTCTCGTTACATATTCTCGACCAACACTGGAAACCATGAGAAACAACGCTCATACGATTGAACGACATTTTTCTATTGCTCCACAGTCCAAGTTTTATGGCTTTGACACTGCGTTCTCCTGTTATAGGTATTCGCATTACTGATGAATGGTTTGGGATCCCAGCTAATCCTGCAAATCCCTGCTTTTGGAGCACCTTTAGTGTTGGTTTGGTGCTTACAGGGGCCCCGAGCGCTTCATTCAGTTAAACAGTGACTTTTGCAGCTATCGTTCTCCTCCTGTTCGTCACAGTCCTCGTGAAAGCGCGATTTGACTAATTTATAATCTTAAGAGCATGTGCTAGAAAGTATATGAAATTAATAGACCATCTGAAAACAAAAAACGTTCTGTGAAGGCTTAAAGGTAAAATATGAGTATATGATCACTGGTCTGGTAATTAAAACCTATAAAAAGAACCAAGCTTGTCTTTATACATATAAATAAAAATGGTTTCCATCAGCTATGCCTACGATCTTCTGCAATTTATCTGATTTGTTCCCATTGAAACACGTATGTATTCAGTAGCAGCGATGGCGAGGCATGACAGAATCTCTGACCAGAGAGTTATTTATCGTTGCTAGTCTGTGCTTGACCGCGCGAGAGTTCAGTTCAGTTGCGAGGGAGTTGTTGTACGTAGCGAGTCGCGAGAGCATGTAGTTCGTTCGTGGTAGTAGCGCGCGAGAGACAGTCGGAGTTGTGTGTGAGGAGTTGGCAGGCGTCGACATGGGTCTCTGGTCAAGGTTTGGAACGAGGTATATTTTTTAAATAAGGTAATGAAGCAGCATTGCGCATATCTGATAATGTAATGTATGTTAACTGTAATTAATTTGTTCAAGAATTGCCCAAATAATAATTTTGTTCTCAAAACCATCCTTTTAAGAAAATAATCATTACAATTGAAACAATACTTCCTTTGCTTTTCCTCCCAGAATCAATTTATCAGGTTGATCTTAACGTTAATTTTGTGGGGACTTAATATTTTTGCACATTGTTATTATCATTGAGTTTTATTACTGTGGGAAGCTAACATTTGGCACTATTTGCAATTCTATTCAATTCTTTTCATTTTGCTTATTTTACCGGGAGGTTACGTTTAGCACGATAAATATTCACATTTAAATAATTTCATTACATTTCTTCGGGGATGTTACACCATATGTGCATCAACCAGAGATGTCACGATGGCGAGCCAACATGTAAATATGATGTGACATGACCAGTGCAAAATTTCGTGGTAGAATGGTAGTACACTATTTTCTTGTGTAAAATGGAGCAATAGCTGTAGACACAGTACTACTGATGAGAAGAAGGTAGTGTATATGCACCAAGCAGTGCAGTGTAGTGTGGTGTTGTTGCTAATTGAAGTAATAGACTAGTAGGTTGAGCGAACCTCTACTGTATCTGTGAGTTCTGTGAAAGAGAGAGTTAATACTGTTGAGATTTCGAAGTTTGGGGGTGTTAATACCTGAAGCAACCTTGATGTAGAATGAAAGTTTTGTCCTTTGTCCTACATGAGCCTTTACACTTCCTATTTACAAGAGAATGTAAATATGAAATTAAATATATTGGTGTACGAATCTGAATGTAACAGATCTTGTCGTAAGAAGTGTTAAAACGATAACATGCTTCGTTTGTGAAAGTCAATGAAGACCACCTATGAAATTTTGTCATTCAGTGTCTATGTATTTTTCTGTAAACCTGGTGCATTTTCATTTATGTTGTGAAGCTGGTCGCGACAAGCCAGTACACAGAGTGTAGACTGCAGCTTAGGGGCCGTCCAACATTACTGAGCCACTGTACACCTTGAGGCCATTTAACCATACTCACCGCCAGAGCCTGGGAGGAAGGGGTGCTTTCCAACCCCCACCTCTGACCAGCACCACTCAGACTGCTATCAGGGCACCTACCTACTTGTACAGCAGCTGACGTCAGCATCCGAGGAGCGAGAACGGCGGTGTTTCTCGTCGGCCTTGCCAAGACGCCTGCCCTGCATCCCATGGAGTACGAGCACACATCGGCTGATGAACATCACTGCTGTCTTCGGACGTCACACACCGTGCCAGCGTGACCTGCACGGTCACCGAGGACTCGCAGCCTCTACCTGGCTTCCCTGCTACGAGAGACCTGGGACGAGGTTATTGTGTGAGGGAGTTGCCGAAATCTGTTAGACGACGACGCTTCCTTGACCATGGAGAAACTCACTTGCTGGCCTCGATGGGAGGAGATGATTTGAGATTATAATCAGCTTGCACTCATCAGTCCACATGTATGAATGAGACCAATAGACTAAAAATAAACATGCTTGACTAACAACTGTGAGACTGAGTAAGACTCTTATTGGCTTGCAGTTCACATTGTGTTGCGATGAGATGGAGTGACATGGGCTGAAATCGATTAAGCGTTAGCCAGTCATGAACTATATTAATAGTCATGGGCACAGTCAAAAGTACCCATTTGGAGATTTGCAATAGACATTGTGCTGCAAGGAGATGGAGTAAAATGTGATGACGTCGACTAATCTTTAGCCAATCATGAACTATCAAACGTTAATAGATGTGGACAATGCCAAAAGTAATTCTTTCGTGATTTGTGGTACATATTGTGTTGTGAGGAAATGGGGTGTCACGTATTGAAATCGGTTAATAGCTAGCAAATCATGAATCATCAAACATTAATGGTCATGATCAGTGCTGTGAAGGTGGTAGATGGACTGTGGTGCTGAAAGATTCTGATGAGTGGACTAGTGGAACACTGTGGAAGAACTGTGTTCAGAGGGTGCGTGTAACTGTTGTTGAACTGATAGACAATAACTTCGATCAAGCCACATTAGTGCAACCGCAGGCTGCATGTATGCCCTTCAAATGGCTTTTAGAAGAAATATGCACTTCCACGGAGACCCATTGTCATTCCCTTTAAACCCTATTGCATTTGAGTGAAGTATAGTGCCGAAAAGAAATCATGACATATTATACTGTAGGGTAGTGAATTATTTATGCATTTCTTTTTGTTTACATATCCTAGACCTTTTCAGAATTCTTGTTAGTATCATATTGTTTATGAAAGTGTTTTTATCTCATTTTTGTGTCTTTAATTGTGAACTGTAAAGAGTACTATCATCATAAGTTGTATTCTTCAGGGAACCACTGACATTTACCATGTATCCTTTCAGTTGGTCCTCATGTGAAAAGGCATATGAAGCTGCTTCTTCCTGTCGCTATCTGTACCATATTCATCATTAAGAAATTGGATATCCTTAATAGCTTATACCCTTGAATCCATCGTTGATACTAAAATTTATAAGTTTTTTCTATGATTTTGTGATAATACAGTTGCGCTTTGTGCTGTATTGGAATGTTGATCTTCCATACATACCCCTTTGCCTCAAGTGTATGGTGTTCAGTTACACAAACTATATCTCTGTAGCCAAACAACAACACATCCTAATTGGCACCTTTGACATCCAATAAGTAAATTGCACTGTAATATGAGGGATAATCAAGTTTTCTTATTTGTTCTCTGAGTAGTCACCAGTTGTAAATCATGCGTAATACTCATAGGAATTTTTTTAAAAATATTTGATGGTGAGAATTATCAGTTTAATCCTGTCTCTATTAGTCTAATCTACGTTTCTTTTTTGCAGTCTTGATAACGGCCTACTTCGTGATGACATTTGTCAATTTGTGTCAATCTAATGTATGACAGTCATTTTTTAAAAATTGATTTAAACTTATGAAGACAAGGATGTTAAGTGTTTTTGATACCCTAATGTAGCACATCTACGATTTCCTCACGAGCTACGTTTGCTTACTGTGGTTACATTAACAGAGTACAAAGATATAAGTTCCTGTGTTGATCGAACGACATCGTCAGTTGTAATTGCAGTGGGCACAGCATCACTGAGCTTCCACTGTGGATCAATAGAAACGTGTCGCCTGTCGAATTATTCGGATTTCTTGTTACACGAGGTCGATGGTTACACGCCATTAACCAGACGAATGGCTGCACAAAACGTACAACGCACCGTATATGCAGGCCGGTAAGAGCTGAATTACGCGCTGGGGTACATTCAGTTGGGCTTCCATGGAATATGTGGTGGTAATCGAAAGTATCAGGACAGCAGTAAACTACGTGAACTTCGAACGAGGAATTCCGCCTTACGCAAGACACCTATGGAGTTTTGTTTCACCCAGATATGTTTCAGCACTTTCAGTGCCATCTTTATAACCCTTTATTTCCTTTCTTACAAGAAGCTATTAAATGCTTATGTTTGTAACTGTGAGTCTGCTACACAATCTACAACTTGTCATGGGTTTCTTAGCAAGCACGGAAATAAGAAGAACTGCAACATCACAAGATGATTACGTGAACTTTATCGCGGACCACCTGCATCTCTTCATGCTGGAAATTTTCCCTTACTGCGATGACATCTTCCAGCAGGATAAGTGTCCGTGTTGCGACGTCAGAATGGTGCTACAGAGGTCTGAGAGGCATTTTAGTGAACTCATATTGCTTTCTTGGTCAGCTAATGTGTCTGATCTGTACCCTCTGGAACACATATAGGGCGCCAGTTGCGTGCCAGTAGACCACCATGTCGTAATTTGCGGTAACTAGTAACTAAAAAGGGTTGCCCACTGCTATCCTGTTTTGGTTTTACACCCCTTCAGTAACTTAGTTAAGCAATGAACTTTTATTTTTTTCATTTTCACTACTCAGATTCCGACTGCAGATTCTGTGGCCTTCAGCCTCATAGCACAGAATTCAGAAATAGTTTAAATAAAATTCCCATAGTAAAATCTATTATTTCAGTACATTCTAATGTCTATTCTGAAAGTGATGAGCTAATTAGTTTTATTGGAAATGAATCCTATTAAAAGTTATGAACAATGACGTATATTGTGCAATACATATTAAGTAAAATTCGAGTGAGCTAATATATCGAATTCAGCTATAAGACTGCATCCAAAAGAAAGCCTAAATTTTATTGATTCCAGCAAAGTGTTTAAATTAACCTAAAGTCTATTAGTTAAATAGATATTAAGACTTGTTTTGATACTTTTGGTACCTTTATTTTTCTACGTAAAATGACTCCAGTCCCAACTTTGTAAGTGCATTAATTAAGAATTAAGTAAATTTGAATAAGTAAACATTATTGTTCAGGAGGGCTGCCATGGTTATAAGTCGGGAATTCCCACTGCGGATGCATAAGTTAGTTCTGCGTATTTAAATTGATACAGCTCACTCATGTTATTTAAGTAATATGACCCAATAGTTAATTTCAAAACCAATTAGAAAGGATCATTTTAACCCTAGGAAATTATAAACTATAATATATTAACAGAAATAGTCAAATATTCAAGCACTCGTCTATATAAGGTCCGAGCTGGTGCAGTTCTCAGTTAGTTCTCGGTCAGATTCTCATGGAGCAAAAGTGCGGCAAGTCGGTGCCGGAATGTGATGTGATAATACTTGAAACAGAAGCTTAACTTTCCCGGTCGGTACCAAAAAAGTGTAATTGTATTCGGCTTTGAACATTTAAGGGGTATGGTGAACATTGTTAAAGACTGGAAGTTTTTGACCTACCTAATGTGACGATTAATAAGTGTAAGAGGCCTGGTCACATGAATATTGTGTGTGTGTGAGTAATAACAAATAAATCGCAATGTGGTTGCCATAAGTTTTCAGTAACGAATACGGTCTTGACTTTCGATTTTGGAAAACATAATCTAGGATCCTGGCTTCTTAATTGCAATGTGATTTAGGTGAGACGACGCAGCTACCGAGAAGACAATATTGAATAAGCAAAGGAAGGTAGGTCAGGAACACTGCGCACTATCTACTGGGTGAGGAAATGTTTCACTACTTCCGGTTGTGACGTGAACTTAAAGTGGCACTAATACAAGGATTCAGCCCGGCACGTTACAAACTGCTTGACCTGTGCGTAGACATATGGTGCCACGTAGTTCTGGAATCCTGCCAAGGGCTTGTACAATCCATGTCAAGTAGAATCTCTGTTCTACTGTGTTTGAAAAGTGGAACAACACTCTATTAGACAGGTCGTCATAAGGTTATGGCGTCGGCGTATGCTTCAGTATTACTGTCATAGACGAATGGTGTAAAGTATATGTGTAGTGCATGTACTCTTTGAGGAAGTTGTTCATACACTCATATCACTTTAGCAACCACCACATTATACCACAACTCAATGCTAATAATTGAAACAAAAACTGTACAGGTTGGTAGGTTACGTGATAAGTATTACAGTCTCAAGAAATAGTGATATTAATAACAATATTTTAAAAGTAGTATAGTTTCGTGACCGAAACACAGTTTAACCTTTTTCTTATTACTGCTCATAAAATTTCATTTTTCCTCTCTGAAGGTAATTATGTGCAGGATCGGAACCACTGCTCCACAATGACGACTGCGTATTTCATCCAGACGCTGAGTGTGGGACATCTTGCTGGGTAACTATGCATTCGTCTACAGCGTAATGAGCATTTTGATACCAAGTGCCTGATATATTAAGATTCACTTACATGTTACTATTATCACGGTAATGGTAAGTCAGATAACAACATTAATGGAGGTTACTGATGACGTCAATGGCCTTCTTCAGCATGCCGCTGTTATCACACTTCGAATATGTTTGTGTGCTACAACATCGTTATCTTGAATTGAGCTTAACAGTTGTAATCAAGAAATTTATAGGTTAGAGGGTTCCGAAAGTGTAGAAACAGCAGTTCTATATCAAAGGTTGCAGGGCAAACGCAAGACGGAGGTAGACCTCCAGGAAATACACTCCTGGAAATTGAAATAAGAACACCGTGAATTCATTGTCCCAGGAAGGGGAAACTTTATTGACACATTCCTGGGGTCAGATACATCACATGATCACACTGACAGAACCACAGGCACATAGACACAGGCAACAGAGCATGCACAATGTCGGCACTAGTACAGTGTATATCCACCTTTCGCAGCAATGCAGGCTGCTATTCTCCCATGGAGACGATCGTAGAGATGCTGGATGTAGTCCTGTGGAACGGCTTGCCATGCCATTTCCACCTGGCGCCTCAGTTGGACCAGCGTTCGTGCTGGACGTGCAGACCGCGTGAGACGACGCTTCATCCAGTCCCAAACATGCTCAATGGGGGACAGATCCGGAGATCTTGCTGGCCAGGGTAGTTGACTTACACCTTCTAGAGCACGTTGGGTGGCACGGGATACATGCGGACGTGCATTGTCCTGTTGGAACAGCAAGTTCCCTTGCCGGTCTAGGAATGGTAGAACGATGGGTTCGATGACGGTTTGGATGTACCGTGCACTATTCAGTGTCCCCTCGACGATCACCAGTGGTGTACGGCCAGTGTAGGAGATCGCTCCCCACACTATGATGCCGGGTGTTGGCCCTGTGTGCCTCGGTCGTATGCAGTCCTGATTGTGGCGCTCACCTGCACGGCGCCAAACACGCATACGACCATCGTTGGCACCAAGGCAGAAGCGACTCTCATCGCTGAAGACGACACGTCTCCATTCGTCCCTCCATTCACGCCTGTCGCGACACCACTGGAGGCGGGCTGCACGATGTTGGGGCCGTGAGCGGAAGACGGCCTAACGGTGTGCGGGACCGTAGCCCAGCTTCATGGAGACGGTTGCGAATGGTCCTCGCCGATACCCCAGGAGCAACGGTGTCCCTAATTTGCTGGGAAGTGGCGGTGCGGTCCCCTACGGCACTGCGTAGGATCCTACGGTCTTGGCGTGCATCCGTACGTCGCTGCGGTCCGGTCCCAGGTCGACGGGCACGTGCACCTTCCGCCGACCACTGGCGACAACATCGATGTACTGTGGAGACCTCACGCCCCACGTGTTGAGCAATTCGGCGGTACGTCCACCCGGCCTCCCGCATGCCCACTATACGCCCTCGCTCAAAGTCCGTAAACTGCACATACGGTTCACGTCCACGCTGTCGCGGCATGCTACCAGTGTTAAAGACTGCGATGGAGCTCCGTATGCCACGGCAAACTGGCTGACACTGACGGCGGCGGTGCACAAATGCTGCGCAGCTAGCGCCATTCGACGGCCAACACCGCGGTTCCTGGTGTGTCCGCTGTGCCGTGCGTGTGATCATTGCTTGTACAGCCCTCTCGCAGTGTCCGGAGCAAGTATGGTGGGTCTGACACACCGGTGTTAATGTGTTCTTTTTTCCATTTCCAGGAGTGTATTTGGGAAAAAATCAGAGCACCAAACGCTCACGCGAGTAGAAAGCACTGATGCATTGCTGTAGATACTGAGAGTTAGCTAAAGCCGGTGATACGATCAGCCGAAGCTTTTACCAAGCTGTTCAGAAAGGAAGGATTAAATTAAATTTTTTGGTGTTAGAAGTAGTTTACTTCGAAGCGAAATTGAAGTAGATAATTGCTGCAACTTAGTATGTATATACACGACAACTGGAGTAAATTAATAATTGTTTCCTTTCACCGACCTCTTCACTCATATGATACAGTTACTGCAGTGTTCCATGAAAATTTCAGTTTCATTTCGAAGGAGTACCCGACACATACATTTACATATGGAGGTGATTTCAATCTACCCTCGGTATATCGGCGGAAACAGATGTCGGTGGTAGGCATAAAACTTTGTCCGAAATTGTGCTAAATGCATTCTCCGAATGTTATTCAGTTCAGGTGCCCACATGAAGTGTGAATGGTTGCGATAACATACTAGACCTCTTGGCAGCAAAGAATCGTGAGCAAACAGACAGCGTCATGATGAATACCGGAGCTGACGACCACGAGGTTGTTGTAACGAGACTGAATACCGTAATATCCACAAACACCAAAACTGAAGCAAAATACATATATTAAAAAAATTGATAATAATTCGCTTGACAGTTCCCTAATAGACCGTCACTGTTCTTTCCGAACTGTATAACCTGTAACATCGAAAATGCAGGATGCATGGCACCTGCTACCGATACATAATTTTTTTTAATTCGATGTAAATACACTCCTGGAAATTGAAATAAGAACACCGTGAATTCATTGTCCCAGGAAGGGGAAACTTTGTTGACACATTCCTGGGGTCAGATACATCACATGATCACACTGACAGAACCACAGGCACATAGACACAGGCAACAGAGCATGCACAATGTCGGCACTAGTACAGTGTATATCCACCTTTCGCAGCAATGCAGGCTGCTATTCTCCCATGGAGACGATCGTAGAGATGCTGGATGTAGTCCTGTGGAACGGCTTGCCATGCCATTTCCACCTGGCGCCTCAGTTGGAGCAGCGTTCGTGCTGGACGTGCAGACCGCGTGAGACGACGCTTCATCCAGTCCCAAACATGCTCAATGGGGGACAGATCCGGAGATCTTGCTGGCCAGGGTAGTTGACTTACACCTTCTAGAGCACGTTGGGTGGCACGGGATACATGCGGACGTGCATTGTCCTGTTGGAACAGCAAGTTCCCTTGCCGGTCTAGGAATGGTAGAACGATGGGTTCGATGACGGTTTGGATGTACCGTGCACTATTCAGTGTCCCCTCGACAATCACCAGTGGTGTACGGCCAGTGTAGGAGATCGCTCCCCACACCATGATGCCGGGTGTTGGCCCTGTGTGCCTCGGTCGTATGCAGTCCTGATTGTGGCGCTCACCTGCACGGCGCCAAACACGCATACGACCATCGTTGGCACCAAGGCAGAAGCGACTCTCATCGCTGAAGACGACACGTCTCCATTCGTCCCTCCATTCACGCCTGTCGCGACACCACTGGAGGCGGGCTGCACGATGTTGGGGCCGTGAGCGGAAGACGGCCTAACGGTGTGCGGGACCGTAGCCCAGCTTCATGGAGACGGTTGCGAATGGTCCTCGCCGATACCCCAGGAGCAACGGTGTCCCTAATTTGCTGGGAAGTGGCGGTGCGGTCCCCTACGGCACTGCGTAGGATCCTACGGTCTTGGCGTGCATCCGTGCGTCGCTGCGGTCCGGTTCCAGGTCGACGGGCACGTGCACCTTCCGCCGACCACTGGCGACAACATCGATGTACTGTGGAGACCTCACGCCCCACGTGTTGAGCAATTCGGCGGTACGTCCACCCGGCCTCCCGCATGCCCACTATACGCCCTCGCTCAAAGTCCGTCAACTGCACATACGGTTCACGTCCACGCTGTCGCGGCATGCTACCAGTGTTAAAGACTGCGATGGAGCTCCGTATGCCACGGCAAACTGGCTGACACTGACGGCGGCGGTGCACAAATGCTGCGCAGCTAGCGCCATTCGACGGCCAACACCGCGGTTCCTGGTGTGTCCGCTGTGCCGTGCGTGTGATCATTGCTTGTACAGCCCTCTCGCAGTGTCCGGAGCAAGTATGGTGGGTCTGACACACCGGTGTCAATGTGTTCTTTTTTCCATTTCCAGGAGTGTATTTGTAGTTTAAATGCTTTCTTTTAACAAGTAAGGACATTACTTCACTGTATGTGTACATTTAGGTAGAAGTCTGTTGACGTTTTATTGTATTTATCTGTGTTCTACTGTGAAACTTATAAGCTCTGGGAAAACGGAAAGCTCTGCACCTGAATGGCAGGCTTGTCCAAATGAAGTTTTTGAAGTAGCCAACCCCAGCGACGCTAGTCCTATTGAAAACAGAGGCGGATGTTGTGAGGAAGTGCGAGATGAATTTGGCGATAATGACCAGGTACAACTAATTGAAAGCCACGTAGATTACAATATCTACGAGGTCAAACCTGACGTTGTACAGTCAGACGAGAGTGATGAGGTTTGCGTGAGCTCGGGAGATGAGATAGAAAGTAAAACAGATCACTTTTCTCCAAAAATCTCGGAAGATGACAGCCATCTTTCCGAAGAATACCTACCTGACGTGACAATTGGCGAACTATTGGTGAAACGAAGTTCATTAATCGATGAAATTGATAGTAAGATTACGGTGTTGAGATCAAAACAAGTTCAACTACCGCAGGACAGACAAATAGAGATCAAAAACGTGACCCTGCATAACTGCAATAATTATGTGAATTGATAACTCGGCGATTATTGGATTTTATGCAGACAAAATTGTTTAACTGTATGAACCTGCATTTCCGTTTGTTTAAATTTTAGGACATTCCCTGAATTTCTTTCCCTCCAGAAAAAAAGTCATGAAATGTGGGGCACGTGTAACACCGAAAATGCAGGATGCTTGGCAACTGCTACCGATATATAATTTTTTTAATGGTATGTAAATATTCGTAATTTATATGCTTTCTTTTAATAAGTAAGAACATTGCTTCATTGTATGTGTACATTTAGGAAGAAGTCTGTTGACGTTTTATTGTATTTATCTGTGTTTTACTGTGGAACTTACAAGCTCTGGGAAAAAGCCAAAGGAATTGTTATTTGCATCGACTAGCAAGAATAATAGCAGTGCTTGTGCGTTGTAAAATCTTTGGGTAGGGGGTTGTTGCGAGGAGCGCGCAGAGAGAGAGAGAGGGAGACGGTTCCAGCGCGTGTAGCGTGCGGAGGTGTGGTGTTAACGCTCTCGCAGTAGAGAGTACCGTTTCGGCGGCATCATGTACGCGCGCCGGCCAGATGACTAGTAGCAGGAGGAAGGACAGTGGACGGGCAGAAGAGGCTGTATTAATTACGGTTGCCCGTTCCTGTAATTAGCTGTGGCCCGACAAGATGCTACCGTCTTCAACAACAGCAGCAGTTCCATCAACACAGATTCGTCGTCGGCTCCGAGTTTCGTCGCTCGCACAGCACTGAAGTAAGACTGTTCATTGGTAGAAAGTATTAACGGCTAACCCAGCAGCACAACTGAATGTGATTTGATTAATGAACTTTATTTACATAATAATCAGTTAAATTCAGGTCGATTGTGTCCTCATTGCCCCCAGACATTGTTACCAAGCAGGGTCCTAGTTCCCTTTTTTTCTTATATGCTAACCGAAGTTTGGGAATGTATCACAGGAAAAAATCCAGATCTAAAGAAAATGCACAAATTAAGAGGGCGGAAGTTTTATTTATTTTACATATAGCTTGGAGCACATGGCTGTTAGGTTTAGTACGTATTCTAGTATTTAATTCTGTTCAAGTCAGTAAAAAAAAGGCTCAGTTGTTTAGACAATAACATGACATCCAATTTGAAAACTAAGTAGCTGCAAAGTAAAAAGTGCTTGCCTTTCTCTAAATTTCTTTGATGATGTTATGTTGAGGTCTCTGAAAGTCATTGTTCACGTAACGAAATTCAATACTAACATACATTTTAAGTGGATATTTTCAAATCATTACTCAATCGCCTTTTTCAAAATTTAATGACAAACTTAACGTAAAAGTGACTTCTTAGTTTTCTTTATCATTACATACTCACTTAAAATTAGTGTCAAAAAAACGTGACAACCTTCAGTTACCACGTCAGTGTTTAATAATAAATGTTTTTCTTTCCCATAATCTTGTGCAGGATTTTGGATGTAAATTGCCCTAGTGGGCTGGCGACCGTAATTATTTCCTTTTCGTTCATTAGTGTAACTTTTGGATTCATGAACAGTGGTACCCTTTCCTGTCCAGTGTTGTTCGTGAGTGAATGCACAAAATAACTTCCATTTTTCCAAATTTTAGCCTTGTTCGGATTAATTACTTTTTTATTTTTAGTAGACTTTTCTATCAGAAAGATCGGTTGTACACTTTCCCCCTACTTATCGGTATTACTTCTATGGGAAAGATGGTCTTTTCCAATCAGAAAAATTCCATTATAGATTACAAGGTTTTTGACACCATTCCTCACAAGCGGCTTGTAATCGAATTCAAAGGGTGTGGAGTATAGTCCCAGTTGTGCAAAGTGAATCGTTGTTTCCTGTCAGAAAGGTCACAGTTCGTAGTAACTGATGGAAAGTCATCGGTTAAAACAGAAGTAATGTCTCGTGTTCCCCAGGTAAGTGTTATAGGCCCACCGCTGTTGCTAATCTATATTAACGATTTGGGAGACAATGTGAAGAGCCCTCTCACATCGTTTGCAGGTGATGCTGTCGTTCAGCATCTAGTAAAGTCATCAGAAGATCAATACGAAGTACAAAAGATTTAGACAAGACACCTGTATCGCCTGAAAAGTAGCAGTTGACACTGAACTATGAAAGGTGTGAGGTCATCCATATTAGTACTTAAAGGAACCTGCTCAGTTTTGGTTGCATGATAAATGACACAAACGAAAAGCTTTTCGTTCAACTAAATACTTAGGAATTACAGTTCCAACACCTTAATTCGAGCGATCACAGAGATAATGGTGTGGGGAAAGCGAACCAAAAGCTGAATTTTAATGGCAGAACACGTAGAAGACGCAACAGATCTACTAAAGAGACTTCCTAGACTTCGGTTGTCCGTCCTTTCGCTAGAGTGTTGCTTCATGGTAGGGATAGGATTGATGGCGGACATTCATAAGGTACAACGAAAGGCAGTTCGTTTTGTATTATCGCAAAACGGTGTGTCACGGATATGATACGAACTGGGAGTTGCTTAGTTAAAAGAAAGGGATTTTCGTCGTGGCGAGACCTTCGTTACTCACCATCTTCCTCCTCCGAATGCAAAAATATTTTGCTGACCCTCATCTAAACATCGAGAAGTGACCATCCTAGTAAAAGAACAGAAATCACAGCTCACACTGAAATGTTTAGGTGTTCAGTTTCCTTACGTGCTATTCAAGAGCGAAATCTTCTTGCTCTTGTCGGTAGCGTCTAAGTTTGTCGTCTCAACACTGAAAACTTTTGGAGTACTGAAGGATGTTGGCTCCAACACCACTCTTATTTAGTTTCACTGGGTCACACATTTACCAACGTTATATTGACCTGCTGCACTACGACCAGGTTCTTTAACTCTGCAATTTACAGAACACATCAACCCGGCTAGTGTCGTTAAATTCGTTTCATAATTCACAGTTTATATAAGCAGGTAGCTGAACACATTTCGTCATTAAAGTAGTCATGACCATTAATAGTGGCACAGAACAAAAACGCTTACGAAGTGCAGTGTGGTAAAGAAAGTCTATGCTAACAATGACCAAAGAAGTTCGTACAGTTGTTCCATACAGACATGTTGTCAACGCGAGGAGCGATGCGGCAATATTAACTGATTCCAACAGATTTTTATGTCCTTCAATGTATAACTTTGTCCAAATAAGCACACTAACTTCAAACTGTTAAAAGAACAGTTTCTAAACACCGACTTTACTACTGATTGCGTATACCGACACGGAGAGGTCTCGCAGTAGACTGAGGATTTTAGAGGAGGAAGGGGATTTATCAACTGGAGTAAAGATATTTCGGAATTTTCGAAACAACATATTTTTTTATAAAAATGCTAGGTTTAACTTTTCTAGAATTGATGAGCTGTATGTCCAGGTAGTAATTAGATTTACATTTTAAACGGTTAGTTAACAATGTAAAAAAGTGCACAGAACTATTTTGTATGATGACACTGTGACTTACTTATTTACGAGAACAGCTGGCATATTAAAAATCATGGTAAATGATGGCAATTCTTTATTAGTGGCTTAAGCGATCAATAGTGTGTGTGTGTCATTTCCTCCAGAAAAATTGGGATAACGAAAGTATTGTGGAAAACTCGGGAATTAAACTGATATACTAGCACTAAAGGCAACAGTACTTTTGGTTGTATCCAGACTTCAGTACTAATTATCTATTAGGTTAATAAGTTTCCATCAGTCCTTAGTGCAGGCTTCCTCCAGCACTCCCTTTTGGTTCCGACCTGTCTGGCGTCGTGTTCCCATACTGCTCGTAGCCGCTATGTCGCAGGTATCGTCGGCCACGCTCCATTGATGGCCCGGCACAACGGCGCCGCCCACTTTACGCAGTAGCTTCCACCAGTCACGGCAATGCCCGACAGTCACCGGTACTTCAGGACTGCCTTCACACCACTGCCCTTATTCAGAAAGTACAACAGCTCTAGCTCAACAAGTACGTGACGAACATCCACCTCCAACATGAAAATGATGCTATCCAGTACAGTACTCATGAAGAGCTCCACTGGGCAAGGCACCATCTCGACCAGCTACGTCGACCGCCTCCACTCATTTCCGACGCCCCCTCCAGCTCTCTGCACCGAGTCGTCCCCGAAGCTCATCCGCCATCTGCGGATGAACCTAAGGCACCATCTTCAACTGCTCACACAAAGATTAGTTCTGCGATTTTCTCTCACCCCTCCTCTAACGTGTCTCCGTGTCCTTCCCCGCAAATTCAATTTGTGCAGTGCGCAATTAGAGACGGAATGGTTCATAATACACTGCTGGCCACCGTAAATGCAACACCCTGAAGGAAGCATCCGAATCAAGTGAAATTTACACCATGGGTTTGCAGCGATGAGATATGCAACTGATTAGAATTTCAGCGCAGACGCACATCACGCGTGCCTGTGGCGCCACCTCATAGCGCCATTTAAGGCTTGGCGATTTCGACGAGTGTACGTTCGGCACGTGTGTTTACCTTGTGGTTGTTTCACAAGACGATCAGTTATGCCTCGTAGACAACAGCGAACATCTTTTGATCAAGTATCCGAGTTCGACAGAGGAAGGATAGTGGCTTACCGAGATTGTGGATTATCATACAGAGAAATCGCTAGTCGTGTTGGACGAAACCAAACAACTGTAATACGGATATGTGACCGTTGGATGCAGGAGGGTACGATGGACCGACGTGGTCGATCGCATTCACCTCGGTGCACCACTGCACGTGCTGATAGGCAAATTGTGCGCATGGCAGTGACGGATCGCTCAGTGACATCCCGAACCATAGCACAGCACATTGCGTCTGTAACGCATCATCCAGTGTCTGCGCGTACCATTCGACGCCGTTTACAGCAGAGTGGTCTGTCCGCAAGACGTCCATTGCTTCGTCTACCATTGACGCAGAACCACAGACGTCTCCGTCGCCAATGGTGTGATGACAGACGGATGTGGACGGCAGAATGGAATGACGTTGTCTTTACTGACGAGGCACGCTTCTGTCTGCAGCACCACGATGGTCGGATTCGAGTGTGGAGACACCGTGGAGAGAGGATGCTGGACAGCTGCATTATGCACCGCCACACTGGTCTTGCACGGGGTATTATGGTATGGGCGGTATTGGATATTACTCTCGCACGCCTCTAGTACGCATTGCCGGTACTTTAAATAGCCGGCGCTACATATCCGAGGTGCTGGAGCCAGTTGTCCTTCCTTACCTTCAGGACTCGGCCACAGCCATATTTCAACAGGATAATGCGCGACCACACGTGGTACGCATTGTCCAAAGGTTCTTCGTCAATAACCAGATTGAATTGCTTCCCTGGCCGGCTCGCTCTCCGGATCTTTCGCCGATAGAGAACATGTGGTCCATGGTTGCTCAACGAGTGACCCAGATTACATCCCCAGCTGCCACACCAGATGATCTTTGGCAACTTGTGGAAGCTGCTTGGGCTGCTGTACCCCAGGAACACATCCAACGTCTCTTTGACTCAATGCCGAGACGTGCGGCAGCGGTGATCTCCAACAATGGCGGCTACTCTGGCTACTGATTCTGGCAGGAACCACATGTCACAGACGTCTGTACACGTAATCATCTGATACTTGGTCAACATGTTATCTACAAAATAAATCTTGTTGTGCTACCTCTTGTCTTTCTTGGTGTTGCATTTACGGTGGCCAGCAGTGTATCATCACTACGCCCAGTCTCTCGGTGCATCAAGATTGCGTAGACTACTTACGGATTTACTCGAGCTCACTAAGGTAGCGGTAGACGAACTCTTTCAAACAGGCGTCACACATTCCTCTGACAATTTCTGGGCTTCACCCATCAAATTGGTTCCCAAAAACGATAGATGTAATAGGTTGAGTAGTGACTACATAGTTCTCAACGCTCGCACAACGCTGGACAGCTACCCATTTCCACACATCCAGGATTATTATTATAATTTGGCGAATCCTCTGTATTTAGTGGCATTGACTGCATATCTGCAAATCCATGTGTGCTCGGACAATATTCACAAAACAGTTACTATCACGGCTTTTGGCTTATTTATGCCATACAGTCTTACGAATGCCACTTCAGTGTCAGCGTACTTCATAAGTTGCCTATCTCGATGACACCCCAATGTTTTCTCATCGGATGATGACCCCCATAACTCGCATCTCAGACAAGTTTTCAACACACTCTCTGACATCAGAGTTGTGGTCCAAGAAGAGAACTTCCAACTCTGACGGAAGTAAATCGTTTGCCTCGGTCATGTACTAGACATCTGTGGCATTCACCCTACACCACCACATAAAAAATATACCCAGCTGCCAACATTGGAGGACTGCCAGTGGCTATATAAATACTCGATTTTTAGGCAAGATAAATTTTTATCAAAGGCACATTCCGCAGGCAGCTTTTCTTAAGGGTCACTCACTCAAACCAACATCGACAAGAATATTGCTGACAAACACAATCTCACGTGGACAGCAAACATTCAGAACACTTTCAAACGTATTAATGACTGCACTGTCCAAGCCATTGCTTTTGCGCACCCCTTCTCTGAATTCCAGTTCATCATACCTGCAGACGCGAGTGACTCCGCTATTGGTGGTACCCTGCAATAAATAGTGGGTGTTGAACAGCCACTCCATTTTTCCTCACGCAAGCTCTCGGCTTCACAATGCAACTGGTCAACATACGATCGAGAGCTACTAGCAGTTTATGAAGTAACACATTACTTCCAGCAAGAAACTGAAGGGCATTCACTGATTATTTATATGAAGACTATCCACTTGCTGACTATCTGAAACAACCCAAAGGTCACTTGCTCATAACAGGTTCGGCGCTGGGATTTGGTTGCACAGTTCACCACCCACTTAAGTCATCTGAACGATGAGAAAAATGTCGTGGCAGATTACTTCTCAAACATCAACGCCGTATCATCCCAGGTCGACTATGAACAGTTTGCTGAAGCACAAGATTAATATCTACAGTTACATGCTCTTCTCCACGACCCTTCCACCCACGTACCCACAACCGCGTTCGATACTCTAAGACGTTTCGCAAAAACGTGCAAACCCTCTTGAACTCCATCCATCCATAGCGCCACATCATCATCGACCAGTTACAGAACTTTGTCACCGCAGTGTGAGTCAATCTACGTGTCTGGTGACAGACCATTTCATATGACTTAATGTAAAGAATGATTGCAAGGTTCATACTTGTGTGTGCAACCTTGTGACAAAACAGCTATGTTTCACATCACACTTAACCACCCCTGGGTTGCTTTGTAGTTCCAAAGGGACGCTTTCAGCATGTGCATTTCCAAATTGCGATTCCACTACCCATATCTGATGGCTACCAGTACACCCTGTCAGCCGGCCGAAGTGGCCGTGCGGTTAAAGGCGCTGCAGTCTGGAACCGCAAGACCGCTACGGTCGCAGGTTCGAATCCTGCCTCGGGCATGGATGTGTGTGATGTCCTTAGGTTAGTTAGGTTTAACTAGTTCTAAGTTCTAGGGGACTAATGACCTCAGCAGTTGAGTCCCATAGTGCTCAGAGCCATTTGAACCATTTGAACCATACACCCTGTCAGTGGCAGACCATGTCACTCGATGGGTAGAAGCTGTACCACTCAAGGATATAACGGGTATGTCCACGGCCAAAACCTTTATTTCGTGTTTTGACTGTCCTGTACCCATTACAATGAACCAGCATCAGCATTTCGAATCTGCTCTCTTCCTTGGCACCTGGCAATTCAGAACGAAAGCATGTCACCAGCAGAGCAACGGGATCATCAAGTGGTGGCAGCACACCTTAAAGGCCGCTCTCATGTGCCTTGATGGACTCTAGAGGGAGGGATTACCATGACTACTCGTGGGAGTCTGTAAGGCCCACAAGCACGATCTTGGAGCGTCGCTTTCTGCAATTCGATACTGTGCAGGACTGTCCCTGCCGGCGGAGTTTGTGCTCCAAAAATCTTCCATTTCTCCACCAGATCTGCCCGACCTGGTCTCACAAGTTAAGAGACACATGGCTGGTCTCTGCGCACTTCTCTCTCTTGCACACTCAACTCCTAAAGTTTTCCTCCATAATGCACTAAAAGATGGTGAATTTGGGATACACTTAGCCTTCCACTCTCGCAGGCATACGTTCAATCAGGTGCTGGAAGGTTTCTTGGGGAATGGCAGCCCATTCTCCACGGAGTGCTGCACTGAGGATGGGTATAGATGGCGGTCGGTGAGGCCTGGCACGAAGTCGGCGTTCCAAAACATCCCAAAGGTGTTCTATAGGATTCAGATCAGGACTCTGTGCAGGCCAGTCCTTTACAGGGATGTCAAGTAACCACTCCGCCACAGGCCGTGCATTATGAACAGGTGCTCGATCGTGTTGAAAGATGCAGTCGCCATCCCCGAATTGCTGTTCAACAGTGGGAAGAAATAAGGTGCTTAAAACATCAATGTAGGCCTGCGCTGTGATAGTACCACGCAAAATAACAAGGGGCGCAAGACGCTTCCATAAAAACACGACCACACCATAACACCACTGCCTACGAATTTTACTGTTGGCACTAACTTACTGGCAGATGACGTTCACTGGGCATTCGCCATAACCACAACCTGCCATCGGATCGCCACATTGTGTACCGTGATTCGTCACTCCACCCAACGTTTTTCCTCTTTTCAATCGTCCAATGTTTACACCCCTTACACCAAGGAAGGCGTTGTTTAGCATTTACTGGCGTGATCTGTGGCTTATGAGCAGCCGCTCGATCATGAAATCCAAATTTTCCCACCTCGCGCCTAACTGTCATAGTACTTGCAGTGGATCCTGATGCAGTTTGGAATTCCTGTGTGATGGTGTGGATAGATGTCTGCCTATTACACTTTAGGACCCTCTTCAACTATTGGCGGTCTCTCAGTCAACAGACGAGGTCGGCCTGTACGCTTTTGTGCTGTACGTGTCCCTTCACGTTTCCACTCCATTATCACATCGGAAACAGTGCACCTAGGGATGTTTAGGAGTGTGGAAAGCTGGCGTACAGAGGTATGACACAAGTTACACCCAATCACCTGACCACGTTCGAAGTCCGTGAGTTCCGCGGAGCGACCCATTCTGGTCTCTAAATGGTTCAAATGGCTCTGAGCACTATGGGACTTAACTTCTAAGGTCATCAGTCCCCTAGAACTTAGCGGTCGCGCGGTTCCAGACTGTAGCGCCTAGAACCACTCGGCCACCCCGGCCGGCATTCTGGTCTCTCACGATGTCTAATGACTACTTGAGGTCGCTGATATGGAGCACCTGACAGTAGGTGGCAGCACAATGCACCTAATATGAAAAACGTATATTTTGGGGGATATCCAAATACTTTTGATTACATAGTGTATGTATGTCCGAGCGCAATGCCCATCAGCCCATTCTCTATGTAATTAGTGACCAACTATATTTCTGAACTTATAATCAATTCAAGACTATCTTAGGGATAGGGAAAAGGGAGGGTAAGAAAGGTGGAAGGAGTATATAGAGGGTTTATACAAGGGCGAAGTACTTGAGGACAATATTATGGAAATGGAAGAGGATGTAGATGAAGACGAAATGGGAGATAAGATACTGCGTGAAGAGTTTGACAGAGCACTGAAAGACCTGAGTCGAAACAAGGCCCCGGGAGTAGACAACATTCCATTAGAACTACTGATGGCCTTGGGAGAGCCAGTCCTGACAAAACTCTACCATCTGATGAGCAAGATGTATGAGACAGGTGAAATACCCTCAGACTTCAAGAAGAATATAATAATTCCAATCCCAAAGAAAGCAGGTGTTGACAGATGTGAAAATTACCGAACTATCAGTTTAATAAGTCACAGCTGCAAAATACTAACGCGAATTCTTTACAGACGAATGGAAAAACTGGTAGAAGCGGACCTCGGGGAAGATCAGTTTGGATTCCGTAGAAATGTTGGGACACGTGAGGCAATGCTAACCTTACGACTTATCTTAGAAGAAAGATTACGAAAAGGCAAACCTACGTTTCTAGCATTTGTAGACTTAGAGAAAGCTTTTGACAACGTTAACTATAATACTCTCTTTCAAATTCTGAAGGTGGCAGGGGTAAAATACAGGGAGCGAAAGGCTATTTACAATTTGTACAGAAACCAGATGGCAGTTGTAAGAGTCGAGGGGCATGAAATGGAAGCAATGGTTGGGAAAGGAGTGAGACAGGGTTGTAGCCTCTCCCCGATGTTATTCAATCTGTATATTGAGCAAGCAGTAAAGGAAACAAAAGAAAAATTCGGAGTAGGTATTAAAATCCGTGGAGAAGAAATAAAAACTTGGAGGTTCGCCGATGACATTGTAATTCTGTCAGAGACAGCAAAAGACTTGGAAGAGCAGTTGAACGGAATGGACAGTGTCTTGAAAGGAGGATATAAGATGAACATCAACAAAAGCAAAACGAGGATAATGGAATGTAGTCAAATTAAATCGGGTGATGCTGAGGGAATTAGATTAGGAAATGAGACACTTAAAGTAGTAAAGGAGTTTTGCTATTTAGGGAGTAAAATAACTGATGATGGTCGAAGTAGAGAGGATATAAAATGTAGACTGGCAATGGCAAGAAAATCGTTTCTGAAGAAGAGAAATTTGTTAACATCGAGTATAGATTTAAGTGTCAGGAAGTCGTTTCTGAAAGTATTTGTATGGAGTGTAGCCATGTATGGAAGTGAAACATGGACGATAACTAGTGTGGACAAGAAGAGAATAGAAGCTTTCGAAATGTGGTGCTACAGAAGAATGCTGAAGATAAGGTGGGTAGATCACGTAACTAATGAGGAGGTATTGAATAGGATTGGGGAGAAGAGAAGTTTTTGGCACAACTTGACTAGAAGAAGGGATCGGTTGGTAGGACATGTTTTGAGGCATCAAGGGATCACAAATTTAGCATTGGAGGGCAGCGTGGAGGGTAAAAATCGTAGAGGGAGTCCAAGAGATGAATACACTAAGCAGCTCAGAAGGATGTAGGTTGCAGTAGGTACTGGGAGATCAAGAAGCTTGCACAGGATAGAGTAGCATGGAGAGCTGCATCAAACCAGTCTCAGGAATGAAGACCACAACAACAACAAGATGATGACACTAAGCTTTCGATTTTTTTTACCCTCATGTTTTTGAACCAATTGCGTACATTAATAATTTAAACCAACCATTACAGTTTTATTTTCAACTAGTGACTCTATCATTTTTCTAAATCTACCAATTATGGTAATTTATTATTATTTTTTAAATGATGTCAAATTCGTCATCTTACCCTCGTCTGTGGGTAAGATGATGGGAGTAGGTGGGTAAGATTGCTAAGGAAATCACAAATGAATAAACTTAAAAAAAATCATTTTACTTTAAGCACGTTAGTCGTATACATGTGCTTTACGCTTAGCTTCTGCAACAGTGAGTCAATTACAAGCAGCGTGACCCATTTGTGACAGCGAGAACAAGCATACCATGTCTTTGATTTTCCATGGTCACTGCAGGCTGTACAAACTTCTTCTCCGACGAGATCAATATCGTCGTCATCATCACTGCAATTGACTGTTATCGACGAATTTGAGGAATCTTCCAAAAAATGTTCCTTATAACATTTTTTTTCTTTTTCTCTTAGACACTTTTTTGGCATTCTGTTTTTCATCTCTTTTCTTTTGGTTTTCTTCTTTTCTTTGTCTTTCTTCTTAGACGGTCCAGGCTTTGCAGTTTCATCAGTGTTAACTTCAGGAGCACAAGGCCTACTGCGGTGTCATCTGCAGAGGCGCCAAATGGTCCAGCTACTTCTTCATCATCCAGGGTAACCATTGAGGCATTGTGTGGTATCTCTGCTGTCATCGATGGCTCAGTCAGACTCACTGAATATTTGGGAATTCAGTGGAACTAATTCAGTTGCTTGAAAGCAGTTTACGGCGTTACTTATTGTAGCAACCTCGTTGTATGCTACATCAAATAACCACGCAACGTCTTTAATAGTTATCACTTGTCCCGGATATCTCATTAAGTAATCATCACAAGCCCGGCTGTAGGCAGTTTTAAATGGGCCACAGAAAGCCGCATACGGTGGCTGGTACAGAAGGGAAAACCCTGTAAACTAATACGGTTTTTTCGACATAATTTGACAATATTCAGTGTGACATGTGATGTGTGGTTATACATTAGTAACAGAACTGTGTTTTTCTTGCTTGGTCTTACACTGTTCATGAACTGTTGTAACCACAGGATAAAGGTTTCAGCGTCCATCCACCCCGATTCATTACACGCACCTACAGAACCGGGCGTCGAATTGTTTCGCAACCTGCGGAATGTGAAGAAAGGTCGGACAAAATGACCAACAGCACTGAAACTGCATGCTGCACTAAAGTTCACGCCGCTTTCAGAAGAACATAATTTGATATTATTTCCTTTTGGGCTTAAGACACTCAAATTTTTAGTGAGAACAGTTGGGCAATCAGTCTCCTAAATTTGATGAGGCCCATACGTTTTCTTAGCTAGAATCTGTGAATACAAATTAAGGAACGCTCCAACGCTAGTTTTGTTAAAGGCTGCCAGCCTGGCTGCAGATGTAGCTTCTGGTTTTCTGAGAGAAAAGCTGAATTTGTCCTTAAAGCTCTGGATGAAGTCTTTACCAATTTTCTTGTTTTCTTTATCGAAGCAGTGTGGAATTTGCAGTGTTTCAGCGCAGTCAAAGGCGAGTTTTGCAAGTTTTAAGCCGAAAGCTCTTCTGTCCAAGTCCTGAATATATTCCTTGAGGTTTTGCAGCTGTTCATCAGTGAATGTCCATCGAAACAATCCGGTTCGGCATTTTCTCAAAAATGCATAAATTTTAATTTTTTCGAACGTAATACGGTAATTAAAGGGCACTATATTTAGCTTCTATGGTCCCTGCAACTTAAAACTGACATATTACATTTAAAACTACTTACTTCTTTCGTGTTCCTTGGCGTAACGCCGCAGTGTAGCTTCTGAAACATTGTACTTTTCGTAGCTGCATACACTGCCGCATCATTCTTTACCACCTCCACAGCTAGGGTCATAGATTCCTGTGGCCATTGCTGTTAATTGATCTTTCTTTGATATTTCTTACCCATATTGAATAATGCAAATGAAATTGAAAAGACAATTAAAATAATTTACGAAATGTTCAGATAAGATGACGAATTCGTAATCTTGTCCACCATGTAAATGTCGTGTGACTACGGCCTGCCGTCAGGTAGACCGTTCGCCGGGTGCAAGTCTTTCGATTTGACACCACTTCGGCGTCTTGCGCGTCGATGGGAATGAAATGATGATGATTAGGACAACACAACACCCCGTCTCCGAGCGGGGAAAATCTCCGACCCAGCCGGGAATCGAACCCGAGCCTTTAGGATTGACATTCTGTCGCGCTGACCACTTTTTTTAATTTTTTATTTCCTTTTTTATCTTTTTTTATATGAAGAAATTAAGTAAAATAACAATAAGAAAAAACAGAAAAAAATTAGGAAGCACTTGGGGGTGGTCTCCGGTTGTGTTTTTATCTTTTTTTTCTTTTTTCGAAAGCCCCTTAGAAAAACAAATCTAAGTGCCACCGCCACTTTTCATCCTATAACAAAAAAAATCTGGTCCACTACCACTCAGCTACCGGGGGCGGACGTGCATCAAGTAGATTAGTCAGACTACCCGAATCGACCACTTATAATCTAAACCTAAATACAAGAGTTGACTAAATTCTCTTTGGAGATTACTACATTCATTTAAGAAATGGCATAGTTTATAGTTTGCGAAAAAGCTGAAACAAGGTTGGAAAACCTACCACATGTAGTTCACAAGTTATTTCGCTGCACTTCTTTTTAATTTAATCGTATGGCTAGAACCCCCTCGTCGGGCAGGCCGTTCGCCGGGTGCCGGTCTTCCAATTTGACGCCACTTCGGCGACCTGCAGTCGATGAGGATAGGATGAGGACAGCACAACACCCACTCCATGGGCGGAGAAAATTCGCCGACCCAGCATGGAATCGAACCCGGGCCCAGAAAATTGACAATCCTTCACGCTGACCATTCAGCTACCGGGGGCGGACATTTCGATGTACTGAAATATTACAACGAACATGCGTTTAAACACAAATGATGGTGTCTTCCGGCTAAATGGTGGCGGTTAGCTTTAGTGCCTATTGTAGCCCATGTGAAGCGCTACCATCTAGCAAGGCAAGTCTTTCAAGTGCTGCTCTCTCCCGGCAATCCCATTACATTAACGATTCGTCATCTTAGACTCCTCATCATCTTCCCCTCTCTTCCCCTACTTTCGTGTAAAACTGTCAGTCTGTACAGCAGTGACAGAGTAGGACCTATTTCATGTCAGATGAATGGACACTACTTGTTTCCAAGGACAATATTTACCATGTCCAAGTTTTAATAAATTACTAGTAATTTATGTGCGTGTTGTAGTAACTGCTTATCCTTCTCCTGACCTAAACTTGCTACAATACCCAACAAAAGAAAACAATTTACTTTCATTATCACAGTAGAGACTTTCAAAATACACTGTTAAGCCAAAACGTTATGACCACTGCCTACCGCGACGTTGGATGCAGCGTGGTGACGCTGCGGGCACGTGACGCGGTAGCAAAAGTATGCAAGCGAAGCAGACACGGATGAGGAATCATCCTAACGAAGATGTGGGCTGCAGATTGGGAAATCCATTGAGATAAGCGACACTGACAAAGGGCACGTTGTTATTACGCAAAGCCTGTGAACGAGTATCTAAAAAAACAGCGAAGCTGATCGAATGGTCACGTGCTACTGTCGTAACACGGAAACAGGTTAAAGGACAGTGAAACTATCATTAGGCGCTAAATGGTTGGACGTCCACGACTTTTTACAGAGCGTGGGATTCGGAGGCTTGTCTGCCCTGTAAAGTAGGATCGATGGGGATCTCTGGCATCTCTGCACAAAGAGCATAAGGCTTGTGCACGCATAAGTGTTTCGGAGCATACCGTTCATCGTAAATTGTTGAACACGAATCTCCGCGACAGACCAGCCCTACGTGTTGACATGTTGATCCAACGAAATCGTTCGTACGATCGCAGTGGACATGAGGCCATCGGTATTCGACCTTCACTCAATGGAAACGTGTCAGCTCTTCAGGTGAATCACATTTTTGCTGCACTCGGTCGATGTTCGTCTCCACAAACGCCGTCATCGAAGTGAACGGCGGCTCGAAACTTGCAGCGCGCCACGGACGCAGGCTGGTGGGAGCAGTATTATGCCTCGGGAGACGCTCTTCTACGCTTCCATGGGCACTGTAGTAATAATCGAAGACACGCTGACAGCTGCGAACCACCTGCATCCCTTCATGCTTGATGTCTTCCCCACCTATGATGTCATCTTTCAGCAGTACAATTGTCCGTGCCTCGGAACCAGAACCGTGCTACAGTTGTTTGAGGAGCATTATAGTGATCATGTTGATGTCTCGGCGGCCATATTCACCTGATGTAAATCCTATGGGACCCATCTAGGTTGCTATCGGGCGCCATTTGCGCGTACGAATATCAGCGGCCCGTTATTTACGCGATTTACACGACCTGTGCGTAGACGTCTAATGCCGCATACCTCCACAAACCTACCAACAAACTGTCGGATCCATAATACGCAGAGTCAGTGATGTATTTCCTTCCGAAGCCGGACAAATATGCTGTTGGGCAGGTAGTCAGAATGTTTTGTCTCATCAGTGTAAAATAAATTGATTAACATAAAATTATCTTCTTAACGTACTTTTCGTATTTCTGGTACACTGAAGTATACATGAAGTTAATAAAGTAGGCTGTAGCGTAATTCAGTGCCGGCCGGAGTGGCCGAGCGGTTCTAGGCGCTACAGTCTGGAACCGCGCGACCGCACGGTCGCAGGTTCGAATCCTGCCTCGGGCATGGCTGTGTGTGACGTCCTTAGGTTACTTAGGTTTAAGTAGTTGTAAGTTCTAGGGGACTGATGACCTCAGCAGTTAAGTCCCATAGTGCTCAGAGCCATTTGAGCGTTTGTAATTCAGTAGTCGACTTCAGTTGAAATTTCTGTTTTAAGTAAAATATTTAATTAAATATTTTCATGGGGTTACATATTTTCTTAAATATTTTACCCACTTCCATTACACAAATATCTACATATTTTGGTTTTTTAGATTATATAAAAACCTGCGCACTAACAATTAACATTTACGTACCGTAAAGAGAAAATTTTTAGTCAGTTGTCATCTGTCGTGGTTAGTTGCAAGTCATCTACATAAGTCAAGACAGGCAGTGGACCCAGAACTCGACTCTGTTCACACAGGAGAACAATCTTCTGCTCCTTATTTTCCAGATATTAAGTGAACCGTTGTTGACCTTTTCCCTAATCTCATAATGTTCCAAACTTACTTGAAAGTATTTCACGAAACACACAATCGAATGTCCCTGTTAAATCAAAGAAGATACCTACTGGCCTTTACCTTGTAACCTCCCCGCGAAAATACAAAACAATGATAATGAGCCAAATGTTGAGTCTACACAAAAATGAATAATAAAAATGAGCTAACCGTAACCTCCTTGCAAAATTAAAGAATAATAATGGCCCAAATGTAAACTCCCCACAGTAATATAACTCAATGATAATAAAAATTAACGTTAAGGTGAACCTGATAAATTTTATAAGGGCAGCTGCGGTGACCTTAGGCCCTGTGCAATAATTAATCTGATAAATTGATTCTGGGAGGAAAAGCATAGGAAATATTGTTTCAATTGTAATGATTCTTTTCTTAAAAACGATTGCTTTGAAAACAAAATTGTTAATGGGGTATTTCTTGAATAAATTAATTACAATTAACATATGTTACATTATCAGATGTGCGCAATGCTGCTTCATTACCCTATTTAACAATATACCTCGTCCCGAACCGTGACCAGAGACCCATGTCGACGCCCGCCGACTCCTCACACACAACTCCTGCTCGCAACTGTTCCTGTCGACTCGCTACACGCAACTGAACTCTCGCGCAGTCAAGCGCAGACTAGCAACGATAAACAACTCTCTGGTCAGAGATTCTGTCATGCCTCGCCATCGCTGTACTAAATACATACATGTTTCATAACCCTCCACTGGGGGGGGGGGGGGGGGGGCAAAAATTTGGCAGCGATGGTGAGTCATTTGGACTTGCCATGAGCAACAAATTTTTTCTTAATTAATTGACTTTACAAACAGACAATATACAGATGTAGAATATGAAGTAAATATGGTGCACATGCACCGAGTACAAAACACATTAGGCAATAACAAAAATATATATACAATGAGTACAGAACATATCAGCAAATCACAAAAAATGTATATACAAATCATATTGATAAATGACAAAAGTGCACAGTCACTGACGTTCAGCACAAAACATATTAACCAATGACATAGGTGCACATGCACTGAAAAATTCTTCACAACAAATAAACGTAATGGCAAAAAAAAATCATGTTGACAAGTGACATAAGTGCACATGTACTATAGTTCAGAACATATCAGCAAATCACAAAATGAATATACGATAAGTAGAAATCATGTTAGAAAAATGACAAAAGTGCACACGCACTGAAATTCAGAATATATCAGCAAATCACAAAATGGATATACAATAAGTAGAAATCATGTTAGAAAAATGACAAAAGTGCACACGCACTGTAGTTCAGAATATATCAGCAAATCGAAAAATGTAAAGGTCATGAATATAAATCATGTTAGCAAAAATGATTTTCACTATGTTACAAGAATTAGGATAGGAAAGGGAAGGATTGCATCATGGTTGTAGCACTTTAGGTTGCACGCAGCTGCACTGAAAGTCCATATCTTTCCACAGAAGTACAACACCAAGTGAGACAATCTGAAGTTCTTTTCCCAGAAGTGTTTATCAGCATAGCCAAGACACTCAAATGTCGTAGTAATATTCCATGTTATCATTTTAGCAGTACATTAGGTACACCAAACAGTGGGACCATAATAACATCTCCATCGCTCACAGTGGTGGACAGCATGTCGTGTCAACACCACGCTCTTGTAAGGTACACCAACGTAGAATTAGTGCAAAAACCAAATATAGTGCTCCATGATCAAGAGGATATACAGGACAAACGGATATTGCAGTAATTCAGGGTAGTTAGGTCAGAAGGTGAAGGACGTTAAGTCACATACTAGTCTTCACTGAGAATTACATTAGTAGTTTGCGGCATTCATAGCCCAGTTATTGAACATTTCTGTACCATGTATGTAGTATTACAGAATAATGCTCATAGATTGGCGTTTTACAGAGAACATTGGCACTCATTCCCTAATTACAAATCATCAGAATTCATTTACACAGAACATTGGCACTCTTTGCCTAATTACCATCAGAAATCATTTACAGAGAACATTGGCATTCATTGCCAAATTACAAACCATTTACAAAGAACATTAGCATTCATAGACTAATTACAAATTATCAAAGGTCATTTACAGAGAACATTGGCATTCATTGCCCAATTACAGTCGTCAGAAGCCATTTACACAGAACATTGGCACTCTTTGCCTAATTACCATCAGTAATCATTTACAGAGAACATTGGCATTCATTGCCTAGTTACAAACCATTTACAAAAAACATTAGCATTCATAGACTAATTACAAATCATCAAAAGTCATTTACAGAGAACATTGGCATTCATTGCCCAATTACAATCATCAGAAGTCATTTACACAGAACATAGGCACTCTTTGCCTAATTACCATCAGAAATCATTTACAGAGAACATTGGTTAATAAATGGCATAATTAATCTAATTATAGTAAACATTGTCTTCATAGTTCATCTTATTACATTAATCAATGCCATTCGTTTGCCATTTACAAAGCATAAAACAGGAGGTAGTCAATAACATAGTATTACAGAATAATGTTCATAATTAATCATTGCTCATTTCAATACAGTAATCACTAGCATTCATTTCCCAGTTACGAAGCATTATTATTCATTATTCAGGTGACATACTATTCAGAGCTGAGCAGTATTACTCAGAACTTTCTTAAACTGGTATCATTATTTGGGACTGGTAATACATTTTTTTTTGTTAGCAATGCATTGCTTTGGGTAATTATAGCGGAAAGAAAAAAATGCTTTTGGGTTGTTGCTGTAAATGAAAATTTGTAACGTCATTCGTCATGAGTCAGTTGTAGCAAGATTATGAAACAAATCGAATATATGTAATCACATTCATAAATGACATAGATTTAATGAACAATTGCTTATAGCACATTAATTTAATAAATAATTTCTCCTGCAAAAAATATACAAAAAATGGATTATTAATCTGAAAGAAGAAACGCATTTTATGCTGAAAAGTAGTGAACTTCGAATTAACAGGTAGTGAAATGTGTATAAAGATGTGTTCCATAGCTGTCCTTTCCAAAACCTTCAGTCATTATACCATGCAATATAACACCTGCTGTCAAAGCGAACTGCAACAAATACTTAAATAACTACATAGCATGAATACATAACTTCCACATTATCCTCATCTGTAAAGAAAAAACTTCATTATCCATCATTTCATTATCTATATTGTCATAACTCCATTATTATCATCACCTGTAAAGAAAAACTTCATTATCCATAGTAGCATATTCTTCATCATTACTCATCAGCATTCATTATCATCTGCAAAAAATCACTTCATTACTCATTATACAACTATTCCTTATTTCTATCATATTTCATCACTAAAACTAAGATGTGTAGTTCTGTCTGACAGCCTGCATCAATCGCCTCGTATTCTGAAAGAAAAAAATTAGTTAAGACTGCTATTCGACGATGTGTATAGTATATTCTTGTTAATGCTTGTTAATCCTGATCCATTTACTCTTCCTCACGACGTTTGCATCTTCTTTCGATCATTCCGAAGGTGAAATTCCCATTTCTGTTTAATTTCTTTCTTTCACGCATCATTTCTTTCTGAAATTGATGAACAGAGATTAATGTCTTGCATTTACATCATATACTCACTAAATAATGACTGGTTTATGGTAAAATAATCAAGCATACAGCATAACATGACAAAAAACGTAATATGTGAAAAAAATAGATAGTGTTCAGAGGCAAAAATGTAACCAGTGTATCACAATGTAGCAGCAAAAAATGTAAAACAGTCTCGATGTTGAGATATCATACGGCAAAAATGTCCAAGTCAACTGGTGTGTGTTATATCTTAACTATTTCACAGTGCATACAAACAAAATATGAAAACAATCGTACATACATAAAAAAATGATGACAAGAAATGTGACCTTCTTTGAGTTCAGCTTGTATGTTGTGTAGTTAATAGAGGCGAGAATTGAAGACTTTAATAGAGAAAAAATTTCATAAAATTAATATGTCACTAGATAACATTGCATAATTATTCATAAGATACGTAAGTTTCTCTGGAAAATGTGCACTGTCTAATGTGTAACGACAAGAAAAGCGAACTGCTAACCTTACCTTGCCGGGCACTTGCCAAGAAAAAATACGACAGTCATCAGTAAGTAGTCACATAAATATAATTGCATAAGTGGTCTTAAAATGTGTAAATTCATCTGGAAAAATATGCATGGTCTGATGTGTAACGACAAGAAGAGCGACCTGCTAACCTTACCTTGCCGGGCACTTGCCAAGAAAAAATACGATAATCATCAATAAGTAGTCATGTGAATATAATTGCATAAGTGATCATAAAAGTAGCAAAATGGCATTATAGCATGTTAAATCATAAAGTGTCTTCATTTAATAAAAGGTTTGATGTTTGACCAATAGTGGTTGCCTTTGGATTTTATGGTTCTCAAAGTTTCGACGTGTACAACATTGGGGTGAGGAATGCTGCGATTCCGATATGGACCTGCGTATAGAAGTTCAAATTTACTGCACCTACCTTTTCCTTTGTTGGATAAATAGTGTGTACGTACTAATATTTTCTGTCCAATGTGAAAGTCACGGCGTGTACAAACCTGTTTTTGCTGTCTTCTCCGGCGCTCTGCGGCACGTTTGATGTTGTTCAGCGCAATGTCAATTATTTCATGCTGTCGTAGTCGACGAGATGTAGGAAAGTTTACTAATTCTTTAATTTTGTTAGGTGGTTCAGCATTTTTCAGCATAACAAACGGAGATAGCATAGTAGATTCATTTGGAATGGAATTAATTACATCTTGGAATGAGAGTATGTGTGTGTCCCAATCAATATGTCTTTTGTGGCAGTATATTCTACACAGTTTACCAATTTCTTTCATTAATCGTTCACAAGGGTTCGAAGAAGCGTGGTACTTGGATATATATATCGGAGAAATGTTTCTAGCTCGTAACATACGTGTCCATATAGCAGAACGAAATTGTGATCCATTGTCAGAAATTACTTTCATCACATGCCCTACATGAAATAGAAAATGTTTTACAAATGCTTTCGAAACAGTTTTAGCAGTAGCTTTGCGTAACGGAGTGAAGGTAACAAATTTTGAAGTGAGTTCAACAGCGACAAAGATGTAGCAAAAACCTCTATTAGTTCTGGGAATCGGACCAAAAATGTCTACAGCGGCCATATGTCTTAATTTAACAGGTACAATGGGATATAATGGAGGAATATGTGAAGTTGTGTCTGACTTAGCTTTCTGGCAGATTTTACATGACGCTAAAACTCGTCGTATACGTTTCTCCATGTTGGCAAAATAACAATTCTGTCTCGGTATAAGAAAACATTTTCTAGCTCCGTAATGTGCATAACTTAAATGAGTATACCATATTAATTTGTTAACCAGTTCGTCAGGAATGCATAATAACCAATTGTTGCTGTCAGGATGAGAGCGGCGAAACAGAATGTCATTGCGTACAGTGTAATGGTTTCTAATCGTAACATTATTCTTATCTTGCCAAAGGTGTTTAATTTCTTTCCACACATTGTCTTTACATTGCTCTTTCGCTATGTCCTGTAATGACGACGAAATAAAATTTTCAAATGCAACTTGTTGAACGTACATAACGCTGAAATTTGCTTTGCAGAAGTTGGTTGCGATTTCTTGCTGATTGTTGCTGAGAGAACGAGATAGTGCGTCTGCTACAATATTTTGTGTGCTGGGAATATGAACAATTGTGAAATTAAATTCCTGTAAATAAAGCTCCCATCTGCTTCATCTATCGTGTGTCAATTTAGCTGAAAGTAAAAATTGTATCGCTCTGTGATCTGTGTAAACGGTGGTATGTCTTCCATAAAGAAAGTGCCTAAATCTCGTAAATGCCCATACAACACATAATGTTTCCAGTTCTGTAACAGAATAATTACGTTCAGCAGGTGACAGAATGCGACTTGCAAATGCGATGTTTTTAATTGCTGTTGAGCCATTTTCTTCAATTTCCTGAAAAATATGTACGCCTAGAGCGGTGTTAGAACTGTCGGTGGCAATAGAAAAATTTCTGGTAAAGTCTGGGTGCGATAAAAGTGGTGCATTCAACAAAGCATGTTTCAGGTTCATAAATTCAGAATGTGCTTGCTTATCCCAGGACCAAATAGTGTTTTTACCTGTCAATTGACATAATCTAGGTGTGTCTAAAGCAGAGTGATGAATAAATTTACGAAAAAAGTTAATTAAGCCCAAAAACCTGCGTAATTGTTTTTTTGTCGTAGGAACAGTAATGTCACGTAGAGCTTGAAGTTTTTCCGGATCAGGCGCAATGCCTTCTGCTGAAATTACGTGTCCAAGAAATTTTATAGATGTTTTGCCAAAGTGCGATTTACTGAGATTAACTGTAAGTCCTTGTGCATGAAAAGTTTGCAACAGTCGTTCAAGAATGAAATTGTGTTCAGACCAGTTAGCTTCTGCAATAAGAATGTCGTCTACGTACGTCGTGATTCTGCCTTTAAGTTCTGTCGGAAGTATTGTGTTCAAACCGCGAATAAAAGCTGCAGAAGAAATAGTTAAACCGAATGGTAATTTGCAAAATTGATAACAGTCGCCAAAACAGAGAAAAGCTGTGTACTTTCTGCAGTTCGGATGGAGCTGAATTTGCCAAAACCCCGATTTCAGATCTAATGTAGAATAAATAGCAGTACCGTGAAATTTCTGTAGTAGTTCCTCTAGTGTCTGTGGTCGATCTGTTTCATTAATAATTATGTCATTGATGTGACGTGAATCAAGCACGAGGCGAAGTGAGCCATCTTTTTTCTTAACAATATGTAGCGGGTTTATGTACGGACTAACTGCCGGTTCAATGATTCCTTGGTCGAGCATATCTTGCAATTCTTTTTTAACTTGTTCTCTGTGGATATATGGAATGGGATAATGCTTAGCTTAAAATGTGTCGTGCTGTTTGACTTGAAATTCATACATAAAACCGGACATAGTACCAGGAATGTTGTCAAAAACTGGAGCTTGCTGTAAAAGAATTTTGTGTAATTGCGTGCGTTCGTCGTCTGTATTTGCACTGCTTTGTTTAACTTTATCAGAAATCATCTGCATTACGTCGTAGTCAGCTTCGTCTGGAGTATTATAGGTATGTACATACGTATCTGTGAACAATGTGGAATTACAGTCTATGCTACGTGATACGGAAATGACCTCTGTGCGATTAATTGTCTGTTCTTCTGCAGATAATAAGTGCTGAAATTCCAAGGCCAATTGTACATTTTCATCCTTTAGCATTAAATAGGAATTTTGAAAGTCAATAATTGCGTCGTGTTGTACTAGAAAATTCGTACCTAAAATAACGTCTGTTGTCAATAAAGGAACAATCCAAAAATTTGAGTGAAATGTGTGACCTGCAATACAAAATGATAAATGCGTCTGTAATTTAACGTCTACTCCTTTACTCGATGCTGCCCCTTTTACTTTCGTTTTGCCTAATGGTAATGTAGGATAGGTATTCTCTTTGTTACACTCGTAGAAAGTTTCTTCATTTATTACTGACATAGGTGACCCAGAATCGATTACTGCTGAAAATTTCGATGAACCAATTTTAATTTCGATAACAGGGTGTGAAATAGTTTTCTGAACAACTGGTCTTTCCTGTAAAAGAGTGTCTCGGATGTCGTCAAAAGTAATAACATTTTCGTGAACAACATTCTGAATGTCAAAAGTAGTGCTTGTGTTACTGGAAGATGCGACCTTTACAGTATCTAGTCAGATTCTATCTGACGTGTTATTATTTTCTGGAGGATTCTGTGGCATTTCCACTATTTTAACTGTCCTATTACTTCTTCCAGACGTATTACGCTCTGGATGATACCTACTGTCGGGTTCATTCATGAGAATATGTTCTTGTGGATAATTTTGCTGTTGGTAAGACCGACTGTTATTAGATGTACGCTGAAAATTGTGGTCGTTATTTTTACGTCTGTCGTAATAGTCATTTTTATACGGTGCATTGCGATAGGAATTGAAATATTGTGTTTTCTGTACGTAGTTGTTTCTTTGCTGCCGTGCGTTACTATTTGTTGTACCAGGGACTATACGTCCACGCGGCGAAACATTAAAGCCTGGCTGACCTTGCACACTGCATTGTTGGTTAGGTATGCTAACCGGCTGGTTTTGTTGCTGTTGATGTGAAAAACCTCTATTGTTACTAAAATGTGGTTCTTCCTGCTGCTAATTTCGTCGATACTGATAATCAAAATTTTGTCTGCTATTAAAGTTCTGGTGGTTGTCGATCCTAAAGCGTCTATTAGCTTTGCTATTGAAATTGCGTGGTTGATCTTTATTACTGTAAGTTTGTTGGCCTTGGTTGTTATATGAAAAATTTTTGTTTACGAAGGAATAGTCTGATTGCTGCACCTCTAAAAGCTGCAGCAGATCCCTGAATGCCGAAATATTTTCTTTTTGCTGACCCGTTAAAAGAGACACACGTAATGATCGTGGTAATTTAGAGATACATAGTTGAATAAGTGCAGATTCACTGTATGGTTCACTTAGGTACTGGTTTTGTTGCACCATGTGCTCAAAAAATTGCGTCACACTGGGAAAATTTGAGTTCTCATAATTTGGTAAACTAATTAACTGATCTTTAATTCCGCACTGTGTCGTCTTCGACCAATACGCTGACAGAAAAGCATTCTGAAACTCTTCTAGCGAATAGCATTGCCTCGCGATCGGTCTCATACGAGTTGCCGGTTCGCCTTCCAAAAAACTGCAAATAAATTCAAGTTTATGTGTTACGGGCCAAGTCGGTGGAAAAGCAAAGCTAAATTGTTGTATCCAATCTAGCGGATGAATCTGTGTTCTGTCATTTTTAAACACTTTAAATTTTCTCACTGACAGAAAATGTTTGTAATCAAAATTATCGTCTCTGTATGATGGAACAGGTTCACGATTGTAAGGGAATCTGTTTGACTGTGACTGTTCTGAATCTAACTCACGTACTCTCTGTAGATTACCTACACTCGCTGCGTGAGTCTGACAAATGTACGCAAAGTGGCGTCTGTTGTGATGTGTTATTAACTGAAATATTTTTTATCTCTGTTACCTTTTGCTGTAAACTTGACAATTTTCTACGCAATGTGTTATTAGACGAATCGATCTCATTGATTGTCTGCTGTAAATTTTGGAATTCAGGTGTTTGGTTAAACAAAATCAGTGCAGTATCGTCTGATTTGCTGTCATTATTACTTTCAATAATATCAATACGACTGGCCAATTCATCACATTTTTCAGTCAGTATTTTTACCTGATCATCAGTTTTAGTGTCAGAGGCATTAATCTGTTTTTGCATCTTACGTGTGGTTTCGTTCAATTTTTTAACGTCAGCATTGATGTCATCGGAATCCTGTGTTAGTTCTAATTGTCCGAGTCTGTCTGTCACTGTTTGAATATCTACTGTGTGTGTATCTGTTTTTGATTTAAGATCAGAAATTTCATCACGTAATTTGGTGTTCAATTGTTCAATGGTATTAATTTTGTCCGATACTGTAACAATATTGTTGTCTATGTATGTTTTTGCCTTCGCAAACATTTTACGTTTATCTTCTTGTCTCTGTGCAGTGATTGTTTCCATGACTTGACGTTTTACTTTATTTTGATCCTGAATAAATTTGCGGAAATGCGTATCACTGTTTTGTAGGTGTTGATTAAAACGTTCGTCAATTTGAGTGTTCTGTTGTTCGAATTTCGCGTCAATCTTTGCATCCATTGTGCACGAAAGTTCTGCTGTCATTGCTTTAAACTCGTCGCGTAATTGTGTAGCTTTTTCAGAGCATTGTTTACCGACTGTACTAATTTCCTCTCTAAGTGTTTCTGTTGTAGCTGTTTGCATATCCCTTAATTCTTGGGCAACAGATCCAATTTCTTCGCTACTTTTCCTAGCACAAGCCTCAATGTCCTCGCGTAACTGTTCTTTAGTATCATGACATTGCTCGGCAATGGCTCTAATCTGTTCACTAAGCTGTCTGGAATTGTTGTCTAATTTTTCATTAAGTTTGTCTTGTTTTTCATTCTGTTGTCTGACCTGTTCATTAAGTTGTTTGAGATCTTCTTTAAATTGTTTGGAATTGTTATCTAATTTTTCACTCTGTTGTTTACCCTGTTGTAGCAATATTGCCATAATTTGTTCCAAGGTAGCATTACCTACTCTATTCTCTGTACTGTTTGATGGTGTATCTGCAATTGTCACATTTTGTGTGACCATTTGGTCATTCTGTAATTCACAAAAAGGTTTACTTATCGGATGTGTACTGTTGGTCACTAAATCGGAATTAAATAAATCCGACGCATTCCGATTACACTGTTCGTTTTCATTAGACAAATTTGTCCGTTCATTACTTAAGTTTTGCAAACCGGTTGTGTTGAGCTGGGCAGCGCTCATTGCAACAGAACGCCCCACATCATCAATCGTCGTCAAATTAACAGAGGATACAATTGAATTCGTCAGTTCATCACTAAGACAAAAATCATCATTAGTGGTTGGAACGCACTGATTGTCAGTGAAAGCAGGATTGTAATCATTACACTGCGTGTCACAAGTACTATCGGTGAAGTTGTTTAAGTCGGTAATTTCATTCACTACACCTCGCGATGTACTATTAATAGTTTTTCGCGGCATTTTAACATAAAATCACAATTATTCACAAATGAAACAAAGACCATGCAAAATTCAACAAATACAAGTACAACAAAGAGCAACGAATTGCCGATGATCTGTGAAAGAAATTGACGTAATTAGTAAAAGCGTTGCGCCAAATCCTAATTATATTTAAGTATATAAGAGCAGATATCTGACTGTTTCTTAGAAGATTCTCAAAGAAATACGATCCTGGCAGGGTCGCCAAGTGTAACCTCCCTGTGAAAATACAAAACAATGATAATGAGCCAAATGTTGAGTCTACACAAAAATGAATAATAAAAATGAGCTAACCGTAACCTCCTTGCAAAATTAAAGAATAATAATGGCCCAAATGTAAACTCCCCACAGTAATATAACTCAATGATAATAAAAATTAACGTTAAGGTGAACCTGATAAATTTTATAAGGGCAGCTGCGGTGACCTTAGGCCCTGTGCAATAATTAATCTGATAAATTGATTCTGGGAGGAAAAGCATAGGAAATATTGTTTCAATTGTAATGATTCTTTTCTTAAAAACGATTGCTTTGAAAACAAAATTGTTAATGGGGTATTTCTTGAATAAATTAATTACAATTAACATATGTTACATTATCAGATGTGCGCAATGCTGCTTCATTACCCTATTTAACAATATACCTCGTCCCGAACCGTGACCAGAGACCCATGTCGACGCCCGCCGACTCCTCACACACAACTCCTGCTCGCAACTGTTCCTGTCGACTCGCTACACGCAACTGAACTCTCGCGCAGTCAAGCGCAGACTAGCAACGATAAACAACTCTCTGGTCAGAGATTCTGTCATGCCTCGCCATCGCTGTACTAAATACATACATGTTTCAACCTATCGTCTATCCCCGATAGCGCCTCACACACAAAAGAATGAACTACACTTTCTGTGGAAACTTGTGACTTTATGAGTGGCTAGAAGCTGTGTGTGAGCTATCTCGTTGAGCACTTTGTGGTCGGCAAGTTGTCGTACTTTGGCTGGACTAGATATGTCAGGTTCGACGCTGGGCCGAGCAGCAGTGCGAACTTGGCGGCGTTTAGCGCATGCCAGGTGCTGTGCAGAATACAAAGAACAGAAAAGTGTTGGACGCATTTCTGATTCTTCATAAAGATTACGGGCCATGATTCAACGCTACACGTGATGACTGTAAGTCCTTACGATTGAGATGTTTTCAAAATGTTCCATTTATAGAAAAAAATAGATTGGTCGGTTGATACGGAGAGGGGACCAAACAGCAAGTTATCAGTCCCATCGGATTAGGGTAGGAAGTCGGCCGTGCCCTTTCAAAGGAACCATCCCGACGTTTGCCTATAGCAACTTAGGGAAATCGCGGGAAACCTAAATCAGGATGGCCGGACGCGGGTTTGAAGCGTCTTCCTTCCGAATGCGAGTCCAGTGTGATAACCACTGCGCTACATCGCTCGGTGAGGAATAGATTAAGGAAAGAATTAATTCAAATGGCTTCCTATGATACAGAAAACTCAACAGACTGGACTCATCAGTGTAAGTGCTGTCATACGGAGATGAACACAGGAATGTCCACTTGAAGGAACACACACATCATTTTGTTTCCTGTGAGTATAAAGTGCGTATTGATGGAGATGGAAAAATACAGGATGTTGAGGTATGCCAACCAGACTTCTTCGCGTCGCATGGCATCACCAAAAAACGTCTTATTACTCTTAAAAAGGTGTTGGCCACTACAGGGAAAACACATGTAGAGACCAGAGGAAAACATAACACAAGAGCAAACAAATTGAAAGGAAAAACCATATCTAAAGTGCATCAACACATACACTCACTGAGACGCCGCAAATCACATTATAGGATTCATGATAGCAAACGGTTATGTTTAGCACAAGAAGTTCATATTCGAAAGCTACAACTATTAAATTTATAGGAAAATTCTTCAGGCCCTATGTCATTCGAAGAATATCGACTGATTTTTGTGACTAACAGATGTTTTCTACATAATGTGATAGACAATCAAATGATTAAAAATATCTGCATATCGAATGAAACTACGCAATTAAAACCGCTAATAGTCAACATAACCTATCGGACAAAGAAAACAGTAAATGGATGTCCTCACCAAACTAATACTTCATGTGCCCCGACTTCTAAGGTGCAAGCCTCTTCAACTCCAAGTAAGTGCTGCAACCTACAGCCTTCTGAATCTTCTTCCTGTAATCATCTCTTGGTCTAGCTCTCTTATTTGTACCCCCCCCCCCCCCCCCCCGCAATTCCCTCTAATATTAAATTGGTGATCCCTTGATGTCTCATAATGAGTCCTGTCGACCGATCCCCTCTTTAGGCAAGCTGTGCAGCGAATGTATTGTCTCCCCAATTCTATCCAGTATCTCTTCATCAATTACTGAATCTACCTACCTAATCTTCAGCATTCTTCTTGTAAGACGTGTATATTTCTATTGTCAAACCACAATTTATGAAAGATTTTTATATTTTATTAATAGGATTAAGTAGGAATAATTAATATTTGTCATGTTGGAAATAATTGTGCTAGCAGGGAATGTCTGCACCAAAGTATTGTTGGCAAGAGAGACCGCACATTGATATAATTTTAAAAGGGCGGGAGAGACAGCGTATGGATACATTTTAAGAAAAGAACGGGAAAGACCGCGCATTGATACATTTTGTAATGGCAGCAGGAATTGTCTGCACCAGAAAGCATTGTTGGCAGGAGAGACCGCACTTTAGCGTTCGTAGGAAGACAGCAGTAAGCGAGATGTGAAGCGAGTCGGTAGCAGGTCTGAAGCGAGAGGTTGAGAGGAGCGGTGTGTCTGCCAGCCACCAGCTACGATTTGCAAGAGATTATAAACGGATGTACAGAGACATCAGCTAACTATTATTATAAGAGGAACTAATATTATTGAATTAATTTTTTTGAGAAACTCAAGGCTACTGAAGGTATGTTTGCGCATTGCTGGTTGTAAGATTATTGTAAAAAGTAAGTACCATTTGAACGTTTGTAAAATCATTTCATTCAGAATATAATTAATTTTTGCCAGCTATACTGCATTACTGACTATAATCCATCTCAAAAACCATCAACGTAAAACTTCGCAAAATTTTATTGTTGTCAAGAAAAAGTTCGACTATGAATTACGAAACTTCAGTCAAATTAATTAAAGAATAACGTCAGCTTTGCTATTAAAGAATAACGTCAGCTTTGGTAATAAATAAAGCCACTTATTATGACAGCCCACCAGCAGCTAATAAGAGTATAGTAAAGCAGAGTAAGTATATTCATGTCGCAGTTCGATGTAGCAGTCAGATGGCGATCCAGTAACAGTAAAGAAGGTAAGGAACAGTTTTGGGTTATTAGAGGTAACGACTAAGGGCCGTGACGACGACACATTCTATTTTCGTCGAAATAAACAGAAAATAACTTTTAATAAGCAGCATTTAAATTTGTATGTGAAGATTGAGAAAGAGAATTAATTTGTTATTATTAAGCAAGAGATAGAAATTCTAAGGGAAGGTTTCATAGGTTATTGTAAAAGGGACGGTTGCGTAACAAAAGAGATATAGAGGAGACGGGAAGGTTTCATTCTGTAGCACTAGCCTTTATTTTCTTCTTGTCTCAACTATTTATCGTCCATGTTTCAGTTCCATACATGGCTACAATCCACACAAATACCTTTAGAAGAAACATCTTAACAGAGCTATATTCGATGTTAACAAATTTCTCTTCTTCGGAAACGCTTTCCTTGCCATTGACAGTCTGCATTTTATATCCTCTCTGCTTCGGCCGTCATCACTCATTTTTCTGCCCAACTAACGAAACTCATCTACTACCTCTAGTGTCCCATTACCTAAACTAATTCACTCAGCATCATGTCCTTCAATCCTACTACATCCCATTACCCTTCTTTTACTTTTGTTGATGTTCATCTTATATCCTTCTTTCGAGGCTATCGACTCCGTTCAACTGCTCCTACGAGTTCTTTGCTGTCAAGGACAATAACAACGTGAGGGGTAAACCTCTAAGTGTTTCTTCTCCCTGAACATTAATTCCTGCTCTAAATTTTTCTTTGATTTCCTTTACTCAGTGCACACATTGAGTAACATTGAGGACAGGCTTAAACCCTGTCTCACTCCCTTCTCAACCACTGCCTCGACTCTTGTAACTGCCTTCTAGTTTCAGTACAAGTTGTAAATGGCCTTTTAGAGGATATGACTAGATGTTAGCTTAATCGACGGGAATGTTGTCACGCTCTTAACAGTGATAAGAGCCGTAATCGACGCATTATCGTCATTGGCTGATATCTAGCTGCGACGATTGTCATAAAAACGTCGTGTGCGTGTTTCTAGGAGCGTAAAGAACACCAAGAACACCATGCCGCCGATTGCGTTGCTTCTGTTGCTCCTAGCAGCGTCCGTGCGGTGCGCCCCAGGTGAGAACTGCATCTATATACAAGTGTGTCTACATGCTGTGCCTGCCGGTGTGGCCGAGCGGTTCTAGGCGCTTCAGTCCAGAACCGCGCGACTGCTACGGTCGCAGGTACGAATCCTGCCTCGGGCATGGATGTGTGTGATGTCCTTACGTTAGTTAGGTTTAAGTAGTTCTAAGTTCTAGGGGACTAATGACCTCAGATGTTAAGTCGCACAGTGCTCAGAGCCATTTGAATCATCTACATGCTGTGTTTCACTCTTAATGTGAGAGGAAATGAGTCATTTCTTCATTATACCATATATTAAGGTTTCTTTAATTCATGCTATGATTATAAGACTCGGGCGTGGATCCAAGAGGTGGAGTGTCAGGTGTCTTGATCTGTTTCATTCTCCTACGTCCCCCCTCCCCCCTCCACCCTCAAAAAAGAAATTTTACTACGGGCATTTATGTTTGTACATACGTTATCGGATCAAAAGCACCCAGACAGCCGTATTTAATGCAAAATTTCCCAGTAGATATCACGAGATGCGAACCCGGCACCATAACCAGCATTCCAAATCCGCAAGATGCTGTCGAAGTAGGGGCTGTTGCACTCTTGGTTCAAAACAGAACGCACAAATGACGACAAGCGAAGGTTAGTAGAGATTAGCGCATCTGTCAAATCTATGAGCGAAGCATACAACAACTACCGTTATACTTTAGGAAAGGATCTGGCAGAGAACCGGAGAAAATTTTGGTTCTACGTAACATCGCTAAGCGGGTCTGAGGCTTCCATTCAGTCCCTTGTTGACCAGTCTAGTGAGACAGCTGAAAATTGCAAAACGAAAGCTGAAATTTTAAATTCCACGTTCAAGAAATGGTTCACAGAGGAGAATCGTGCAGACATACCGTTATTTGGCCGTCGGACGGACTCCCGTATGGACGATATAGTAATAAGCATCTCTGGCGTAGAGAAAGAACTGAAAGATTTGAAAGCAAATAATTCACCAGGTCCGGATGGAATCCCAGTTCGATTTCACAGAGCATACTCTACGGTATTGGCCCCTCACCTAGCCTCCAGCCGGTCGCGGTGGTCTCGCGGTTCTAGGCGCGCAGTCCGGAACCGCGCGACTGCTACGGTCGCAGGTTCGAATCCTGCCTCGGGCATGGATGTGTGTGATGTCCTTAGGTTAGTTAGGTTTAAGTAGTTCTAAGTTCTAGGGGACTGATGACCACAGCTGTTAAGTCCCATAGTGCTCAGAGCCATTTGAACCATTTTTTGAACCTAGCCTCCATTTATCGTTAATCTCTCGCCCAGCACAAAGTCCCAAATGACTGGAAAAAAGTGCAGGTGACTCCAGTGCGTAAGAAGGGTAGAAGGACGGACCAATATCCCGGACACAGTCTTAGTTCGAATATATTAGACTTTCTTGAGACTGAGAAGCTTATGTCCTTGAATCAGCGTGGCTTTAGAAAGCATCGGTCGTGTGAAACTCAGGTTGCTCTTTTTTCACATGATATACTGCGAACTATGGATGAAGGGCAATGGGCTGATTCCATATTTCTAGATTTCCTGAAAGCATTTGGCATGACGGTGTTAACGAAGGTATGAGCATATGGGATAAGTTCTTAGACATGAAAGTGGCTCGAAGACTTCGTAAGTAATGTTGTCCTCGACGGCGAATGTTGATCAGGGACCAGGGTACCGTCAGGAGAGTCCCAGGGAAGTGTGATAGGACCGCTGTTGTACTCTATTAACATAAATGATTTGGCGGACAGGGTGGGCAGCAGTCTGGGGATGTTTGCTGAGGATGTTGTAGTGTACGGGAAGGTGTCGAAGTTGAGGCGGATACAAGACACCTTAGACAAAATTTCTAGTTGGTATGATGAATGGCAGCTAGCTCAAAATGTGGAAAAATGTTAGTTAATACGGATGAGCAGGAAGAAGAATCCTGTAATGCTCGGGTTTATTATTACTAGTGTCCTGATTGACACAGTCAAGTCTTTTAAATATCTGGGCCTAACGCTGGAAAGCGATATGAAATGTGAGAACTGTGGTAGGGAAGATGTTACGGAGATGTTTCGGAAACTGAAATGGGTATCCCTGGAGGGAAAGCGACGCTCTTTTCGAGAACTGCTGTTGAGAAAATTTAGAGACATACCATTTGAAGCTGAATGCAAACGAGTGTACCGCCGCCAACATACGAGGGTCGACTGAAAAGTAATGCTTCCACCTTCGTAACTCTTCAACAGTTGGCAACATTGGTATGCGGCAGGTATTAGTTTGTTCCGCAGCTCTTCCTTACAGCTCCAGTTCGCGGGAAGCCCTAGCGTTGAAAGGTTGTGTTGTTGCAGTGTGAAGTATGGAACCCTGCACAGACGGTCGGTCAATTCGATTTAAGCAACATGCAGTCATTGAATTCTTGACAGCAGAAGGTGTCACCCCAAAGTAGATTCATCAGAGAACGAAAGCAGTTTATGGTGAGTGTGTTGATGTGGGTACTGTGCGTCGTTGGGCGAGTAAGTTTAAAGAAGTTGAGGCAGGAACATCTGACCTGCGTGACACACAAAGAGTTGGACGTCCTGCGACAGCAACCAGAGAGTTTCACAAGCAAAATGTTGACAGATTGATTCAGGACGATCATCGTACAATTCAGAGAGAAATTGCAAGCACAATCGGCTTTTCACAAGGACGTGTGCGTCACATTATTGCTTTTCTTGGCTACCGGAAGATCTGTGCACGATGGGTACCCCAGATGCTGACTTCTGAAATGAAAGCGCACAGACTTGAAATTTGCCAGGAACTCCTCTCACGTAATCTGTTTTAGTTCTCTGATGAATCTGCTTTGGGGTGACACCTTCTGCTGTCAAGAATTCAATGACTTCACGTTACTTAAGTCGCATTGACAGACCGTCTGAGCAGGGTTCCATACTTAACACTGTAACAACACAACCGTTCAATGGTAAGGCTTCCCGTCAACTGGAACTGTAGAGAAGAGACTACGGGACAAGCCAGTACCTGCCGAATACCAATGCTGCCATTGAAGAGCTACGAAGGTGGAGGCATTATTTTTCAGTCAACCCTCGTACATAGCGCGTAAGGACCACGAAGATAATACTCGAGAAATTAGGGCTGATACGGAGGCATGTAGACAGTCATTTTTCCTCCTCTCAGTTTGGAGTGGAACAGGAACGGAAATGACTAGCAGTGGTACAAGGTACCCTCCGCCACGCACCGTACGGTGTCTTGCAGAGTATCGATGTTGATGTAAAAAGATGCGGTGATTAGTGTGTTGTGAGTAGGGAAGCAGTAACAGCCGACTGTGTCGTACAGGAGACCACAGTGAATTGTAACATAGACTATACGAGGTGTGGCTAGAAAAAAACCGGACTAGTACTGGTGAAACAATAAAACGAATGCAATAAGGCTGAAAGTCACGTGGCCTGTCACGTGACTCTCGCTCCGCCTACTGCTCGAGTTTCATCTGCCTCCTGCACTCAGTCTGCCCGTGGCGTCTGTTTTAAGTAGTTGACGTTTTGTCTGTGCGTCGGAAAATGTTGAGTGTACAGAAAGAACAGCGTGTTAACATCAAATTTTATTTCAAACTAGTAAAATCTGCAAGTGAAACGTTTGTAATGTTACGACAAGTGTACGGCGATGATTGTTTATCGCGAACACAAGTGTTTGAGTGGTTTAAACGATTTAAAGATGGCCGCGAAGACACCAGTGATGACACTCGCACTGGCAGACCATTGTCAGCAAAAACTGATGCAAACATTGAAAAAATCGGTAAACTTGTTCGACACTTTCCTTGTCAACTCCTGTTAACTCAGACACTGCTCTGATTGTTAAACGGCGATCTTGTCGAACAAGTTTACCGATTTTTTCAATGTTTGCATCAGTTTTTGCTGACAATGGTCTGCCAGTGCGAGTGTCAACACTGGTGTCTTCGCGGCCATCTTTAAATCGTTTAAACCACTCAAACACTTGTGTTCGCGATAAACAATCATCGCCGTACACTTGTCGTAACATTACAAACGTTTCACTTGCAGATTTTCCTAGTTTGAAACAAAATTTGATGTTAACACGCTGTTCTTTCTGTACACTCAACATTTTCCGACGCACAGACAAAACGTCAACTACTTAAAACAGACGCCACGGGCAGACTGAGTGCAGGAGGCAGATGAAACTCGAGCAGTAGGCGGAGCGAGAGTCACGTGACAGACCACGCGACTTTCAGCCTTATTGCATTCGTTTTCTTGTTTCACCAGTACTAGTTCGGTTTTTTTCTAGCCACACCTCGTATAGTCATTGGATGTGACTTGAGTAACAGATCCATCAGAGACATTTCAGTCCTCACAAAGCTGGCCGAGTCGACTGTTGCGATGTGACTGACAGGAGGCAACCACAAACCTCATGTACTAGCGCACACAGATCGTCCGTCTTTGGGTACTGTGTTCGTAAAAAAATAGCATGAAATCAGGGGAAGGAATAGGTCTTGAGTTCCAAAATGCTGCCAGTAGTCCAGCTAGCACAAAGACTGTGCCTGGGGAATTAGCAAGAATGGGGTAAAATGGGCCAGCAGTTCCTCGTAAGACACACATTTCTTTTGTCAACGCTAGGTGAGGCTTGAGGTGGCGTAAACAGCTACGCCACTGTACAGTGGATGACAGAAAACAAGTGATTTGAACGCGTAAATCAGATTACACACTGTGGTTATCCGATGGCATGATTTATGTTTTGCGAATGCGAGGAGAGCTCTACCTGTTCTCCTGTGCGGTGCCAACGGTGAAGTACGGAGGAAATAGCAAGTAGTGTTACATTGTGGGGTGTTTTTTGGTAAGTATGTGGTCCCCTCATTGCGATAAAAAAAGAAGAAACGCTAAATGGTGAATTATAGGAAGACATTTTACAGTGTTATGTACTGCGTACCGTAGAGGAACAGTCAAGACATGAATATTGTGTTAGCATGTTAATGGCCAAGTACTGTCAAAGTGGTTTGTGCACCGTATTCGAATATTAAATTTAGTAGCTTTCAATCATTCATCCAAATATTAGCGGTGTGTTTACATTTCGCGGCGTGCAGTTACAGTCGTAGCGGTTATAAAGCTAAGTACTGTCAGAGTGTTTTGTGCACTGTCATACAATTATTAATTTTAGTAGCTTTCAACGGTGTCTCGTGCTGTTTGTAGTGAAATAACGGTTAAATAAACTTTTGGAAACGTTCGCTCACTGAGTTTTTTTTTAGAGTTGTTGTGCGTTGAAGTCGGTTAGCAAATTTCGTGCGGTAGTTTTCAGCTGACGTTTCTTATTGTTTCTAGTGAAGTATTTCAGTAAAATTTTCATTAACTATTTTAATTTCTTTGAGCGTTCCAGTGGTCGCTTGAATTTTTGGTTTTAGCTAAGAAGTTGTACGAAGTTTTGGTGGTACTGGTGTTGGTTGATGTTTTGTTGTATTAATAAAAGTTGTTGCTTTCTTAATGAGGACAGCGTTTCGACACCACTATTGTTAGTTCTTTCAAAAGATCTCAAAAATGTTTCAAATGGTTCTGAGCACTATGGGACTGAACATCTGAGGTCATCAGTCCCCTAGAACTTAGAACTACTTAAACCTAACTAACCTATGGACCGTAGCGGCCGCGCGGTTCCGGACTGAAGCGCCTAGTACCGCTCGGCCACAATGGCTGGCAATAGCTTTACTGTTGTAATAGAACATAAGTAAAGTACGCGTTTAGTTTTTTCAGTAACTGTTAAAATTTTACCTTGAGTGAGAAGTGTGGGCTTTGTCGAAGGTTTTCAAATAGTGGGTTAAGGTGTGGGATCTGTTCAAAGTATTTTATTTGGGGCCAATGCAGTGGGAAAGCCAGTGGGCGTTCTAGCGAGATCCTCCTCTTCTGGGAATGCAGAATCTGCAGCAGGAATAAGTTGCTAGACGAAGGGGGTGTACGATCTATGCCCTTGAGGTGCAGTTGCAAGACGCAAAAGAGGAACTAGATAGGTTGAGGAGGTGAAGGGTGCTGGGGAACAGGAACTTGCAGTTGGTGCGAAGGCAAGTAAGAGTAGGAGCAATGCTTTGCGTATACCCAATAGATTTGACCAGCTGTCGGAGTTGAGTGGAGAGGAGCCTCTTGCAGCTGTAGGTGGAGGAAACATGCAGCAGTTCTCAGCAGTTAGGAAGCCTAAGTCAGTTGAAAATCTAACAGAAGAAAGAAGGTTCTGCTGCTAGGTAGTTTGCATGGTAGAGGTGTGGGCCAGCAGTTGCAGAAAGTGTTGGGGAGTGAGTACCAAGTCACCAGCTCTATGAAGTCTACTGCAGGGTTGGCTCCAGTGACTGACAGCATAGGGGGGTTATGTAGGAATTTTACAAAAGACGATCAGGTAGTGATTGGGGGTGGAGCAGGGAACAGTCTTGATAGGGACGGGGAATATATTGTAGGTCAGGGCTTCCCAACCTTTTCATCTGGCGGACCCCTTCTTCAGTCGAAAATCCATGGCGGACCCCCAGTCAGTCAAGAGCACAGTAACTTTAAATTTCAGAGCGAAACCCATGGGAACTGAAAGATTCTTAATGCAAGTGCCATGTTCTCATTACCCCCCCCCCCCCCCCCCCCTCCACGAAGTATCAATAGAATTACCACTGTGTCCAGACACTTACTAGTGGATTTACTCCCTTTGTTCAACACACTATAGCCTTCTTAAAATTACTTGGTAATTGACATTTCAAACGTTGGAGCTGCCTTCCTCCAAGAGCAACCAACGTCACGTCCAAACGGTTCGCTGTTGACAAGCTGCCGCTTGTGGTCTGTTCACTTCCACTGTTTGGCTAGTGTTGAGTAAGGAACATGCGTATTTCGTAACAGTCGTCGTGTGTGTGTGTGTGTGTGTGTGTGTGTGTGTGTGTGTGTGTGTGGTTTTTCGTGAAATCCGAAGACAAATGTTCAGATGTATGTAAAGGCTCAAATGGTTCAAATGGCTCTGAGTACTATGGGACTTAACTACTGTGGTCATCAGTCCCCTAGAACTTAGAACTACTTAAACCTAACTAACCTAAGGACATCACACACATCCATGCCCGAGGCAGGATTCGAACCTGCGACTGTAGCTGTATGTAAATTTTATGGGACTTAACTGCTGAGGTCATCAGTCCCTGGTCTTACACACTATTAACCTAAGTTTAACTTCCGCTAAGGACAACACACACACACACACACACACACACACACACATGCCCGAGGGAGGACTCGAACCTCCGGCGGGAGCGGCCGCGCAATCCATGACGACATGGCGCCCCAGACGGCGCGGCCATTCCGCGCGGCTGTTAAGAAAAGAGGCAGACTCATGATTCGGGATACAAACACATCACGAAAGAAAAGAGGCCAAGGAATTGCCTTTAAAGGACTATTGTCACATCTGTTGAGCAATGTGTGGGAATACATTCACCCAGTTTACATGCGTTTCCAAAACCGGATTTCCTAAGCCGATGTCCCAGTTCCCCTTTTGGTTGGTCAGGTAAACACTTCAAAATCGATTCTGGAAATCTGCTTTTATAAAGCGGTTTTCCAGTTCCACAATCGATTTTCGTGCCCATGTAAACAGCTCTGTCTTTGCGTATCTACTGAATGGCAGCTGTCAGTCCATAGCCGGCAGCTAGCAGGCGGCGTTGCGACAGTGTACTGTCAGATAGCAGCTGGCAACTGGTAGGCAGCGTGGCAACAGTTTAGCCACAGCTGACAACTTCAGCTACTACTTGGACACTATATCGTGGCAGTCAGCCCCGACTGTAAACAAATTAGGAAAGCAAACAAACAGACTCTCTTATTTCTATATAAGAAGACAAAGCATTTCACAGAACATAAGACTTTTTTTCTCAAAGGAAACAATTCTGGAAGAGGGGGTTTACCTTTTACAAGGTGGCACGTTAAAAGTCCTCATTTGTTTACGCTCGCAGCTAGTTGCCACAATATAGTGTCAGAGCAATAGCAAGTAATTGTAATTGAAGTATAGGCAGGCCATATTTTTAACTGAGAGGACGGAATATATTATAAAGAAATGGAATTAGCTTTAGAGATCATTTTAATTTTCGTAACAAAAATATCAATGCCAACAGAATTCAATTAATAATTATTTTGTAAATGATAGAAGACAGACACAAAATTCCTACAGAGTTATATTTCAGGTACGTTCACTGAGCATCTACAAAGAAAAATGCTTTCTTCTTTACTATAGATAAGTCTGTCGGAATAATAATGTAATCCTAATGTGATGGTTGAGGGTGCTTCTGCTGACACAATTTTGAAAAGTTGGGTTCAGTTCTTGACAACTGGAGACGGATGTCTGGTTCCACATCTAGACAGCTTTGGTACTTAGTTTTCTGGGTAGCATAGATCGAGAATCCAGATTCACACATGTATGTTGTGGAAAACCGAAGAAGTACACGTTTTGCCTGTTCAACAAGGGAGTAGTATTTGTTGTTATCCAAACGGATCTAAAAGTGTGAGTAACCGTCAATGTCAAAACTTGATTTCAAGGTAGGGTCTGTGGCAATTTCTATCAACAACTCATATTCATTTGATGATAGAATGTTCGGCTTTTTGGATACAGTGAATGGGTTGACCACCCATTCGTATTTCTGCAGCTTCTCATCTTCAGCTGTTGGGAAATAATGCTCCAACAATGACATCAAGCTTCGGAGATGTTTCAGGATTTGATGAAATAAACTCTTCCCAAGCGCCAATGTTTTATTTTTCAAAACCTCCTTGAGAAAACACTCGACCTCCCCCTTCTCGACACTCTCTGCCCAAAAATTGATTTTCCTCTTGAATGCTCGAACTTTGTCGATAGCAGTGACCTTTGTTTCACTTTGCCGTTGGAGTGAAATATTCATTTCGTTCATTTTGGAGAAAATATCTGACAAATAGGCAGGTATACACTGCCAATTTTCGTCACTAATAAGGTCTGCTAATTTGATGTTATGCTCCAAAAGGAAAGCTAAGACTTCCAATCTTAATTCGTACAACTGAGAGAGTGCATTCCCATGTGAGAGCCACCTCACTTCTGTGCGGAGAAGCAGGGAACGATGAAGGCTCCCTATATCTTAACACAGTATTGATTTTATGTAGTTAATGATTTGAATGGATTCGTCTAAAACTTTCTTGAACGAATTAGGCATTTGTTACGTAGCTACAGCGTATCTGTGGAGAGCACAATGACTACTGCTGCAATTCTTGGCGTTTTCTTTTACTTTCGTTATTGCTCTGACTGTAGTACCTGTCATAGCTTTTGCACCATCTGTGCACATATCTGTGAAAGCAGACCACGAAACTTCGTTAGTCCTTAAAAAATCATCCAATAGACGGAATATTTTAGCACCTATTGTGCTGGCAGGTAGTGGTTTGCACAATAAGAGATCCTCCTCAAAACATGCAGAATATTCATAACGGACAAAAGCCAATAAAATCGCTAATCCTGCAACATCAGTGGATTCATCTATCTGCAGAGAAAATGAATTGTGTTGGATGCGAGAAACAAGAGTGTCTTTCACATCATTTGACATGTCAACAATATGTCTCCTGACAGTATTGTTTGATAATGGCACCGAAGATACAAGCCTTACTGCCTTTTCGTCTAGCATGCAAGAAAAAATATCATTAACACACGGCTTTATGAGATTTTGTGCAGTGGTATGAGCTTTGCTTGTTTTTGCCACTCGATAACTAACCAAGAAAGAAGCTTTTAATGAATTTTCATTAATTGTTTTTGCATGAGTTTTCATGCAATTCTGAGAAGCAGCTAGTTCAGCACTCTTCCTTTTGAAAAAAATCGATGTCTTTGGCCTGGAAATTCGGGTGAGTACCTTCAAAATGACGCCGCAATTTAACTGGAACCATTGAACTGTTCGGAAGGACCCGCACACAAATTACACATTGAGCTTTACCCTCCTTTGTCTCATTAAGCTCATTGCTAAATAGCTTTCGTTGTACTTACGCTTCTTGGTTATTCCACTTCCACAGGATATTGCTACCAATGGAGTACTTGCAGCGTTTTCACATAATAAATCCGTCTGTGGAGCTTCTTGTCATTGTTCTTCCTTTGGTCGTTCTCCCTCCTCATTCATTTCAACTGGAAACTTCCCTTGTTGTGAAGGCGATGGAGAAACTGCGCCCTTCTTCAGTGATCCTTACTTCAGCCACCGACCCATGTTAGAAGTAATAAACTGGTCAAAAATCGACTAATGAAACAGGTAGTGCACTGACAAAGCAAGTTTAACATTTAATGATGCCTGGGGCCGCATACGTGCCAGCGAGCGCTGTGATTGGTCGACAATGCTCGCTCCGCGCATGCGTAAAAGGTTTCAGCGCATCTAGCGCCGTGAGCCGGCGCACAAACGACCCCCGTATTGTTGCGAAACAGTCGATCAGAGAAGTCGCGGACCACACGTTTGGAAGCCCTGATGTAGGTGGTGACGTATTGAAGACGGATTCTCAAACTGGTGGCACTAATGTGCACTTCGTGTAACTGTATCAGCGTCATGATTGGCTTCATCTTAATGTTACGTGTTAACGTGGGGGGCTGGAGAAGGCACTGATCGCGGAGGGCATGGGTCTCATTGCAGTTGTACCAGTGGAGGCCATCAGCAGATCGGGTTTCACTGGACATGGCCTGCACCTCAGTTGGTACGGGAAGGGGAGGCTGGCAAATCTTATAGGTGACAGTGTAGTGGGTAGTGGTGGTATCACTATTTCCTATAGTAGTTGGTGTTAGAGCTGCGCCTTTTATAGATTGAAGGTAGCTGATAGGTATACCTGCTGAAAGAAAGTCCCTCTAGCAAAGGAATCGCCTGCAGAGAAGGGCAGGTATCCAAGTAGAGAAGAAATTTCCATATTTCATAAAAATATAAGAGGTATTAGAGATGAAGTTAGTGAAATGTTGACTCTGACATTATTGGTATATCGGAGCACCACTTAAATAATCTGACAATTCAGAGGCTTCCTATACCAGTATACAGATCAGCTGACTGTTTTTCAAGGAGCTCTTTGCGGATTTAGGGAGTGGCCATGTACGTAAAAAAAACTGTAATCCATTGGAGTCCGCAGACGCATCACGGCACTGCACTGAACAAGGTATTTGAATGTTGTGCAGGGGAAATTGAGTTTAGTTTCTCTAAACTTCTAATTGTTGTTGTTTGTCGGTCCTCTAGCTCAAGCTAGAGAGGGCTTTTGATTCATTTTATAGGAAGTTCCAAAAATTAGTTATATATGGTGACTTCCATATTAATTTTGTATACGATTGTGCAAGAAAAAGGATGTTGCTAGATCTCCTAAACTAATATGTTCTGATGCAGATTGTGCTTTTTCCAACCCGGGTGCAGGGGAACAGAAGCGCAGCCATCGACAATATTTTTAATCATTCTTCATTACTAGATGGGCATTCTATTAGTAAAAGGGTGAATGGCCTTTCAGATCATGACGCACAAATTTTGAGATCAAAAGGCTTTTTTACTCAAACAAATGTTTCTTATAATTACAAACTATGTAGGAAAGCTAATCCAACGGCAATAGAAAGTTTTTTGAACCTCGTTAAGGAACAAGAGTGGCAGGATGTTTATAGTGCCGATAACATACATGACAAATATAATGCTTTTCGTAACACATTTCTCATGCTATTTGAGAGTTGCTTTCCATTATAACATTCTAAACAGGGTTCTTGTAGTAAAAGGCAGCGTGGGTGGCTGACTAGTAGGATGAGGACATCATATAGAACAATGTGGGAATTATATCAGATTTGGTAGAAAGTCACAATCAAGCTACAGTAGCCCATTACGAACAGTATTTTAAGGTGCTGATATATTTTATTAGGAAGGCAAAAAGTATATGCTACGCAAATAGAATAGCTAATTCACAGGATAAAATTAAAACTATATGATCCGCTGTGAAGGAAGCGTCTGTTCAGCAGCACAAGGTCGACGATATAAAGTTAGTTTGGAGTAGAAATATATCTGTTGTTGCTGAGTCATATATATGTACAGTATTTAACAATCATTTTCTGAGCATTGCTGGTGAATGAAATAAAAACTTAGTTTCTATGGGGAATCATATAACTCTCTTGGAAAATGCATTTCGAGGTTGATGTCTGAAATACTCTTCTGTGATACTGAGAAGGGAGAGATTGAGTCAATAATTAAATCATTGAAGACTAATAACTCTCACGGATATGATAGAGTGCCTAGCAGAATATTGTAGTACTGTGCTGCACATATTAGCCCTATATTTAGCCGTGTTTGTGATTTTTCCTTTAAGAACAGTCAGTTTTCTGAACGATTAAAGTACTCAGTAGTAAAGCCGCTTTATAAAAAGGAAGAAAGAGATAATGTAGACAGTTTTAGAGCTATTTCTATGCCATCAGTGTTTGCTAAAGTTATTGAAAAGGCTGTATATGTAAGGGTAATTGATCATTTTATACCACATAATTTCCTATCAAATGTACAGTTCGGCTATAGAAGTAGTTTAACAATTAAAACACTATAGTCTCTTTTCTCTGTGAGGTACTGATAAATGGTTCAAATGGCTCTGAGCACTATGGGACTTAATATATGAGGTCATCAGTCCCCTAGAACTTAGAACTACTTAAACCTAACTAACCTAAGGACGTCACACACATCCATACACGAGGCAGGATTCGAACCTGCGACCGTAGCGGTCGCAGGTTCCAGACTGAAGCGCCTAGACCCGCTCGGCCACACCGGCCGGCCTGAGGTACTGATAAAATTAAACATCTACATCTACGTGATTACTCTGCTATTCATAATAAAGTACCTCGCAGTGTGTTCAATGAACCACCTTCAAGCTGTCTCTCTACCGTTCCACTCTCGAAAGGTTTCGAACGGTATGCACCTTTTCTGTTTTAACTAAGGCGTTTGATTGTGTTGATCACAAAACTGTAAAATTGGGATAAAAAGCTAAATACTGTACACAAAAAACCACACAGTGTGACGATTAAAAGAAACACAAGGCGACGTATGGCCGGACCATAAAAGTAGCGACGGGCGGTGTAGTACATAAGTCGTAAACATAATCGATTGCTATACTGTTTATAAACCACTATAGTCAAAGGAATAAAATAAGAATAACATTTATAATGTCATAAATAACAGCGAGTGTTACCAGATACAATAAAATACTAGTGCCATCGGGCTTATGAGAGACAGGTTCCAGTGATGCATTAAAGAATGGATAAGGCTCGTACGTATCATTTATGCCAAAGACATTCAGACACTCGACTTCAGAGATTTGGAGGGGTACATGGTCGAAGTTATGCCAAATATCTCACAGAGTGCAGCACTGACAAAAGTTTTTCGGATAATATTTTTAAAAAGCAGTTTCACTAACATGTCATAATTAATGGGGCACAAATGGACATTCATGTAATACAGAGTAAATACGCATTCTGGCACCTGTTATTGTCAACAATGTTCGTACCTTCATTGCATGAAGAACACATGGCAAATGTATGTTCCGTTGCAGGTGGCTCAGTGCAGCGGAGGGTGTTGGTACTACAAGGTCGCATAGTCAACGGCGTCGAAGCCGCACCGGGGGAGTTCCCTCATCAGGTGAGTACTGATGCCAAAGAAAATGGCCAAATGCCTGACTGTGTAACTTACAAGCGCTAAAAAGAGGAAATTCATATGGCGCAGATTGGGTTCCTTCTTGCTAGTTACTTTTCTACAGTTCAACTTCCCAGTAACAATCTGATTTTGTCCATCATAAATGATTTCTTTGAAAACCTACGACTGTTAAAACACTTAGTTTGTCTATAAATAACTTTTCTGCTATCACGAAAGTCGTGACTGGTAACAGAAAAGTTATTTATAAACATCCCCAGTCACACTCCCACCCATTGGTGAATCTCTCACTTACGCAGAAAGGAGCAAGAAAATTTCTCAGCTACCTGTAGGTATACACCCCGTACAGCAAAACTCTTTGGAACTTCAATATTGGTGGCAATGTTGGTACGCTCTGTAGATTGCAACCCAATGTTTGTAGTAAAATAACTAGAAACCATTAGTAAAGTCTGATGTACAAAACAGTAGAACGCTGGTGAGCGAGAATTCAAGTGAGCAGAAATTTTTCCCTACTTGTAGAGGTTCCTCACATATAGCAATTTAGAGAGAGCTTCTGTTATTTCCAGAGGTTTTTTCTTAATGTAGGTCTAGTAGCTATGTACCTCATGGGAACATTTAAGAACAGACGAAACATGGAAAGAACGTGAAATGAATTAAGAAACTGTGTCAAATGATGCACTCTTACGCTGTCCAGCGTGCTTCAGAATCTGATGGAGTTAGGACATGTGGAAATTTTCACGACGACCCGTCCGTCGGATGGAGATGTTAAGCACAGGAACGCCGTTAGTACTATTCGAGAGGTGCAGGCTATAAACTAGCACCGGGTTTGAGCCTCCCCTTCTTTCCTTTCCATAATTAGCACACATTTAAGTAACACATAACAGGGGCGCACCACAGTGATGAAAACCACACAGAAGCACGCCTTACTCTTCATAACAGGTCGGTGGAAGACCTACCTCAGGAGCTACAGTGGCAGAGCGCTTGGAAGAAAATTTGCCAGGTATGAACGGAATGTTCTGCGATTATATATAATACCAGAGACAGGGATTTTTGTGAGAGTGTTCTGAGTACTTCTTCGAAAATTGCTCCAAGCAGCTAGAGAACTAGTTCGCGAAGACAAGTTTTCGAATCGGTTAACGTGGGGGAGGGCATTAGAGTTTGGAAGGCAGTGATTGTATCAATGACTACAGGCGTTATAAAGATAAGAAAGTTGGAAAAATGTAGCTTAGCAAGAGCAACAATTGCACAGTATTTGAGCGTCCTACATGAGATATTCAGCCGGCCGCTGTGGCCGAGCGGTTCTAGGAGCTTCAGTCCCGAACGGCGCTACGGCTCCGGTCCCAGGTTCGAATCCTGCCTCGGGCGTGGATGTGTGTGATGTCCTTAGGTTAGTTAGGTGTAAGTAGTTCTAAGTCTAGGGGTCAGATGACCTCAGATGTGAAGTCCCATATAACTTAGAGCCATTTGAACCATTTTGAGATATTCAGCTGCGAGAACGATGATGTGGAGCAAAACTAGATTAAATTCGACAGAATTGTACAATGCGCCATCACCCAGTATGCGCTGAGCAAGCGTGTGATGGATAGGAAAGACCCGTAGAGGCTCATTTGCCATAGTTTCATCACAGATAGAAGTGTAAAGACCAGTTGACAAACAGAAGCTGAACGAAGCTAAAATGAGCGCAAGGACAGCAATGCAAGAAGCATTCAATGAAATATAAGATAAAATTTTGCTAACAGATCTACAAAAACTTCCTGGCACATTAAAACTGTGTGCCGGACCGAGACTCGAACTCGGGACCTTTGCCTCAGACAGTAGAGCACTTGCCCGCGAAAGGCGAAGACCCCGAGTTCGAGTCTCGGTCCGGCATATAGTTTTAATGTGCCAGGAAGTTTCATATCAGCGCACACTACGCTGCAGAGTGAAAATCTCAATCTGGAAACATCCCCCTGGCTGTGGCTAAGTCATGTCTCCGCAGTATCCTATCTTCCAGGAGTGCTAGTCCTGCAAGGTTCGCAGAAGAGCTTCTGTGAAGTTTGGAAGGTGGGAGACGAGTTACTGGCAGAATTGAAGCTGTGAGGATGGTATGTGAGTCGTGCCTGTGTAGCTCAGTTGGTAGAGCACTTGCCCGCGAAAGGCATAGGTCATGAGTTCGAGTCTCGGTCCAGCACACAGTTTTAATCTGCCAGGAAGTTTCATATCAGCGCACACTCCGTTGCAGAGTGAAAATTTCATTCTAGATCTGAAAAAATCGTTCCCACTTTCGAGAAGCGTAGTCAGGCAGATGCACATAATTAAAGGCTTAAATTGCTGATGCCACTTTGTAGCAGAATTATGAAACATGTGCTATACTTCCGTATTATGACATTTTTGGAGATTAAAGAACTCCTATACAAAAATCAACACGTGTTCCATAAGTAGAGATGTTGTGTAACACACCATTGTTCGTCCACGAAATCAACTGTACGGTAGTCATATGCGCCCAAGTTGACGCCTTGTTTGTTGGTTTCCGGAAAGCATTCTTTGCAGTTGAGCGCTGTTCTATAGTGAACAAAAGACGAGCGTACCGAGTGTCGGATAATATTGTGATTCAATTCAGAAATTCCTGCCAGCTATAACCCAACACATTGTTGTTAACGAGACGAAATCGATGGACGCAAAGGTAGATTCGGCATTAGGTCCTTACGCGGAGGTTCATTGGCAGCCGGTCCTCCCACGCGGCATTCGCGAGTGCAACAGGGAAGGGCGAAACTTATGGTTATACAGGAATTTCCCTCCGCCACATACCGTAACGTGGCTTGCTGTAGATGTTGAGCCTTCAAAAGCACCTGCACATGAAATCTGCTCAGTGCGAAAAAGAAGTGAACATTTGGATTATGTTCTATGTCTTTTTTGCTGTTTGTAGCAGCTGGGAGGATGTAATACTTTGTGTTTCAGGTGTCGCTGCGGGCCAATGGATATCACCAGTGTGGCGCCTCCATCCTGAACGAGAACTGGGTGGTCACAGCAGCCCACTGCGTCGAAGTGTGAGTAGTTCCTTAAGTATGTAAAATACATCGATTAGTGGCATATTCCCAGAGAGTATCGTCCATTAAACGCAGGACGTTGTTGGCACCACATTCTCTGTTTTTTCATCATTATTATTTGTAACGCCTGCACTAGCAGGACAGAGCGGACTAGGTTGTGGAAAGGGGCCAAAATGAGTTCCTGTCAGTTGCACTCAACATACAAACTTTACTCATCAACAGACAGTATTATTACAAGGATACAAAACACTTAAAACTTTAATCGACCTCCCTTGATTAACTTTAGATTGGCTGTAGACCACACTCAAAATCCAAGAGACAAGGCCTAAACAAGAAATTGAATTACAGGGTTCTTCTGGAGGTTTCACCCAAAAATATTTTCTAAATCTTCAGTCTAAACAGGCCGGAGGCCGCATATTAAGCAATAGGGCGAGTTACAATCAAAAGGCACAAGGCCATATCTTAAAACATTTCATGCAAAAGGGCAAGACAACAACATTAATTTAAGAGATATTAAAAATCAGCTGAAGACCGCACATTAGCAAATAATTTTCGTATTTCATCAGTTGTGAAGATTCTGCGACTGAATAGGAACAGTGCTCAAGTAAAAATAACCTTACGGTTTTACTAAAAAGTGAGAACGATGAAATAATTTTACGTCATGTGGAGAACTATTGTACAGTTGTATCGAACCATTAGTAGTGGAACTTTTGTAAGCCGATCTCCCTATTGACTGGGCATGGTACTTTCATTTTTGCCTCATTACATGTGCACATATATTGAAGTTTTTGTCCGTGTGTACTAGAGACAGAACAACCTGATATGGACAAGGGAGGAAATTTACGTTATAATAGAGCTAATATAGGAAATTTACGCCCTTCCATTTCGTAAACAGTGTGATTTACAAACCAGACACAGCCGACACCTGCCGGTGGAGCGCGTTGTGATCGCGTATACCACGTTTGGGCCCACGTACCGTATGCACAAGTCGCACCGTTCCTGAGCGTTCAGCAACTCGTTGAACTCGACACACTCAACTTTGACGTTCAAAAGCGCGGTCCGTGTGCCGACGGCTTTAGGAGTGTCTGGGGCGACAGCTGGGCCGCATCAGCCGTGAGGCTACACCGCTCGGGGAGAAATCGAGCCGCAGCCGCAGCTCACAGTAAATTTTGGAAATTTGTGGTAAGCTCGTATGGGACCAAACTGCTGAGGTCATCGGCCCCTAAGCTTACACACTACTAACTTAAACCAACTTACGCTAAGGACGACAAACACACCCATGCCCCGGAGGGAGGACTCGAACCCTCGACGGGGGCAGCCGCGCGGACTTTGACAAGGCGCCCTTGACCTCGCGGCTACCCCGCGCGGCATCTCGCAGTACATATCGTCAATACCGAGCTACTCACTGAAAATGATTGCTGCAAAAGTGTCGTTTATAGTTAGAGAAGACGAAAAACTAGTGGAAATGGTATTCGCGTTTCCGTGTACTTTTGACGCAGCCAGTGCTGTGTATTAAGATCAAAACGTAAGAGACAGTGTTTGGAAGTAGATTGGAGAATTTGTTCAGAGATCAAGTGAGAGTAATACTATAGTAATTTTTTTTTAAATTTTTGTTACCAATGTGTACTACAATTACATCAAACTTTGTACAACCAGAAATATCTGTTCTGACGGGTAGCACTAACGCTACTGCCCTTGCGAGGCTGTTGAAATAGTTCATGTTAAATCTCGCAAGGGAAACCTTCTTTACTGGCAAAACCGCCACCCCTAGCAAGTGGTATAAGATTGTTCAAATAGGTCTAAGCACTATGGGACTTAACATCTGAGGTCATCAGTCTCCTAGACTTAGAACTACGTAAACCTAACTAACCTAAGGATATCACAGACATCCATATCCGAGGCAGGACGAACCTGCGACAGTAGCAGCTTCGTGCTTCCGGACTGAAGCGCCTAGAACCTCTCGGCCACACCGGTCAGCGATAAGATTATTATACAGGGTGATTCAGCTGCAGTGGGTTTTATGCAGTCCACAACAGCTTCAAAAACCACGTGCAAGATTTTCATATTTTCTCGCTACACAAACAATCCTACATAAAATACGAACAGTTCCTTCTTGTAGGAAATTTAATGTTGCTAAATTTTTTACTGGGATACGTTTTCGCTTTCGAGTTATTCAGCAAAAAGGCGTTTGAACGTCACTTTTGCAAGTTTTTCTTGAATAACTCAAAAACTATGGCCTCTAGCAAAAACCTATTTCGGTACAAACTTTACCTACATTAAATTTCCTGCAGAGAGGTCCTGTTCGGTTTTGCTGTAGGACTAATAGTTGGCGCATTGCAAGGGAAAGAACATGAAAATTTTGTTCGTAGTGTTTGAAGGCACTGCGAGTTGCGTAAAACCCATAGGTAGGGGCAGCTGAATCACTACGTATAATAGTGGCTCTGTTTCATCTATATTATCATATGGTTTCTTGCTGCTCTCCAAGTATCCCTAAGCAGATTGTGCAGACAACAAGTGACAATGATTAAATCCACTGTTGTTTCAGGTTCTACAACAATCGATATACAAAAAACTCGAAAAATACCACCTAATAACGTAAAGGTTTTTACAGACACCGTGCGAGAAACGGTAATTAAAAAGTGCTTTCTTGTCGTCGACAATTGCACCTTGCCGAGAATGTGGTTACATTCAGCTGAAATGCCACAGAACAGGCGGCAAAACGATGTCAGAATTAGGCAGTTTGCAAGATGGTGGAAGCACAGTGCCACTTCTGAAATGTTGCCCTACATTATCCTTGTCAAAAATTCGACTGTCAGCTTCCTTTCTGTCAGAGCCTACATCAGTGAACATGAACGCGTAGCTAGCACCGACGATCGTAAGCAGCGTAATGGAAAAAAAATGGTTTGTGATTACAGAACAGGAGCCCACTATTGGCGGAGGGAAATATTTGCACCTGTTTTCCATCGATACCTACAACGTAATTTCGGAAATTCCACTTCAACTTCCTCAGACTTCGTCTTCAGATCATCAGATGAGTGTGAGTGTGCCTAATTAAAAAGAGTCTCTAATTTGTTTCTGAGTACTGGCAGCGTGCTTTGTACTATTTCGTTGACGTAACTGTATGATATTCTGAGTGGAAACGCTAACGATTTAAATGGCTCTCTCGCTGTCGTGAACGTAGAAACAAAAAGAAATTAAATTAAAGTTCAGTAAGTAAGATCGAAGTGTACAGGGCATTGAAAGTAATGTTTAATGTGGAATTGGATGCGACGCATTGAGTCACTAATAGTTAACACCGACATATTCCACGTGAAGACTGTAAAAGAAGTTGGGGGGGGGGGATGTTAATGATATGTAACAGAAAAGACATGCCCCAAAGAACAGACACCATGTATTCATATAATTAATTCGCCTCGATGAGCAACGAATCGACCTTTTCAGTGCGGATGCACAAATACTTCCGACCTCCTGCAGGAATCTCAAAGTAGCCAGCAGGGAGGACATGACAATCCACTGCGGATAGATGGCCCTAGATGGGAGTGTGGAGTGGACGACAAGCATACCGAGACAGTACGTGCAGGTGCAATAAACCGTGTCGAGGTGGCGCATTGTTTAACGCACCTGACTACTAAGTGGGAGGTCCTGGGTTCGAATACCGGCCCGGCCCACATTTTCTTTTGTCGCTGCTGATTCCGCTTAATGTCTCGATGCAGCTAACATCAGTAGCTCTCTTTTCGTTCCTTTCTCCCCCTCCACCTTCAGCTTACATAAAAGACAAAAAAAAGAACAAGTAGCTGGATCTTCTACTTCCAGTGAATGGAAATGGAAATGGCCACTGGCTGATGTGCTGACATTTCTTGGCAGAGTGTACAGTAAGAGAAGGATAGATACTGATCACCATTGTTAACTTTCACTTTAAATTATGAAATTGTAGTTTACTTCACTGGAATTGAACTATTAATTTCATTTTACTTTACAGAAGTACATAGAACATTCAGCTTTCTGATGTCTGCATTCGGGAAGATCAAGATGATAAAATCATTGCAGTGGAACATCCTTGGGCAGAGAAATGCCTTTCTTTCAAATAGTTAAACGCAGAAACTAAATGATAAAATTTTAGAACTTGAGGAAGCTAGGCGCATAGAAAGAGAAGATATTGTTAAGAATAGGTTACGAAGTCAGTTTATTTTTCAGAAGTATAGTAATGTCCGTTAAAATAACTAAGACCAGACTTTTTCAAAGAGGCAAAAATGATGTCATTGCAGATGATTTTCTATCTGAAAAATCGTAACGAACAAGCTGCATATTCAGCATCCCCACGTATTAATACTGGAACAAATTTGTCACCATACAATGTGGATTCTACAAACAACCAGGCTCCTGAATATAATTAAGCAGACATGGTAAGAAACACGAATTCATTGTTAATGTTTTTCATTGTTCTAGAACGAAACAAATGTTACATAAACCACTGCACTTTTAAAAGTATTTTGACTTCTCTTACCTTAGTGTTACGGCTAACTTTTCATCAGATATTATTGGATACAAATATCAAACTGATGAACCCTTCCTAAGACCTTCTTATGACCAGTCCTAAAACGCAGTTAAGCTGGGTAATATTTAACCTGAAGAACCCACGGAACTTCTGTCGTAATTTAATAAATTATTATTGATAAGTTTTGTGAAGAAACATTCATCAACCTCTTCGAAAAAACTGGGCTTGTTTCGGCTTTTCCAAGACACAACTGCCGGAATAGAAGGTCATCTTCTTCATCAGTTTCTTGGTAGTAAATACAACAAGAAATGGTGATCACTCATTCTGAGAAACGTGCGTCTGCTTGCGCGAGCTGTTCACGACGGAGTTGCTGGGTACTCACGCATGGCGTGCTCAGGCTCCACGCTCGGCGCCCGTGCCCACAGGCACGATACTTCAACTCTTATTTTCTCCATATTGTAGTGAGCTGTGGCTTTCGTTACAGCATTAAAAACAATTTCGATAAGTTAGCTGCATTTCATACTTAGCAGGATATCACCTAAATTGAACTACTCCGAAAGTGCCCAGTGACCACATTTTTCATTACAAACTTTTCAAATTTTATGCAGTTGGGTGACTGGAAACTGCAATGACCACAGCCAATATTTAAAAAATAGATACTTCGTCATCAAGCTAGGATGTGAAACTATAGAACACGAAACAATGAATTTTGTGTGCCAAATAGTTATCTCAAAATCGAATGAGAAATATTGTACAGTGAAGAAAATATGCTAATTCTAGAGAAGTGGATTTTAATTTTTTAAGGAAAAGGACAGGTTCTACCTAGAAACTAACCCCAGGATTAGATTTAGCTTTACTTAGTTGATATACAACATCTTTTACTCCAAGAAAATCGGAATACTCATTTTTATGATGTACTGTCATCAGCTTCAAGTCAAAACTGTTGTGTCGACAAGAGGTGCCGACACAGTGTTTTTGAGGGGGCCGAAATGCACGCTATAAGCGCACGAGGGATGGCGTGAAGTCTGAAACAGGATATGTAATGAATGCTATAAAGAAAAGTACGTAGCTGCAGTAATACTTAACTTTATTCCATCATAGTTGTACATCGCTCTTGAAGATACAAGTGAGACTCTATCTTGAAATGGTTAATGGCGCCTTGCTAGGTCGTAGCCATGGACTTAGCTGAAGGCTATTATAACTGTCTCTCGGCAAATGAGAGAAAGGCTTCGTCAGTGTAGTCGCTAGCAAAGTCGTCGTACAACTGGGGCGAGTGCTAGTCAGTTTCTCGAGACCTGCCGTGTGGTGGCGCTCGGTCTGCGATCCTGACAGTGGCAACACGCGGGTCCGACATGTACTAATGGACCGCGGCCGATTTAAGCTACCACCTAGCAAGTGTGGTGTCTGGCGGTGACACCACAAAAACAGCTTCGCGGGAACGGCTCCCTAATGCGTCAGCCACAAACGTCAGCCGCGCCGTCGTAGGGCCCGCGCCTTTAGAAAGAAAGAAACAGAAGAGATTGTTAATGATCCTTTCCAGCCGGCCGGTGTGGCCACGCGGTTAAAGGCTCTTCAGTCTGGAACCGCGCGACCGCTACGGTCGCAGGTTCGAATCGGGCATGGATGTGTGTCATGTCCTTAGGTTAGTTAGGTTTAAGTAGTTCTAAGTTCTAGGGGACTGATGACCTCAGATGTTAAGTCCCATAGTGCTCAGAGCCATTTGAACCATTTTTTTTATCCTTTCCATCGAATTATTAAGTTGTTCTCTGGAAATGGAATGTCCCTAAATTATGAGAAAACAACTGTCTTCTCTTCTGTACAACAACTGATGTAGCACATGAACAGGAGTCAGTGAACAGAAAGCCCGAAAAATTGATGAAAAATTTTTGGAAACAAACGAATCAATCTCCTCACATATTTTGCACATTTCCACTAAGTAATGTCTTATGCATAATCGACTGGGTACCAATTGGAAGAAGAAAAAGGGGACGACCACCTGATACATGGATACAGGGAGTTCAGTCAGCAATGAGGAAGAACAACATTCCTGAAGATTTATGGACAAATAGAGAAGAGTGGAGAACAATAATTAGTGACTTACTGTAATCTAGAATAGGTGCTGGAAAAATGTACTCACATTGTAAATCCAGAATAATAATAATAAGAACATTATATGGTGTTTACCCATAGTTGTCATATAGGTACCTCTTCAAGGAGGTAGGCATTTTAACTGCACCATCACAATATACCGAATGATTTTTTCCACCGTGTGCAAACTCTATGGATTGATCGACAAGCGGATACGGAACAAAAAAGGTCTAATGAACCTTTGTCGGGAAATGCATGGTTTCCATGCTAGAGACCATTTATTCAGTCATACATTGTTACAGAGATGCGATCTAACAGGCGTTGTACCATGCAGCCACAGTTAAAGTATTTGCTGAAAATGGTTTCCATGTTCCTCAACGCATGCGTGTACGCGCTGTAGCATGTTCTGTATCACACGTTCACATCGGCCAGGCTGCATCCGAACAGTGTCAAAGGCAGCTTGAAAGGATTTTCGCATAGATACCCACCGCGTGTACCTGAATGGTGGCAAATCAAACTTACATCCACTCTGTAATAACAATGACACGTCAAGTAAGTTCGAAATGCAATCACACGTCAAGATGGATCAAAAGCAAACCAGAAGATGCTACCAATGTGACAATAATACGGTCGCCAGCCTAATTAGACATTAACTGAGTTTTTTCCCTGTACAAGTTGGTATATATTCATGCAAAACGACAAGTTGTAACACTGCATAATAGAATTTTAGAACCAGAAAATCTATTGAACTGATAGTTTCACGTTCTGTACTGATATGGAAAATCATGAATACATAACACTACACTATAATCTTTACTACAAAGCTTTATACTGTCTATTAATCTGATTAAAATCGGGCATATGTTACCCTAGAAATTGTACTTTCATGCCACACACAAAATGTCAATTTTGATAAAGATAAAACAATGATAAATTTTGACTCTTATATTGCCTGTAACTTTTGCTGGTCAGACCAATTTAGAACACTTCAGAATTCAAATGAATGAAGGGGGAACCCTGGAACTGTTATGATCGCTGTATTTAAAAAAAATGATTACTGAATTTATTATTCATTCATGATTTCCAGTATATAAGTTACTACTCTTTTCATCTTATTTACTGCTCATTTAAATGCCTTTAAATCTGTCTCGAAATAATGAACTTCATTACTATATCAATATTAATGTTATCTTTCGACTTCGTTAGACCTTCGCTATTCATTTACTGGTTCGTTAGCAAAACATTTCTTTAAACACCATTCTAATGTAGCTAGTTGTGCAAATAATTATTATTAACATAATTTTTAATTTTCGTTTCGGGACACTCGGATTGCACAACGTTTGGAAAGGACCCTGTCTAGGTTAGTTGCGAGGATAATTAAATGATGGAAAAGTTCTGGTAAAATTTAGGTTATTATTGCACCAAACAAACACAGTTCACTCTCTGATCCATACCAATACAGTACTAAAAGTTTCAACCTGCTAGTATCGATGCGGCTGTTGGCGGGCGGCATGATGGCGAGGCATAGAGCACAGCACACATACAACCACGGCTATGGCTCTTGACGTATTGGAACTTTAATTCTTTTTAGCGTCGCAATACTTTTCCATTTAGTGCCTATGGAATTTTGCCATGCTGTGTGGGCGTTGGAACGGCATACCCGAGGCCCAGTGAAGCTATGTCTTCCAGGAGAGCCTCCTCGCTCGAGAAGGTGTTGCTCAAACCAGTGCCAAACTCCAGCTACTACTGAGCCCGTTGTGCCGTGCAGTACCCGCGCACATTTTCCCGCACTCGCCTGCCATCCACCATTTACCGCTCCCTGACAGACCGAGTATTCACCCGAGGTTTTGCATCCTACATATCCTAACACATTGCCTACGTATGGACCAGACGCACAGTTACAATTTTAAACATCTTACAACAGTTTCAACATTCGTTACATTTCAATTCTATTACAATATTATTGACATTTGACATAAACATTACTATTCACATTGAAACTTATTTACAGTTTTCTTAGCATAATGGCATGAAACAAAAAGAAATTAAATCAGAACATCAATTACACAAGTTTATCGTACAATCGGATGAAAAGAATTACTGATATGTACAGTAGTACAGAGTCGTTGATGTTACAAAGTCGCTTGCTAGGCGACGCAGAAGGAAGGCTGGTCCCAAAATACGGCCGCCACTTATCTCGGCCCAGACGTTCCGGCTGCACCGAAGCTGATGATTCGCTGTCTCCATACCATGGGGGTTCTGCATACTATCCCACATATGACTGTTATGAAAGTTGAAGATACCACTCCGCGTAAAGATGCCCGTTGTGCCGTGCAGTACCCGCGCACATTTTCCCGCGCTCGCCTGCCATCCACCTTTTACCGCTCCCTGACAGACCGAGTATTCACCCGAGGTTTTGCATCCTACATATCCTAACACATTGCCTACGTATGGACCAGACGCACAGTTACAATTTTAAACATCTTACAACAGTTTCAACATTCGTTACATTTCAATTCTATTACAATATTATTGACATTTGACATAAACATTACTATTCACATTGAAACTTATTTACAGTTTTCTTAGCATAATGGCATGAAACAAAAAGAATCGTAGTTGCTTGGTGAAGAAACCAGTGACAAAACTGGTCCCAATGTGGAAAGTCTGTCGCTAGTAAGCCCTGCACACGCTTTAACTGAAAAGAGTAGTAACAATTATCATGGAGAATGTTCCACACGGTTGGCTTATGCCGTACTGCGGGCCAACTGCCTGGTACTGACACGGCGGTGGCCTTCCACAGTGTTAAACACATTTTCCTCTAAGTCGTATCCGAACATTTCGGGTACGCCCTTCAGGGTTCTCTCCTTCCTGACACGACCTTGTCTCAGATTGCTGCAAACAATGAATGCTGTGGTTGTTGTCGGCGGGGATAGGTCTCCTGATACAACCGTGCTGCCTGTTGCTATTTGCCTTTCCATAAGTAAACACCATGTAGGCAAGCTCTCGATTCGAATAAGGAAACATTGTGTACAACGCTCTATCACATCCACTACAAGGTGAGTCAGCAAGGGAAGTGAATCGGTATCAACATTACCAACTACTACGGCAGGAGAGGGTGCTAGGGCATGTCGTATGAGGAACGTTACCACCCTTTAGGAGGAAGCCATACATAATGAACCGCGTGGCCGTTACGGTCGCAGGTTCGAATCGTGCCTCGGGCATGGATGTGAGTGATGTCCTTAGGTTAGTTAGGTTTAAGTAGTTCTAAGTTCTAGGGGACTGATGACCTCAGCTGTTAAGTCCCATAGTGCTCAGAGCCATTTGAACCATTTTGAACCATGCATAATGTAACTATGGCTGCATTCTGTGTAACAAAGTGTGATTGAATAAATGGCCTTTAGCATGGAAACCGTGCATTTCCGGGCATAAGTTCATCAGATCTATTTTTTTTCCGTAACCTCTCATCGAAAAAACCCTATAGTTCGTACACGGTGGAAAAAATCACCCTGTATATATTCACTAATCAAATACGTCATAAATAATTCATCACGATTTGAGAAGAATAGTGAAGTCCATATTTACAACACTAGATAAAAAACGACCTTTATTACCAAGAAGCGAAGCTGTCAGTGGGTCAGAAACGAATTTTTTTGACCAGTTGCTCAATAACATAAAATATATGACATATAGCAAAACAATCCTTAAATCTAACGTAAAACCATTTCTCATAGACAACCCATTCCGTTCCGTGGACGAGTTTATTTTTAAAAATTGGTAGTACTCGTATTTAAAAAAAGTTATTTTTAAATTTAATTTGTGGATAGGATTAAACATATATTCATTAACGTTAACAGCAACCACATATACCCATCCTGTTAACTGGCTCGTTCCACACCATTTCCCTGAAAGATATCATCCAAATGCGCTATGGAACAGGTAAATCTGCTGGGCGCTCTGACGAAGCTGTTTAGTTGCTGCATATTTAGCAAGCCACCTCAAAACAGAAATTACGTTCTGCTGTAGGGGCTTCTCTAGCTGCCACCGTTACGTTCTAAGGCAAGCTTATTTGGTGAACACAACACTGAGGGCCAAATACCAATCCTAGCATCAGCCGTCGGTCCTCTGCGGCATATCGCTACAATTTCCTAGCTTTACGACTTCTGAGAGTACATCAGCATCATCCGCTAAAACAAAAAAAAAGTTCAAATGTGTGTGAAATCTTATGGGTCTCAACAGCTGAGGTCATCAGTCCCTAAGCTTACACACTACTTAACCTAAATTATCCTAAGGACAAACACACACACCCATGCCCGAGGGAGGACTCGAACCTCTGCCGGGACCAGCCGCACAGTCCATGACTGCAGCGCCTAAGACCGCGCGGCTAATCCTGCGCGGCCATCCGCTAAAAGCCTCGTGGATGTTCCGACATTATCGAGCAGGTCACTTACATAATTTCTTCGAAAAGTAATATCCCTGTACGCCCAAAACTACGTTCTTGTCTGAATATTTCTCTCCGTTAAAAATATGCTGTGTTCTGTTGGCTAGGAACTCTTCAGTCGCACAGCAGGTCTCATATTTCGTGCGCTATAATTTTATTCATTAGGTGGCAGTGCAGAACCGTATCGACGGTGTTCCGGAAGTCAACGGACACAGCATCAACATGGACACCGGTCTAGTGCTTGATGGTACTCGTGGACGAACAGAACAACCTGGCTGTATTTAACATGATCGTTGCTTGTGCGATCCGCATTGATTCCTACACAGCAGGTTTTCAGTCTCCAGAAATGTCATAATACATGAGCATATAACGTGTTCCAAATCCAAAAACGGATCGACATCAGCGATAGAGAACTACAGTTTTGGCCGTGTGTTCTCAAAAACGGGAATGACCTGGGCTTTATTCCATTCATTAGGAACGTTTCACTCCTCCAGTGGCCTACGGTAGGCTGCTACTAGAAGGGGAGTAGGGTCTTTCCCACAATGTACGTAGAATCGTAGAGGTGTCCCATCATTCCAGTGGCTTCCCTCCTATTGAGCGATTTCAGTGGTTTTTCCTCCCATGTTCACCTTGTTCCGACATCAAATGTAAAATTAAAAACACCTTCTGCTGCTCTATATTCAGAATGTCATTTATTTATCAGGTGTAATTTCGTCGTTTCACTTCGCCATCTTCAGGTCCCGTGACCAATATGTAGGAGGAATCTAACCTCATGTGCAGTCGGATTAGGGGCCAAATTTAAGTAACTGGTATCCGTTGACTTCCAGTTTCCACAGCACGATCGCTTCGTTCGTCAACTGAAGAAAACTCAACAGTCTTCAGTTGATGAACGAAGTGAACGTGTTGTTTAAACTAGAAGTTCAAAATGGCTCTGAGCACTATGGGACTTAACTTCTGAGGTGATCAGTCCCCTAGAACCTACAACTACTTAAACCTAACTAACCTAAGGACATTACACACGTCCATGCCCGAGGCAGGATTCGAACCTGCGACCGTACCGGTCGCGCGGTTCCAAACTGTAGCGCCTAGAACCGCTCGGCCACTTCGGCCGGCAAACTAGAAGTCTACAGGTACCAGTTACTCAAGAGTCTTCAATTGATGAACGAAGGGATCACTTTGTTGAAACTAGAAGTCTACAGGTCTACAGATATCAGTTACTTAATGCTGGCTCCTATTTCTACTGCACATGAGCTTGGATTTCTCCTACACGTTGATCATGGGGCCTGAAGACAGCGCAGTGAAACTGCGGAACTGATCACATAAATAAATTACATTCAAAATACAGACGGTAGAAGGTGTTTTTAACGTTACATTTTATATTGAGCACCCGAAGTCCCTCAACCACGTTGTACCAAGAGTGACTTAGAGACTAATTCGAAATCTATAATTTCGAAGTTCGCAAGACTATTTCAGTATGATGTTGTTCAGTGAACAGTTTTGGAAAAAGGAGTTTAGTATTTCGACATTCTTTCTATCATCCACCGCATAACATTCGCCATAATTTCATACATAACGGAACTAAAATTTAAATATACAATTGGACTCGCATTTCACTTACAAGTCCTTGTATTTACTTTCAACCAAATAAGAACAGCGAGAAACTTAACATCACAATTATGGATCATGAAGTAGACAAAGATAAGGAATTCTCCTACCTAGCCAAAAAAATAACTCACGACGGACGGACCAAGGAGGACACGAAAAGCAGAAGAGCACTGGCGAAAAGGTACTCCTGGCCAAGAGAAGTTTGCTAATTTCGATCATAAGCCTTAACTTGAGGAAGAAATTACTGAGAATACGCGTTTTCAGCACAGCATTGTATGGTAGTGAGAAAAGGATTGTGGAAAAACCGGAACAGACACAATCGAAGCCTTTGATATGTGGTGCTACAGAAGAATGTTGAAAATTACGTGCACTGATAAGGTAAGGAATGAGGAGGTTCAAATGGCTCTGAGCACTATGGGACTTAACTTCTGAGGTCATCAGTCGCCTAGAACTTAGAATTAATTAAACCTAACTAACCTAAGGACATCAGACACATCCATGCCCGAGGCAGGATTCGAACCTGCGACCGTAGCGGTCGCTTGGCTCCAGACTGTAGCGCCTAGAACCGCACGGCCACTCCGGCCGGCCAATGAGGAGGTTCTCCACAGAATCAGTGAGGAAGGGAACGTATGGAAAACACTGACAAGAAGAAGGAAAGATGATAGGTCATCTGTTAAAATAACAGAGAATAACTTCGGGTGCCGGCCGGGGTGGCAGAGCGGTTCTAGGCGCTACAGTCTGGAGCCGCGCGACCGCTACGATCGCAGGTTCGAATCCTGCCTCGGGCATGGATGTGTGTGATATCCTTAGGTTAGTTAGGTTTAAGTAGTTCTAAGTTCTAGGGGACTGATGACCTCAGAAGTTAAGTCCCATAGTGCTCAGAGCCATTTTGAATAACTTCGGCGGTACTAGAGGGAACTGTAAAGGGTAGAGACTGCAGAGGAAGACAGAGATTGGAATACATCCAACAAATAATTGAGGATGTAGGTTGCAAGTGCTACTCTGAGATGATGAGGTTGGCACAGGAGAGGAATTCTTGGCGGGCCGCACCGAACCAGTGCCTTCTTTTACTATGTCTTTAGGAATGCTTTTTTGGATGTATGCATTTTGTATGAATTTCCTGGATCTTCATCGTCACTTTGTAGAAAAACCTTTTCTCTCTAGAGAGAAGCCTCTTTCTTTTCTGAACTCAGAATTAAAATAAATTAGGAGTATCTGGAATGGTTTTTTAAAAAAGGTTATAGAGTACATATATATAGATGTGTCTAAGCTTGTCTGAGACGAGAATGGTTTGGTATGTATAAGAGACTCGATTTTCGCAGATCCGTGTGATGTTGCTGCAGATGTAGAGTTCTCAAGGAACATCAGAGACAAGAATGTTGTCGTACTAGTGTTTAACCATGAAAAATATTATTCTACGTTTTACTAGTGCCTTATCCATTTTCTCGTATGTGCACCATGGAAGTGATAAATAAAAATCGCTCCTTCCAAGAGCGCAGGGATGCCTTTCTGACTGAGCAGAATATAGCCCCAACTCCAGTAATGAAAACTGCTATCATATAGCTTCGGCCGGGGTCCAAGTTGAACTGTTAGTCACCCTTACAAATGGCAAGGTAAGTGGCAGTAATCGCATTAAGGTAGCAGCGTAGCATTGTCAGTGTGGCCATACGTAGTAAACGTCTGTGGAATCCAAACGAACCTCTAAGTACAGTTTCAGTTACTGTAAGTATGAAACATTTGAATGAAATATTTTGCATTATACAGGGTGAACCAAAAATCCACCGAAGGACTATCAGAGGTAATAGTATGGACCAAATCAAGAAAAAATGTCCTGTAAACGTCGGCCCTAAATCGCATAACTTAAGAATTACGAAGAACTGTTCGTCTTCACAACTATGAAACGTATCTCTTCTACTATACGAGTGCTCACAGCTCTTAAGGTATGTAGCTTAGAGCCCATGTTTACCGGATATTCTTTCTTGTTTTGATCCATACCATCTCCTCCCAAAACACAGCAAGTAAAGAGCATGCAGTAGAAGTGGCGTGTTTTACCGTGTCGAAGATAAGTAAAAAAGTGAGCGTTTTGTAGGCATTTTCTTGGTTTGGTCGGTACTCTCACCTCTGGAAGCTCGTCGGCGGAGTTCTGGTTCACCCGACAACATATCTCCCTTAGCGCTGTTCACCTGCAAACAGATCCGTGTAAAGTTACAACTACTTCCCTTCTGCAAAGATGTGACGCAGCACTCTTGTTTTTTTTTTTTTTTTTTTTTTTTGCTGTAGTCCCAACACATACGACGTGCTAGCTGGTACCAACATCGTGACCGAGGGGGGCACCAAGCACAATGTGACAGACATCATTTCTCATCAGGATTACGACCCCAGTGATTCCTGGATCAACGACATCGCCGTGCTCAAGGTTAGTATTCCAACTGTTCTGAAATGTGGATTTATATGGAAAGAACTAACAAGGGAACCTCCCCATCGCACCCCCCTCAGATTTAGTTATAACTTGGCACAGTGGATAGGCCTTGAAAAACTGAACACAGATCAATCGAGAAAACAGGAAGAAGTTGTGTGGAACTATGAAAAAAAAATAGTAAAATATACAAACTGAGTAGTCCATGCTAAGATAGGCAACGTCAAGGACAGTGCAAGTCAAGGAGCGCCGTGGTCCCGTGGTTAGCGTGAGTAGCTGCGGACCGAGAGGCCCTTGGTTCAAGTCTTCCGTCGGCTTATAATTTTACTTTATTTATTTTCGCAAAGTTATGATCTGTCCGTTCGTTCATTGACGTCTCTGTTCACTGTAATAAGTTTAGTGCCTGTGTTTTGCGACCGCACCGCAAAACCGTGCGATTAGTAGGCGAAAGGACGAGCCACTCCAATGGGAACAGAAAACATTTGATCGCAAGGTCATAGGTGAACCGATTCCTCCACAGGAAAATACGTCTGATATATTCTATACGACACTGGTGACGGCATGTGCGTCACACGACAGGAATATGTTTTCGACCCACCTAACTTGTACACTTGGCGAATGGGTAAAAAGATTCTTCTACCTTGCCCGATTTAGGTTTTCTTGTGGATGTGATAACCACTCCCAAAAAAGTGATGAAAACATAAGAGTCTGACACAAACTGAAAATAAAAAATTAAAATTTTCACTTGGTGGAAGACTTGAACCGAGGACCTCTCGTTCCGCAGTTGCTCACGCTAACCACGGGACCACGGCGCTACTGGTCTCTAATTGGCCTTGATGTTGCTTATCTAGCACGTGGACTACTCAGTTTGTATATTTTGCTTATTTTTTCATAGTTCCACACAACTTCAATCCTGTTTTCTCGATTGATCTGTGTTCAGTTTTTCAAGGCCTTTCCACTGTGCCAACTTATAACTAAATCTGAGGGGGATGCGATGGGCAGGTTCCCTTGTAAGTAATATTCGATAGCATTTAAACTGTACTGCCTCAAAGACTCAGTACACAAATGAGATGGAGAAGAATCGAAGCTAAGAAGGCGATTGCGGCCCTCCACTGGAGACAAACGACGAAAGGACAGTGATAGGGTTCCACAAGTCAGGTAGGCGTAGAAGACTGTCACGAAAAAGATTGAAAGCGTACCAAAATATTGATACTGATAGTAATAATATCCTCATTACTACAATTTTCCTTCCAAAAATCTCAGTGCATGTGTTCAGAACTCGACATTGAAAAACTGTCCACAAAGTATGATCAAATCGATAGACTCACGAATGTCAAGCACCAAGCCGACATACTTAAAGGGAGAAAATGACACACATACAGAAACTCAAGAGGACTTACATCCCGCTCCATACTTTGACCGCCGGTCGAAGTGGCCGTGCGGTTAAAGGCGCTGCAGTCTGGAACCGCAAGACCGCTACGGTCGCAGGTTCGAATCCTGCCTCGGGCATGGATGTGTGTGATGTCCTTAGGTTAGTTAGGTTTAATTAGTTCTAAGTTCTAGGCGACTGATGACCTCAGAATTTAAGTCGCATAGTGCTCAGAGCCATTTTGAGAAACGAGTCAATCGAGCTAAATTCTGGTTATTATTAAAGACTGCTGGCTAGCTTACTCCTTCGCCATCGGTGTAGATGCATCACGTAATTTTATTCCTATCACATACGCCTGCGATATTACTGAGCCGAACGGTAACAATATTGCAATTGTCATTAAAATGCCTCATCAAGCCGCGCGGGATTAGCCGAGCGGTCCGAGGCGCAGCAGTCATGAACTGTGCGGCTGGTCCCGGCGGAGGTTCGAGTCCTCCCTCGGGCATGGGTGTGTGTGTTTGTCCTTAGGATAATTTAGGTTAAGTAGTGTGTAAGCTTAGGGACTGATGACCTTAGCACTTAAGTCCCATAAGATTTCAAACACATTTTGAACTTCTTTCATTTACATTTGTGATCTAGCTCACTGTTGAATAAAATACTTGTATTTCCGCTTCTACCTACTAACTTTACTATGTAGGTGTCCTATAAAATAATATAACAAAAATGACCTCTAATCTAAGGTGTAACTTTTGCCCTATCAAAACAAATATACTTTTCCAGTTCAGGTACGATCTTCTACTGAAATCTCACGCTAAAAATACACTACATGAGTTGATCAGCTCAGATGATACACACTCATGACCGTCTACATGTAGGTCACTAAGCTATTCACAATAAGGTGCCTGCCAGAGGGTTCAATGAACCACCTTCAAGCTGTCTGTCTACCGTTCCACTCTTGAACGGCGCACGGGGAAAACGAGTACTTAAATTTTTCTGTGCGAGCCCTGATTTCTCTTATTTTATCGTGATGATCCTTTCTCCCTATGTAGGTGGGTGCCAACAGAATGTTTTCGCAAACGGAGGAGAAAACAGGTGATTGAAATTTCATGAAAAGAGTCCGTCGCAAAGAAAAACACCTTTATTTTAATGATTGCCACTCCAATTCACGTATCATGTCTGTGGCACTACCTCCCCTACTTCGCGATAATACAAAACGAGCCGCCTTTCTTTGTACTTTTTCGATGTCATCGTCAGTCCCATCTGATGCGGATCCCGCACCGCTCAGCAATACTCCACAATAGGGCGGACAAGTGTAGTGTAAACAGTCTCTTTAGTAGACCTGTTGCACCTTCTAAGAGTTCTGCCAATGAATCGCAGTCTTTGGTTTGCTCTGCCCACAATATTATCTATGTGATCGTTCCAATTTAAGGTGTTTGTAATTGTAATCCCTAAATATTTAGTATTATTTACAGCCTTCAGATTTGTGTGACTTATCGCGTAATCGAAATTTAGTGGATTTCTTTTAGTACTCATGTGAATAACTTCACACTTTTCTTTATTCAGGGTCAATTGCCACTTTTCATACCAGAAAGATATCTTATCTAAATCATTTTGCAAGTTGTTTTGATCATCTGATGACTATACACGACAGTAAATGACAGCATCATCTGCAAACAATCTAAGACAGCTACTCAGATTGTCTCCTATGTCGTTAATATAGATCAGAAACATTAGAGGGCCTATAACACTTCGTTGGGGAACGCCGGATATTACTTCTGTTTTACTCAATGATTTTCCGTCTATTACTACGAACTGTGACCTTTCTGACAGGAAATCGCGAATCCAGTCGGACAACTGAGGCGATACTCAGTACGCGCGCAGTTTGGTTAGAAGACTGCTTGTGAGAAATAGTGTCGAAAGCCTTCTGGAAATCTAAAACTATGGAATCAATTTGACATCCCCTGTCAATAGCACTTATTACTTCACGAGTATAAAGAGCTAGTTGTGTTTCACAGAACGATATTTTCTCAATCCGTGCTGACTGTGTGTCAATAAATCGTTTTCTTCGAAGTACTTCATAATGTTTGAATACAGCATATGTTCCAAAACCATACTGCAAATCGACGTTAGTGATGTAGTTCTGTAATTCAACGGATTACTCCTACTTCCCGTTTAGGTTATTGGTGTGACTTTTTCAGCCTTTAGGTACGGATCTTTCTGTGAGCGAGCGGTTGTATATAATTGCTAAATATGGGGCTATTGTATGAACATACTCTGAGAGGAACCTGACTGGTATAGAATCTGGACCGGAGGCCTTGGCTTTATTAAGTGATTTAAGTTGCTTTGCAAACACCGAGGATATCTACTTGTATATTTCTTATCTTGGCAGTTGTTCTTGATTGAAATTCAGGAGTATTTACTTCGTCTTCTTTGGTGAAGGAGTTTCGGAAAACTGTGATTAATAACTCTGCTTTAATGGCACTGTCATCAGTGACTTCACCGTTGTTATCGAATGGTTCAAATGGCTCTGAACACTATGGGACTTAACTTCTGAGGTCATCAGTCCCCTAGAACTTAGAACTACTTAAACCTAACTAACCTAAGGACATCACACACAGCCATGCCCGAGGCAGGATTCGAACTTGCGACCGTAGCGGTTGCGCGGTTCCTGACTGTAGCGCCTAGAACCGCTCACCACCCCGGACGGGTGTTATTGCGCAGTGAAGGTATTGATTGCGTCTTTCCAATGGTGTGCTTTATGTATGACCAGAATCTCTTTGGGTTTTCTGACAGATTTCGATATAGAATTTCGTCGTGGAAATGATTAAAAGCATCTCGCATTGAAGTACGCGCTATATTTCGAACTTCTGCAAAACTTTGCCAGTCTTGGAGATTTTGCGTTCTTTTAAATTTGGCATGCTTTTTTCGCTGTTTCTGAAACAGTGAACTGACCCGTTTTGTGTACCATGGGAGATCAGTACCATCACTTACTATCTTACGTGTTGTATATCTCTCATTTGCTGTCGATACTATCTCTTTGAAATCATTCCCCAACTTTTCTACGCTTACGTGACCAGATAGGAAAGATTGAAGACTGTCTCTTAAAACGGTGTTAATAGCATTTTTATCGACTTTTTAAATAGATATACTTTGCGTTTCTTTTTGATGGTTGCAGGTGTTACGGTATTCAGCCTAGCAGCAACTGCCTTGTTGTCGCTAATCCCTGTATTCGTCACGATACTTCCTATTGGTCCAGGATTATTTGTCGCTAAGAGGTCAAGTATGCTTTCGCAACCATTTACGCTTCGAGTGGGCTCATGAACTAATTGTTCAAAATAATTTTCTGAGAACTTGGGACCGATGTAGCGTTTTAGTTTGTCGTACGATATCATAAAATGCTTCGCATGTGAGACTATTCACTGAAAATACATTTTCTCTGGACGTTAGTCAATAGGTAACTCTCTGCACTTTAAATCTGGCCCTAGATGGTAAAAAATATTGTGCATTATTATTGAAGTTCACTCTAGACTGCTCAATAACAGTCTCAGTTATATTCTCAATAATATTGTGCAATAATACTGTGGTTCGGAATGTTGGGCAATAAAGACGCTACTGCTGTGACAATTACTCTACTTTGTTGCCTGCAGAAAAACAGGTAGATGCAATTTTTGTGTGCTGATGGTTCTGCATTTGATACATTACTGGAAATGGTTCTCCCCATGCATGACCGTCCGCCTGATGAAAAACCAATAACTCGAGAATGAAATGAGATATCGTTCTTCTCTCAATTTTAAATATAATTTCCAAATCTTATCTACATTCATTCATAGGAATGTCTGAGCTAAAACTGAGGCCATCAATAAGAGCCGACTGAAAACTGCCCCCTTTCTTTCGGCTAATGAAACTAGGGGTAAAAATTGTGGTCATTTAGCAGAGGGTCACATAAATGTACAACCTAGTAGAATTTTTCTCGGTAATATGTCTCATCGCTCCATTTATCATCCTTTGACCCACTTGGCTGTAGAATCATTAAATTTAACTGAGTTTCCTAGCAGTTGCACAGAATTGCAAAATACGGAAACAATATGAAATTCAAGAAATTGAAAACAAGTATTTGTGACTGAAACTGAATAAAGCTAATTTTGTTGAGTTAAAGTGAAGTCAGTAGTGAATAGTAGCCTCACAATAATAAGGATAAATTCAAACGGTTTTAACAACACTTCATCAACAAAGTTTATATATATACACAGCAAAGTTAGCAGTAGTTCTGATATGAACAAAAACGAACCCCCATACCAAGCGAACATGACACAATGGTGTTTAGGTTCAAAGTCCAGAAGTTCCTTAAATTCAGGAAAAATCGGAAATTATAGATAGTTATTTAATTCGGTAGTCACTGAAAAGCGGTAATAAAACTGTCTAATGATATCTATTTAGTTTCATTTTAGTGCTCCTAGTTCGCCAGAAATTAATTTAAACCAGATGGCAGATAAATTTAATATGACTATTTTCTGCGGTCGGCAACGCCTATATAAGACAACAAGTGTCTGGCGCAGTTGTTGAAACGGTTACTGCTCCTACAGTGGCCTGTTATCACGATTTAAGTGAGTTTGAACGTGGTGATCTAGCCGGCACAACAGCGATGGGACGCAGTACCTCCAAGCTAGCGATGAAATGGGTATTTCGCTGTACGACAATTTCACGGGTGTACCGTGAATATCAGAAATCCGCTAAAACAACAAATCTCTGACATCGCTGTTGCCGGGAAAAGATCCTGCAAGAACGGGACCAATGACGGCTGAAGAGAATCGTTCAACGTGATAGAAGTGCAGCCCTTCTGCAAATTGTGGCAGATTTCAATGTTGGGCCATCAACAAGTGTCAGCGCGCGAATCATTCAACGAAACATCATCGATATGGGCTTTCAGACCCGAAGGTCCACTCATGTACCCTTGATGACTGCACGACACAAAGCTTTACGCCTCGCCTGGGCCAGTCGACACCGACATTGGACTGTTGATGCCTGGAAAAATGTTGCCTGTCCGGACGATTCTCGTTTTAAATTGTATCTAGCGGGTGGACACGTACGGGTATGGAGACAACCTCATGAATCCATGGACACCGCATGTCGGCAGGGGACTGTTCAAGCTGGTGGAGGTTCTGTAATCGTGTGGGGCGTGTGCAGTTGGTGTGATATGGGGAACTTAGAACTAATTAAACCTAACTAACCTAAGGACATCACACACATCCATGCCCCAGGCAGGATTCGAACCTGCGACCGTAGCGGTCGCTCGGCTCCAGACTGTAGCGCCTAGAACCAAAATTGCAGAACTCATGTATTACTTTTAGCGTCTCATTTCCTAACCTAATTCCGTCATCATCGTCTGCTTTAATTAGATTATATATCATTATCTATGTTTACAAAATAACTTTATAAAGAACATGGCATGTTCATGTTCCTGCAGGTGTCGCCAGCTTTTCCAATTGATGGCGTCACGGTGGCGCCAATACAGCTGCCGGAACAGGGGGAGCAGGTTCCAGATGGCGCCAATATCACCGTAATCGGCTGGGGAGATCTCTGGGTAAGAAACGTGTGCCTAATTTCTAATATCTGCAGTCAATTTCTCGTAAAAGCCACCACTTTCAACGCCAGTATTCCCACTAATTGTGTGTGGCTCTGTAGCTCAGACAGCGGTATTCTTCTTGCAAACAGTACATGCAGGTGATCAGGTAGTAACTGCCTTCCTAGATCTATAAAGGTTGTTGGACGTTGTACCACATTCTCGGCTAATAACCGAGATACCATCACTCTGAGTTCTTCTTAGATACGATTTTGGTTCGTGATATGTTTGACTAATAGAAGTCAGGTCCAGCAGTGATACCAGAAGAAGAAACAAACGATTTACTATCTGAGTAGCTGAATTTTCTCCAGGAGGGACTGAAAGATGAGTAAAAAAAAAATGCATTACGAGAACGATCGGCGAGTGGCGGACTGTGATCTGTGCTCCTTTCTTAAAGCTATTTTCTATCACTACTGGAGAGTGGAGCCCTATGGTAGCTGTTTGCAGACTGTGCTTGTCAAAAAATACTGCAACTCCAGACTTTAAATGTCAGATGATTACTAATTTATGTTAGACAGCGTGTCATAACGTTCTTTATTATTTATTTCTATATTGTTTTAAAATTTAGGGCATTTCTATAATCGAAGGTATTAAATGTAACTTACGTTATATATTTCCATATGTTAAATCCTAAGTTTTGAAAACTGGAACTTATTACCATGGCACTCTTCCTTTTCCACAGTACCAAGGGCTGAGTTCAGTTGAGCTGCGCAAAGTGGACCTTCAAATAGTAAACCAAGAGGAATGCGAGGCAGTGTGGAATGACTATGGCTACGCTGTCCACCCTACGCAGATCTGCGCTGCTCGTTTCGAGGATCTAAACTACGGCTCCTGTAACGTAAGTAAAGAGCAGACCGGTAGGGAAAAGTATATGCGGGCGAGGAGCACACATGAGGTACTGCAGCTCGTGGGCCGATGTAGAAATAAGCCACTTTATCTCTGACAATTGACCTCTTACTATGCAGTTAAATTCAGTCAAAGCATTTAAATAAACTCAGTAGACAACACAAGGAATGGATAGTGTCCTGCAAGGAGGATATAAGATGAACATCACCAAAAGCAAAACAAGGATAATGAAATACAGTCGAACTAAATCAGGTGATGCTGTGGGAATTAGATTAGGAAATGAGGAACTTAAATAGGTGAGTTTTGCTGTCTGGGCAGCAAAACAACTGATGATAGTCGAAGCAGAGAGGATGTAAAATGTAGACTGGCAATGGCAAGAAAGGCGTTTCTGAAGATGGGAAGTTTGTTCACATCGAGTATAGATTTAAGTGTTAGGAAATCTTTTGTGGAAGTGTTTATATGGTGTGTAGTTATCTGTGTAAGTGAAACATGGACGATTATAGTTTAGACAAAAAGAGGACAGAAGCTTTTGAAAAGTATCACATCAAATGAATTCGCAATTATGAATAAGGTTTACCATAAGCTGTAGAATGGAATGACGTTAACGAAAATTTATGCCGCACGGGACTCGAACCCGGATGTTCTGCGGTAGCGTTACCATATGGCTATCCGTGTACGACTCACGGCCAGACCCAAACTTATACCTTCAACCAAGCGCCTACTGGTCTCACTGTCAGTCGTGCTCGGATAGCCAAATGGCAAGGCGATCGCTCGCGATAAGCGGGAGATCCGGTTTCGAGACTCGTTCCAGCACAAATTTTCACTGTCGTCATTCAGTTGTACAGCTGATGGTAGTCCTTATTCCCAATTGCGAATTCATTTGATGTGTTTCGTAACGGCTATGGTAGCCGCAGTGTATGTATGCGTGCATGCATGTCCAAAGGAACTTTGCATCGTAATCAGAATAACATGGCCACTGCAATATCGCTTTTGAAGTGTAGTGTTACAAAAACATGATGAAGATTAGATGAGTAGGTTGGTTGGTTTTGAGGAAGGAGACCAGACAGCGAGGTCATCGGTCTCATCGGGTTAGGGAAGGACGGGGAAGGAAGTCGGCCGTGCCCTTTTTGAAAGGAACCATCCCGGCATTTGCCTGGAGCGATTTAGGGAAATCACGGAAAACCTAAATCAGGATGGCCGGACGCGGGATTGAACCGTCGTCCTCCCGAATGCGAGTCCAGTGTCTAACCACTGCGTTAGATGAGTAGGTCACGTAACTAATGAGTAGATGCTGAAGAGAAGTGGAGAGAAAATAAATTTGTGGCACAACTTGTCTAAAGAAGGAATCAGGTTGATAGGACACGTTCTGAGACACCAAGGAATCACCAATTTAGTATGGTGAGAAGCATGAGAAGTAAAATCGTAGAGGGAGACTAAGAGATGAATTCATAAGCAAATTCAGAAGGACGTAGGTTGCATTAGTTACTCGGAGATGAAGAGACTTGCACTGCTTAGAGTATCAAATGGTTCAAATGGCTCTGAGCACAATGGGACTTAACATCTATGGTCATCAGTCCCCTAGAACTTAGAACTACTTAAACCCAACCAACCGAAGGACATCACACAACACCCAGTCATCACGAGGCAGAGAAAATCCCTGACCCCGCCGGGAATCGAACCCGGGAACCCGGGCGCGGGAAGCGAGAACGCTACCGCACGACCACGAGCTGCGGACGCTTAGAGTATCATGGAGAGCTACATCGAACCAGTCTTCGGACTGAAGGCCACAAAATCATCCTTAAAAGAGCTCACTGGTTGTTACGCTGCGTTGTGGACTGTCCACAACTGGTACTATTTGGTCATGTGACTCTCTTTTGGACATGCCCACGACCATACGGTGAATAAAGTTTCGCGATTTGTTGGCATATTACTAGAGCTGTACAACGTGTGTACAAGGAATAGTGTACGATTCGCGGCCAGTGTTACATGGTGTGTGAACAGTGGCCGTAAAATGGTCGTAACAGATAAGGAATGGAGATGGTTTAGAGTGATTTCATAAACATAATATTGCACTACTTCTTGTTTTTATTACTGTAATTTACTACTTTTAAAATTATATTTCTTTGTCCGATTTTCACTACTATCACTTTGATATTGTGGTATGACCACTACCCATGTAAAAATAGGGTTACAGCAAAAAGTCATGTAGACACTGGGTTACACGTCATTATTACATAATTGCACATCTAATTACGTTTTATTCTTTGTGACATCGTACTTATATATTACTCCACTGTAAATTATTTATTTGCAGTTATTCATTACTTATTCCGTGGTCTCACATTGCATATTTAATACACCTAACGTAGACCACAAGCACATCGTCATGTTAGCACCTATCCGTAGTGTTGTACTATGCATCTCTTATTACAGTGTTACCTGTTTATTTCTTTTCATTTTACGTCAATTGATCACTTTAACGTCGTACATGTTATCGGTATACTTTACATTACTGATACCGTTCTTTGTGGTAGTGACTCTATATACACATTCTGTACCTATACTTTTAGCTACCATGTTCGTATATGCTCATACATGTAAATAATTTAATTACAGTTACATCCATATTCCACTCATAGCGCTATATCACCAATTATTTGTATACACTTCATTTCTGAATTTCTGGCATTATACAAGTAGCTTATTGCATCAGACGTAGACTTCGAGCACAATGTTACCGCAGCGCATTAACCTTGCGTTGTCCTGTTGTTGGTCTACATTACTGTAATTTGTAGTCTATACAGTGTTCCGTGAATTCAGTATTTTCGTTGTTCCCTTTGGTTACCTACATACATCATGACATGTACTATCTTGATTGTTCCTGTATTCTTAGCTCGAGTGATATTTTGTAAGGTTATTCAGTGGCGATATGTTTTTCACATTGTACTTGCATTACAACTATTTTGACTTTACATGCAGTAAGTTAGTACAATTGACATACAGTAATTTCTTTTACATTTCTATAAGAATTGCAGTTCTAAAATTCTTAAAAAATTAAAAAGTTATAAGAGGAATTTTGTTATACTCATTTTGGATTCAGTGGCATATATGCTTACATACAAGATTGTGTATGTTGCATTGTTTTGTGCACGCCTAGGCTGTAACTTTTTCCTTATGCTTTATACATTACGGCTGTTTTTCTGTATGTTTACTACTGCATTGCCACATTCTGGTAGTTCGTAACATTTTTGTTTTTGACTAGTGATTCTCATTCGTCTCTCATCTGCTATGTGGATATAAGCTTGTGCAGTCGGTGCAACATGCAAGATATTTTATGTAAATGATGTTGTATTGGTGACATGTCGATGTATCACTTTCTTCCTGTACCTGTAATGATGTGTTTCGGTTTGACACAATATATTGCACATATGATGGAGATTTATTGAGGTGTACTTGCATGAGGTATGTTTTATATATCCATGTTGTGTAAATACGTACCTTACCCTGTTGATCTGAACTGATTACCTTTGTATTTTCGGTCTATGTACGTACGGATCCGATGACGGTCATCAGACATAAAATTTCGATCCTGACTGTTGAAGGTTTTGCTTCTGCATTTCGTATTCGATTTTATTGATCGTCGTATGGGAAAATGTTGAGGTTGTGACAGGAAGATTCTGTGGTGGAATATCACATCACTTGTTGTACATGACTACTAGAGTATTTGGAATCTTCACCAGGCAGGATTGGATGAGGAAACAGAAGCGACCGAGAAGCATGCTACAGCCTCTGTAGCGAATCGATGCAGACAGTACGAGAGTGCTACACGGTCGCCTTTGGAAGAAAGACGACTTTCTTCTTGCGAAACGACGTCCACCAGATTTAAGGAACAAATACACTTTGCATACTATATGATTATTCTCTTGCTTCCAGAAAACAAAGTGCAGAATGACGCATGTAGAGACAGACAATTAAACATAAAATGACGAGTTGGTCATTTCTCATCTTCATCAGTAAAATAGATACATTTCGTTATATACTGTCTAGTAATATTAATGTGTCCACCAGTCGAAAGCCTATACCACCAACCTTTGCAGCAGGGATTGCTTACGCACAGGAAGAGAGTCAATGAGGTTGCAGAAGGTATCGACAGGGATGTGGAGCCATACCAATTCCAACGCCGTGGCCAGTTGCGCTACGTTTCTGGGATGAGGGTTGATGGCATGAACAGCCCGATGGAGGTGCCCTCCGATTTTGGACTGGGTTTTTAATCTGGGAAGTTTGGTGGCCGCGGGAGTACGGTAAACTTATTGTGGTGCTCTTAGAACCAAGTACATGTACTGCGAGCTGTGTGACACGTTGTACTCTCCTGCTGGTAGATGCTATCGTGCCGAGAAAAAACGAACTGCATGTCGGGGTGGGCATGGTCCCGAAGGACAGATGCATACTTACCTTGATCCACTGTTCCTTCAACAATGACGGTCTCGCCCAGGGAATGAAACGAAACCGTTCCCCAGACCATAACGCCTCCCTCCTCCGGCATGGACCCTTCTGATAATTGTTGCAGTGTGTTTGGTTCCAGACGCTTCAGGCCGTAAACGCCAAGGGTTATTTGTCCGATGGAGCATGATAAGTGATTCACCTGGAAAGGCCAACTGTCGCCGCTCAGTGAAGGTCCAGGTGACTCACTCACGTTCAAATTCCAGCAGAACAGAAGTCAGCTAGGGCGCACAAACCACGCGCCTACTGTGGAGGCCCGTATGCAGCGAAGTTCGCTGAATGGTCATTGAGCGGACACAGTTGGTATCTGTTGGTTCATATGCGCTGTCAGCTGCTCAACAGGTGCACGTCTATTCGCCCGTACACACCTCTGCAGCCTCCGGTCACCCCTGTCATCTACGGCACGTGGTGCGCCACAGTTTATTCGGCGCCGGTCTTGTATGTCGCCATTTTGCCGTGCCCTGTATACTTTAACCACGGCGGCGCGCGGGCAGTTTACACACTTAGCCGTTTCGGTAATACTTCCAACCTTGGCTCGAAAGCCTTTGATCATACCCTTTCGTTGGACCTCAGGGAAATTTATCCCTTTCCACATTATGACAACGACTGCCCTGTTTTCCGTGTCCCAACGACACGCTTTGTACACCTTCCACTGCTAGTGCTGCCACATGCCGTCTGTGAGTGGTTAGTGCACGTCGACGTCGGACATAACATTTGTGTGACTGGATAGTGTAATATGTGATGCGCATTTTTGACTCTGCTCGTGTTGGACTGAAACAGTAGTTCTAATCTTTTTTTTTATTTTTTTTATTTTTGGTGGAGAAAATCCGATGCCTCTTGTACGTGACACCAGTTCCTCACTCAAACATGCCTCTCCAGTGCACTTGCAACCTCTGATGATAAATTTTGTGCGCTGCCTGATGCACTTTCTGCAGTCCGTCAGAATTTTCTACGATGTACTGCATGTGGTGGAAGCCATATTGAACACGTTCTGTAATGTAAAACACTGTTAAATAAACAGTACAATACTTCAATGAACTCATGCCGCTTGTGTATTAATTATCCTTGTTGTTTTTGGCATTAAAAAGCTGTCTCTGGTTCCGAATTACTTTCAGTGCGATTACACTACTGGCCATTAAAATTCCTACACCAAGAAGAAATGCAGATGATTAACGGGTATTCATTGGACAAATATCTTATGCTAGAACTGACATGTGGTTACATTTTCACGCAATGTGAGTGCATAGATCCGGAGAAATCAGTACCCAGAACAACCACCTCTGGCCGTAATAACGGCCTTGATACGCCTGGGCATTGAGTCAAACAGAGCATGGATGGCGTGTACAGGTACAGCTGCCCATGCAGCTTCAACACGATACCACAGTTCATCAAGAGTAGTGACTGGCGTATTGTGACCAGCCAGTTGCTCGGCCACCATTGACCAGACGTTTTCAATTGGTGAGAGATCTGGAGAATGTGCTGGCCAGGGCAGCAGTCGAACATTTTCTGTATCCAGAAAGGCCAGTACAGGACCTGCAACATTCGGTAGTGCATTATCATGCTGAAATGTAGGGTTTCGCAGGGATCGAATGAAGGGTAGAGCCACGGGTCGCAACACATGTGAAATTTAACGTCCACTGTTCAAAGTGCCGTGAATGCGAACAAGAGGTGACCGAGACGTGTAACCAATGGCATCCCATACCATCACGCCGGGTGATACGCCAGTATGGCGATGACGAATGGACGCGTCCAATGTGCGTGCACCGCGATGTCGCCAAACACGGATGCGACCATCATGATGCTGTAAACAGAACCCGGATTCACCCTAAAAAATTACGTTTTGCCATTCGTGCGACCAGGTCCGTCGTTGAGTACACCATCGCAGGCGCTCCTGTTTGTGATGCAGCGTCAAGGGTAACCGCAGCCATGGTCTCCGAGCTGATAGTTCATGCTGCTGCAAACGTCGTCGAACTGTTCGTGCAAATGGTTGTTGTCTTGCAAATGTCCCCATATGTTGACTCAGGGATCGATACGTGGCTGCACGATCCGTTACAGCCATGTGGATAAGATGCTCGTCATCTCGACTGCTAGTGATACGAGGCCGTTGGGATCCAGCACGGCGTTCAGTGTTACCCTCCTGAACCCACCGATTCCATATTCTGCTAGCAGTCATTGGATCTCGACCAACTTGAGCAGGAATGTCGCGATACGATAGACTGCAATCGCGATAGGCTACAATCCGACCTTTATCAAAGTCAGAAACGTGATGGTACAGATTTCTCCTCCTTACACGAGGCATCACAACAACGTTTCATCAGGCAACGTCGGTCAACTGGTGTTTGTGTACGAGAAATCGGTTGGAAACTTTCCTCGTGTCAGCATGTTGTAGGTGTCGCCACCGGGGCCAACCTTGTGTGAATTCTATGAAAAGCTAACCATTTGCATATCACAGTATCTTCTTCCTGTCGGCTAAATTTCGCGTCTGTAGCACGTCATCTTCGTGGTGTAGCAATTTTAATGGCCAGTAGTGCAGTTCCTGTTACAAACTGGTTGTACTTCGACTCCTCTGTTATATATTTCACTTTTGTTGGCAATCTTTTGAAACATGCTGTATACCTGTGCACAGCTCTAAGTTGGTTTCTGGTACTGATGACATCTGAGTAATAAATTAGAGATCTTTCTCCAATTCTCTGAATTTTTGCCTCACAATACATTCATTCCTTCTGTATAAGTTTCTATAATATCACTGTGAATGGAATCATTAGAAAATTGATAAGAAACTATCATCCAATTATGTCAAACATAAAAAGATTAACTCAATTTAAAAAAATGAAATTCATTCGTAATTGTACATTATTACATACTAAAACCAATATTTCTACTAATATCTGTATGAGGTTGCATTACTGTCCAGAAAATACATAACGGTAGTGAATTTTAGAAGGAAACTGTTTAAATTCTGTGTTTCCTTCCATGTCTTCAGCATTTCTTCGTCTTTTTGGACAGAAATCGAGCTTAAATGACACATGTGATGTGTATGAAAATGTTAAAGACCTGAAGTTATATTAAAAAGTCTTAATACTCATTAACCATAACTAGGTTTTTGCTTGTTATATATTTTCACTCATCGGAGGAATGTATTTCAGTAAACATTACTGATTTATACTAAAGTAATTAGAAGGCTAACTACTTGAGAGTTAGATTTGCAACTTTTCTTTCCTACATGGCAGACAAAGATTTCGTAGCTTGTAAAATAGTATCAGAATGAGTTGGAGACAATATCATGAATTTTATTTCAAAATTGCGTTTTAGCAGAGGTAAGCTCAAACTACATTCCAGAACGCATGCTATACAATTTTTTCATAGACCCGTAGTCTAAAATGACGATTGTACTCCGTGTGTTAATTAACGTTTTTATATTATATATTTAAGGATGTTAACTGCTATAGACCCCCATCGCTGATACTTTTCACTAGAAAAAATGTGTATTATGTTACGAATGGTCAGAATATAGCTTTCTATAATCTGTCTTCCTGCACATACCACAGGTGACTTTATCCAGTGATCTTTGTAGGGTGATTCAGGGGGTCCTCTGCTCTACGAGGGAAAGATTGTGGGGATGGTGTCGTGGGGCTACGAATGCGCTGCCCCTCCGTACCCCTCAGTCGGCACACGTGTCTCCAGCTACGTGGACTGGATCATCGAGAACACCAACGGAACACTGGTGCCGCACTAGCGCCGTTGGATTTGTATTTGCTACATTTTTTTAAAAAAATATTGATCAAAATTAATGTTATTACAATATCTTATGAATGTTAACAACTATGTACAAGTGACAATAAAATTTGTTTATCGGCGATCTTGTACTTCGTAAGTAGCAATGGATTAGTCTGACATTCTTTACATTTTAATGCTTGTCATTCAATGCTAATCTTATACAGCAAGGTCAAAACATGCAGTTCTGAGGGTCAGTCAGCAAATTTCAGGCATCACCTGGAAAAAAAGCTGTGACCATGAAACGTGGTGAAGGGGTCAGTCACCCAGAACATAATCACCGCTCACTACGACACGTTTTTCGTAACGATGGATGACGTGGCGGAGACCTTGAGCGTAGGTGTCTGCATTGGGGCTCTACAGGAAATTATTCCGCCTCGAAAACCAACTCCTGTCACTGTGGCTACACCTGCCACACTGCTATTTCTTCATCTGAGGAGTGAGGAAGAACTCACAGGGTGCCACTTCAGCAAAATACAGAGGCTTGGACGAAGTTTGATAGCCCAAGGAATCAGCATGTCTTTCTGTGTGCTGTGCACAATGAGCTGCGAAGATGTCGTCGGGCAAACAATGCTCTTAGACAACATTCCTTGATGCTTCGTCTTGACCGCCTCCCATAATGTGTTTGGGTGATTTCCATAGAATGGCCCTGTGATGGTTTTTGACCATAATGTTATAGCTCCGAACAATGATAGTCCAAAAACACTGCCTGGTGTTGATTGGGTCTCCTCTTTCCTCGACAGATATGAATCCACGTGTTTCACTGCTTGTTTTGCTGCTTTGGATCGGTGTCATGTGGTGCTCGCAGCACTCTTTCTTTGTGATTATGCGACTGAACAAAATATCTTGATTGGCCTGACACAGCTGCAAAATTTCCGCTGCTGCCTCGGTTCGGCAGAATTTTAGAATCAGTGCGGGCAGTCACGGAACGATCCAGGTGGCCATAATTTTTTTCATGTTAAAAACATCTTGCAAGGTGTTGAAACCTGATCCTTCACTGACTTAAGTAGTTCCTCACTTAAGATAAGCCGGTCTTCGAGCAGCATGGGCGTCAATTTCTGATGCAATTGCTGGTTCTTCAGAGAGAGATGGCCTGTCAATTTCTTCTTGGTAATTCAGACTTGCTTGAACACGCCGAAAGCTTCTGCACCGCGTTGTCGACCAGAGATCGCAGTGCCACACCAAAGTCGGCAGCGCTCCTCGATGCCACAAACATCAGCGAGGTGTCACTGCAATTCGCAATGACAAGTGGGAGAGGCTACAGACAATGCCTCTCTCTCTCTCTCTCTCTCTCTCTGAAATGCGGCACCCTCACACGGAGGTCAACACAGAGCCAGGCGTGGAAGCGCTCTGCCCAACTTCGTGACTTCCACTGAAACAGTCAACTCGTTGAATAGGACTAAAACGCTATTCAAGTAACAAATGGCAATGTAGTTCAGCGTTGCACTTCAGAAGAAGAGTTTGTGATCGTACGCATCAAGGGATGCTTTAATGCTCAAAGACAGTTGTAAATATTCCAGCATTTCTGTGGCAAACGACCGTGTAAAGGTAAGTAAATTTTTTTATCATTCATGTAATAAATTGAACTAATATTTCATAATTTGTAGCCGGCCGCGGTGGTCTCGCGGTTCTAGGCGCGCAGTCCGGAACCGTGCGACTGCTACGGTCGCAGGTTCGAATCCTGCCTCGGGCATGGATGTGTGTGATGTCCTTTGGTTAGTTAGGTTTAAGTAGTTCTAAGTTCTAGGGGACTGATGACCACAGCAGTTGAGTCCCATAGTGCTCAGAGCCATTTTTTTTTCATAATTTGTAGTTCAATAAGGCATGTCCTAGAACAATCAAAGAACCCACAGTTATGGCCAGATGATTGTAGTTTCGTCAGGTAATAACGTGAAATACGTAAATACTATGTCTTTGATGATGCACAGTCGCCGTACACTTCACCAAATGAGCACCGATTTTATCAGCGTTACTCCCCTTCAAATTTAAAAACACTAATTCCTGCACCAAACTTTACTTCATCAAATGAGATCAATGAGACGCACCACAATGCTTCTACTTCGTCGCTGTGATTTTAGCGTCTAGTAGGACTCCAGGCATGTACCTGTAAACAAAGAAAAATTTAATTATGTGCCGTTTTTTTCACAATGATAATTTACACTTTTATGACCATCCCCCATATAAGAAGTAGCATCTACATCTACATCTACATTTATACTCCGCAAGCCACTAACGTTGTGTGGCGGAGGGTACTTTACGTGCCACTGTCATTACCTCCCTTTCCTGTTCCAGTCGCGTATGGTTCGCAGGAAGAACGACTGTCTGAAAGCCTCCGTGCGCGCTCGAATCTCTCTAATTTTACATTCGTGATCTCCTCGGGAGGTATAAGGAGGGGGAAGCAATATATTCGATACCTCTTCCAGAAACGCACGCTCTCGAAACCTGGCGAGCAAGCTACACCGCGATGTAGAGCGCCTCTCTTGCAGAGTCTGCCACTTGAGTTTGTTAAACATCTCCGTAACGCTATCACGGTTACCAAATAACCCTGTGACGAAACGCGCCGCTCTTCTTTGGATCTTCTCTATCTCCTCCGTCAACCCGATTTGGTACGGATCCCACACTGATGAGCAATACTCAAGTATAGGTCGAACGAGTGTTTTGTAAGCCACCTCCATTGTTGATGGACTACATTTTCTAAGGACTCTCCCAATGAATCTCAACCTGGTACCCGCCTTACCAACAATTAATTTTATGTGATAATTCCTCTTCAAATCGTTCCGCACGCATACTCCCAGATATTTTACAAAGTAACTGCTACCAGTGTTTGTTCCGCTATCATATAATCATACAATAAAGGATCCTTCTTTCTATGTATTCGCAATACATTACATTTGTCTATGTTAAGGGTCAGTTGCCACTCCCTGCACCAAGTGCCTATCCGCTGCAGATCTTCCTGCATTTCGCTACAATTTTCTAATGCTGCAACTTCTCTGTATACTACAGCATCATCCGCGAAAAGCCGCATGAACTTCCGACACTATCTACTAGGTCCTCCAAATACTTGCTGTTCTTCATATATATATATATATATATATATATATATATATATATATATATATATATATATATGGTGCGTCAAAAAATGTATACACACTTTGAAGCGTCATAGAAAATTTATTCCCCGTTCTACAATGTTAAATTTCTGGAAATGGAAAGCTTAATGTCCAATTGGAAAAATAAATGTGCTTTGCAAATGTGATTAATGTTCAAACTGGTGGCCTTCAGCATCAATACATTTCTGAGTACGAGTCACCATTGATTCCATACATCGTACCAAATTGTCCAATGAGATTTCTGCGCACACCGCCTGAATCACATTCCAAAGTGTGTCCAGGTTACGTGGTTTATGTTTGTACACCTCATCTTTTACTGTGCTCCATAAGAAGAAATCCAGCGGTGTGAGGTCTGGAGAGCGTGCAGGAAACTCGATTGGTCCCCTGCATCCTATCCACTGGCCTGGCACATTATGATCCAAGTATGCTCGTACGTCCCTATGATAGTGCGGCGGGGCGTCATCTTGTTGGAAATAAAACTCATCATTACCTAATAATGCACGAATGGCAGGGAATATAGAGTCAGCAAGCATTGTTAGGTACGTTTCTCCAGTAACAGTACCTTTAAGGCGGAAAGGCCGAATGAGTCCCCTTACAGACAAGCCACACCACACATATATACCAGGCAAATTCACAGCCTTTTCAACTGTAATGTGAGGATTATCTTCAGCACAGTACACACAATTGTGCCTATTGACAGTTCCATTGAGTTTGAATTGGGCTTCATCCGACCAAATTACGCTACCCATAAATCCCGGTTCACGCCTCACCATCTCCTGAACCCATTCACAAAATTCTAACCTTCGATCTGGATCGTCGTCACTTAGCTGTAGCACCAGCCTTGGAATGTACACACGGAACTTGCCTTTCTTAAGAATTTGTAGCACACTACTAGCACTTACATTACTCTCACATGCCACTTGCCTTCAAGATTTTTGAGGCGAACGCTGAAACAGTTCAAAGACCGCAGTTGTGGAATCATCACTTGTAGCTGTACGAGGTCGCCCTGATAGACCTTTATGCACATCACACACTGTTCCACGAATTTCAAATTTGTCTCGTAGGCGTGTAATTGTTAACCTTGAAGGTGGTTCTGTACCATACTCACTTCTCCACTGTCTTCGAACTGCAGCTACATTCTCAAAAGTTCCAGTACCATTTAATTATCTGCTTTCGCGCTTCAAAGCTCAAACGCACGTCCGCCATGTTGCAGTTACTTCCTTGCCACTGATGCCACCTGTTGAAGAAACATAACATTACTTTCTCACAGATATTTAATCTTGTAGAACGGGAAATAAATTGTCTATGACAGTTCAAAGTGTGTATACATTTTTTTGACGCACCCTGTATATTACCAAAATATGTAGCTGCCTTCGTTGTGTTTAACCACGTTTTTGTACAGTTTCATATCTTGATTGTGAACTGCCAAATGCCATGGCAGGTACAAACTCCACAGAAACTGAAGGGCACTTACAACGAACAACAGCGTTGTTCATCAGTAGCAGAATGGTGCTGACAACATACGCACTGACAAAACTTATTTCACGCTTTCTTACGAACAATTTCTTTTAATCTCTGTAACAATGTTACAACTAACCTTCTGAAAAAAATGAATAAATGGAAAAGGACTTTTCAATTTAATTCCCATTATATGAAAGACATTCTTCTAATATATGATACGAAGCATAACTACCAGTTATCTACAAACCGTACATTATACTGCTACAAACTCGAAGAATTTGATGAATAAGCAAAATCAAAAGATTCTGAAGGAACTGAATAATTACACTATTCACTCACAGTCAGATTGCTGCTTTTCTTTCGTAACTACTTAGTCTCTGGGGCTTTGCACTTTCCTACAGCCATTTAACATGATAATGATATTCCATATTAACGCAATGTTTATTGCAAGGATATATCAGACCCAGAAATGTCGATCTGGAACCACAATTTATTGGAAGAAGACAGTGCATTTATCCAGTGGAACGGAAAAGTAATTACGGTACTAGGACTATTTAAGCAGCAAAAAGAATGGAATGGAATAAAATGAGTCAACATTTGGGCAAAGCACTTGGATCTTTTTATACGACGGATTCAGATTTCTGAACTGAGTAATGGTTCAGTTACCCATATCGGAATAACACAATGATTAACTTTACAGGATATGGAATGTGGGAATGTTGTCACGTGCGTTTATACGTGCGCCGTCATCATGCAGCATTGTGTTCTGTTTCCAGGAGTATAATAGTCTTATCACTCCCTCAATCAATTTCACATCCAGCTTCACACACTGCGTACAAGAAACATATCTCACAGATAAATAAAGCGGATAAGAGGAAATTCCGACAATTGTGTTTCATACTGCAATTGGCGCCCGCAGCTGATTGGTGCCAGCCGAGTCAGCAGAGCAATATGGTAACTGTGCTCAGGACACAAGATGTGACCAACTCTGCTCTGATTTGTTTATGATATTTTTTTATTTATTTAATCTGATCTAGTTGCATGAAATGTGTTCATAGCTGCGAATAAGAGCAACTATCAGCTGTACAAGGCAATGACGACAGTGAAAATTTGTGTCGTCCCAGGACTCGAAACCGGATTTCCCGCTTCCGCGAGAGGTCGTCTTACCGCTTTGGCTATCCATGCACGACTCGCGCCCACGCCCAAACTGCCATATGTCGTCGTACCTCCGCCACATCGTATGCATATTATGCAACTCCCGTACAAGGGAGGACATTTTAATTGATAGTCGCTTCTTCGTATCGGCGAATAAATACGATGTCTACATCTACATGTGTGCTCTGCAAACCACCGTGAGGTACATGGCAGAGGCTACCTCCCATTATGCGACTTACTAGGGTTTCTTCCCATTCCATTCACGTTTGGAGCAGGGATGGGGTACACAGATTTTTCACGCCTCTGTTGCGGAGAAACCCATCGTATCATCTACATCTATACTCTGCAAACGACTGTGAGGTGCATGGCAAAGGGTACGTCCCATTCTACCAGTTATTAGCATGTTTTCCCAGTCTTTTCAGGTAGAGAGTGCACGAAGAATGGTTGTTTGAATCCCTCTGTGCGTGCAGTAATTGTTCTACTCTTATCTTCACGATCCCTATGTGTGCGGTGCGTAGGGGGTTGTAGGATATTCCTAGAGTAGTCATTTAAAGTCAGTTCTTGAAACTTTGTTAACAGATTTTATCGGGGTAGTTCACGTCTATCTTCAAGAGTCTTGCAGTTCTATTCCTTACAATGTCTCTGTGACACTCTCCCACGGATTAAAAAAAAAAAAAAAAAAAAAAAAAAAAAAAAAAAAAAAAAAAAAAAAAAAAACCTGTCACCATTCTTGCTGCCGTTCTGTGTATACATTCAATATCCCCCGTTAGCCTATAAGGTACTGGTCCTGCACACTTGAGAAGTATTCTAGAATCGGTCGGCCGAGTGATTTATAATCAATTTCCTTTTTAGATCGATTGTACTTGCCCAGTAGTCTACTAATAATCCAAAGTCTTCCACCTGCTTTACTCATGACTGAACCTATGCGATGATTCCATCTTATATACCTATAAAGCGACAGAGTTTTTAAGAACGATGCAATGTTCCTTCGTAAACGCATGCATGTCCGATGGAACATTTCTACATATGCATCTACATGGATACTCTACAAATCACATTTAAGTGTCTGGCAAAGGGTTCATCGAACCATCTTCACAATTCACTATTATTCCAATCTTGTATAGTGCGCGGAAAGAATGACCACCTATATCTTTCCGTTCGAGCTCTGATTTCCCCTATTTTATCGTGGTGATCGTCCCTCCCTATGTAGGTCGGTGTCAACAAAATATTTTCGCATTCGGAGGAGAAAGTTGGTGACTGGAATTTTGAGAGAAGATTCCACTGCAACGAAAAACGCCTTTCTTTTAATAATGTCCAGCACAAATCCTGTATCATTTCTGTGACACTCTCTCCCATATTTCGCGATAATACAAAACGTGCTGTCTTTCTTTGAAATTTTTCGACGTCCTCCGTTAGTCCTATCTGGTAATGATCCCACAGCGCGCAGCAGTATTCTAAAAGAGGAGGGACAAGTATAGTGTAGGCAGTCTCCTTAGTAGGTCTGTTACATTTTCTAGGTGTCCTGCAAGTAAAACGCAGTCTTTGGTTAGCCTTCCCCACAACATTTTCTGTGTATTACTTCCAATTTAAGTTGTTCGTAATTGTAATACCTAGGTATTTAGTTGAATTTACGGCTTTCATAATCGACTGATTTATCGTGTAACCGAAGTTTAACGAGTTCATTTTAGAACTCATGTGGATGACCTCACCTTAGGGTCAACTGCCACTTTTCGCACCATTCAGACATTTTTTATAAATGGTTTTGCAGTTTGTTTTGATCTTCTGATGACTTTATTAGTCGGTAAACGACAGCGTCATCTGCAAACAAGCGAAGACGGCTGCTCAGATTGTCTCCCAAATCGTCTATATAGGTAAGGAACAGCAAAGGGTCTATAACACTACCTTGGGGAACGCCAGAAATCACTTCTGTTTTACTCGATGACTTTCCGTCAATTACGACGAACTGTGATCTTTCTGACAGGAAGTCACAAATCCAGTCACATAACTGAGACGATATTCCATAAGCACGCAATTTTACTACGAGCCGCTTATGTGGTACAGTGACAAAAGCCTTCCGGAAATCCAGAAATGCGAAATCGATCTGAAACCCCTTATCAATAGCACTCAACACTTCATGTGAATAAAGAGCTAGTTGTGTTTCACAGGAACGATGTTTTCTAAACCCATGTTGACTGTATGTCAATAGACCGTTTTCTTCGAGGTAATTCATAATGTTCGAACACAGTATATGTTTCAAATTCCTGCTTCTTGTCGACGTTAAGGATATGGGCCTGTAATTTAGTGGGTTACTCCTACTACCTTTCTTGAAAATTGGTGTGACCTGCGCAACTTTCCCATATTTGGGTACGAATATTTCGAGCGAGCGATTGTATATGATTGTTAAGTATGGAGAAATGGTGTCAGCATACTTTGAAAGGAACCTAATTGGTCTAGAGTCTGGACCAGAAGCTTTTATTACGCGATTCAAGTTGCTTCAGTACTGCGAGGATATCTACTTCCAAGCTACTCTTGTTGGCAGCTCTTCTTGTGTCGAATTCTGGAATGTTTACTTCATCTCCTTTGGTGAAGGAATTTAGAAAGACTGTGTTTAGTAACTCTGCTTTCGCAGCAGAGTCATCGATAGTATTTCAATTGCTATCGCTCACTGAAGACATTGACTGCGCCTTGCCGCTAGCATACTTTACATACGACGAGAATCTCTTTGGATTTCCTGCCAGGTTTCAAGACAAAGTTTTGTTGGAAATCTTGACTGTTACATTGTCTTCCACAGTCCATCTGCTTTAGTACTGGGAGTATTGGTCTGAGCTACTTAACTGAGATTATCAGCTTTGCATGATAATGTTTTGTATTTACTGAGTGTTGAAACTTACTGCTCACAAGAACAGATGCTCCTGAGATTTTTAATAACATGCAAACGTGTTACTAGGAGATTTGCTATCTGTAGCACACACTGAAGAGTTTGTAATGTAGGTACAAAAATATTTATATACGTTCCATAAAATACTTCTGTTTTGTTTTTGTGTACTCTTTGAAGTTGTAAAATGGTGTACCAGTGTTTCAGCTATTGTTGGAAGTGATCTGCGTGATACTACAAACACAAAGCTGCATTGCTCCAGTAATATTACATAGCACATGAAGGGCAGTTGCATGATGGTACATCATTTTACAACTTGATAAGGACTGCGACCGGCAAGCATTTGATGAAACTTGACTCATGCCATAAAAGCCTACTAACTTTCAATTATTATATAATTTCTCTGAAGTAATCTACTTTCATCAGAAAAGTATACGAATTTTGTACATAATATTTACGTAGAGAGCCTCAAGTGAAACAGAGACATGACAACAATCAATACATGAATTTAAATTCATATATATATAAGAAAAATATTTTTTTGCCGTTTTCTATCTGTAATGTCTTGCTAATGAAATTTAATCTTTAAACGAATAACTAAAATGGCATTACGCACCTGATACCCACAAAAGTTGAACTGGTATTTTATCAACAGTTAACGAAATTTTGTGGCTCTCCACACAACAATCAAAGCTTACATCTAAATAACGGAATCCTTAATTTCACATTTTGTGAGCACCCGGGTGCCAAAAGCTGCGACATGAAAAACGATCTTCTTCTAATTCCTGGAAGACTTCAGCTATGAGCCCTGTCTTTGAGCCGCCACTCCCAAGACAAAATTCCTTGCTTGGATTAGGATGTGACTGGATAGGAGCAGTAAGAAAATGCTGTTTTACTCTTTGAGATTCAATTTGTGCTTGGTGTTCAAGTTCCTCTGGACGTTTTTACCCGTCAGTGCAGAGGGATGTCGAGAAGCCAACATGTTGAGATTAATAGAACGTTTACAGAAATTTGAGAAGACCTAAGAATGAACGAACCATTTTGACCAATGAACAGAAAAATGTCGAACTGTTTCTGTTTTATCTGGGTCTGGGTGGATACTTAATGCAATAACAAAATTCCCGAGGAACTTGGCTTGTATTCCTCTGAATTCTGATTTTTCTGAATTATTCAGTAATCTATTCTTCACTTCATTATGACTTTCCCAATTACTTCCTAGTATCAATAGTTATCAACATAAGCATTGATTATTATTCTCAATCATAATAGTATTTAATTCTCTAACAATGGTACCTGGAGCCATAGTCTGAAGAGCAACTTACAAAATTGTAGCAAGAGCAATAACACATAAGTGCAGTGTACTTTCGACATGAGATCCACAGTTCAGTCTGCTAGTAAGCTCCTTCAAATCTGTGAACGACAGAACATTGAATCCATGAAATTTCTGTAATAACTCATCTAACGTTAAGGGTCTATTAGTTTATGGTAAGATAATAGTAGGATAATAACGTTTATTCATCGAGAATCCAATACAAGTCTTCTTGAGTCACTTTTCTTAAGCACTAATAATTAATGGACTTTTATATAAGCCAACAGTGTGCTCAGTGACACAGTGTTGTAACATCCTTTCAGTCTTTGCTTCTACTCGCTTTTTCTATATCACTGGTATGGCATGAGGCTTAATAAAAGATTTCTATGTTCCTTAACATTAAACTGGAAAAATAAAGCTTTTATAATTCCAAAATGATCAGAAAATACAAAAAAAGTTGTCATAACACATTGGAAAGTTGCATGTAACGGAATTTACACAAAAAATCAATATTACACCTGAAAAATCACCTGAAAAAACAAGCAAACAAAAAGACTACCAGAAAAGAACCCTGTTGGGTGTCAATCATTTGTAAGTGAAATTCTGACAGTATTATACATAAGAAATAAAAAATTGCAGCTAAACTGAATACATAACCACAAATTAATAATAAGAAAATTACCAGAAAGAAATCCTGACAGGGTAAGCCAGTCTCCTTTCAAAATCTATGCAGGAGTGTTCATTCAATGTTATGAAAACAATTCTGCTCTGAAATATGCACCCAGACATTGACAATGAATCAGTAATACTATCTGACTTTGGAATAAGAATAGGAGATGACAAAGCTTAAACAAAGCACAAATTTGGGGTTGGGGGTAGGGAGGCCTGAGGGAGTTACTCAAAAGTAACACAACTGAGTACTGAACTTCAGCATGAACTACAAATATCGTCCTATACAGCCTCAAAATTCCTGTAGTATGATGTGAAGCAAAGTAATCTTCCCATCTTCTCAACTCGTGATCACAAAATAATTAACTACGTCTAGTAGAAGTAATGTGACTGGCGAACTATAGCCTTATGGATCATATGGTAACTTCATTTTAATGTAGAAGTGACGTCATTATACAAGAAAATGTAAGGTGTGAAGATAGATATAATGAGCATTATTAAATACTTTGTCTTATAACATGAATTGGTATGACCACAAATAACTGTGTTGCCACTATATGAGTGTTAACACAGGAAGTAGTATAGTAAAAATGTGGCACCGAATCTGAATTTTGTAGTCGCAGAAAGTAAATTATGCTCATCTCTGTAGAGTGGAATTATGAAGTAGAAACAGAAACCAGAAAAGAAATTATATTAACGAAGGTCTTAATTTTGTAACGATTTGGTGAAATAATAACTTCCCTTAATGTTTTATTTAACATACGAATAAGATTGTAAATGTAGGTATTTAGGATTTTTAGTTTGTTTTTGTTAATTAGCAGAAGCCAGCATCATTTCTGATGTATAGAGCGCTTTCCCGTAGCTGGAATTATTTGAAAACTACACGATAAGCGGAGTTTCGATGTAGGTCGTTTAAAAGGTTGGGAAAGGGTACGGGAGTGGTGGGAGACACAGGATGGGAGTTGGTTAGGCTGCCAACATTTTGGCCCTGTGACCCAACCGTGTGGGTCGGTCAAGTTAAGGTGGTTTTCCTGAGCAATAACATCACCTGCGACCCCGCCAAATTCCGACATTTCATGAGCCAGCAAGAACAACATTATGCGGCCTTAGTGTGGAACATAATCACCACCCCAACAATGCCGTCTTGATATAAGTGACAGGAGGAGTTCATCTGGAGAATTTCAACGTCACAGGATCAGCAGACGCATCAGTTGCTGCACCAAGAAGAATGCCGTAATATGAGGCCAACTCACTTCCTGCACCATGCACGGAACCTCGCACTGTCAGGCATGGCTCCAGTCTTGCTATTGCATGGTGTCTCAGAACTAGTGCGAGTAGTCATTGCCACACAGACAAATCCTGCTGGATGCCGTTTTGGACTTGGCCACTCGGGTGCATGATGCACTGGCAACGGAGCCCAATATTACTGCTGCAGAAACTAATGATACTGTAGCCATGGCAACAACTTCAGCTCCACGGTGATACATTTCTCCTCACTGCCTCAGACGCCGACCTGCACCACTTAGTTCAGAACTTGGTCGCGCAGAGTGGCACCCTCATGGCCAAAGAGCAATAGGTACCACAGCAGTAGCAGATCCCGCTACCGTCGAACTGGATCGTGGAACCGGCAACGCTGTACCAGGTGTTGAAGCAGTGCTCTGCCAGCGTCGTATGAGCCTATAGGTGGCTACTGCTCGAACCATTCCCGCTTCAGCAACAAGGCGACAGTGTTGGCCTCCCTGCTCATGCCCAAATTCCAGATGCAAATAGTCCTACGCACACCCTGCTGCAGTGCAGTATTCTGGCTGGCAGTGCGAAGAACCTCGTGGACACATGTTCCAACTGGTCTGTTATCTTCCAACCTACGCTAAGAGTCCAGCAGAAGGCTGAGGCACTGCCTCTGACCGCGACAAACAATTAAACCTGAAACGTGCCCTTAGGAAAATTAATGAATGACTGTGCTGATAAACCTCTACGTTATTTGATTTTCAAACAACTGAGCAAAACTGAACGTACTCAGACGTTACTCTCTTTACTTATTCTGATCTATCTTACCCATAGTGAGACAAGCCTCTACATCCTTACATTTGTCCTCTAGCCATCCCTGCTTAGCCATTTTGCACTTCCTGTCGATCTCATTTTTGAGACGTTTGTATTCCTTTTTGCCTGCTTCATTTACTGCATTTTTATATTTTCTCCTTTCATCAATTAAATTCAACATCTCTCCTGTTACCCAAGGATTTCTACTAGCCCTCGTCTTTTTACCTACATGATCATCCGCTCTCAAAACTCCGCCATCTCACTCCCCACATCCACCACTGCTGGCGGCTCACCTCCAACTGCGCAACGCTACACGCTGTTCACATCCAACTGCCAAACACTACAATAGCGAATATTCCAACAATGCCAACCAGCCACAGACTGCATACAGCATAGCCATTCATTAATTTTCCTAAGGGGACGTTTCAAACCGTAGAAACGTACGACATACACCATATAAATTTGGACCTCAGAATGCGCCGTGCATTCGTGCGGATATTCACTGCGGCTGACTTCAATGTGCCGATCTTGGGTGCAGATTTCCTCAGACACTACGAGCTGCTATTCGACGTCGCCAAGGCCCAGCTGATTGTTTCAACAACGAATCTGGCGATAGCGGGACAGTGGAGGCAGGTCACTTTCTTCTCCATAAAACCAGAGAAGTCCCCTGGACCATACACAGACATGAGGGACAGATTTCCGGAGGTCACTCTCCCGCCTTGTCCACCGAGGGACACTAAACATTCGACGGTCCACTACGTCATAACTACGCCCAGTAAATCCATCTCATGCCATCCATGTCAACTCATGCCCAATAGTTTCGCTCTTGTAACGGCCGCATTTGAGGCTATGTTGCGACTAAGGCATAGTTTGACCATCTGTCTTACATTTAATCCCCAAGAAAGAAAGTTTGTGACGATCATTTGGGGACTATTCTTGCCTTACGTTTTAGCCACCCGTTGGCAGGTTCCGTTATATTTAGCAAAACTGAATGTGTGAAGACGTTCAGGCAGATTGCTGTGGCACCTGAAGACTTTCGGAAAATCGGCAACTGTCGTGCTCTTTGAGCTTTACGAGACCATGTATATGACTTTCACTCTTCAGAATGCTGCCCAGACCTGGCAGCATTTTCTCGACGACCTCCTGATGTACAGAAAGTCGCCCAAGGTCCACTGCCACCACTTAACTACCATCTTTCGGCGCGTTATCGAGGCTGCCATCGTAATTAGCCCCTCAACGTGTATATTTCAGGTCACACAAATTGAGTTTCTAGGGCATTTAATGACCCTTAGTGGAGCTACACCACTACCAGCCAAGACATAGATGGTCGTGAACATATTGTGCCCCGGTGGCACAAAGACTTATCCCTCTACATTGGTACGATACATTTTTCAGTATTTTTTAAAGTGCTGGAGATATTCTTTAGGCAGGGGAACCTGTTGTCTGGATTTATCCTAAAAAAACTTACTTTTCCTACCAATGACAACAGGTATTTGTCTATGTGTGGCCCGAGGTTGGAATACATCCAGCAAATAATTGAGGATGTAGGTTGCAAGTGTTAATCTTGGATGAAGAGGTTGGCACACGATAGGTGGACTAAGTGTTAACACAATAGAGACAGAGATAAAAAAAGGCATCATGAATTACAGTCTCAGTTCATTTACACATCATCTGACGTTTAATGTCCGAAGTTCCATTGGCCTCATGAGAAGTACTCTCTGCAGGCAGCCACCACAGCGATTCAGTCTCCGCAGCAACAGACAATAGTGTTTGCTTACACTTTTCGTTTATATTTTGCGTAAATTCCAAACTCAACAGCGCCCCGGTTTTGCGGAGGCCTGTTTGTACTTCCTCAATTACTCCTCTCTACTTTGTTTGTATTTCTGATACCTTATTCAGTTTGTTTACATAGTATGATGTGGACAGGGACTGTTCTTGTTATGAGAGGTCACAAGGAGAACTTCGTGCTGTCCTCAAACAGCTGGAGCCGACTGGTTTGTGGCTACTGCTCAAGGCTGTGGCGACATCAGGGTGCCCATGGAGGAAATTTCGCAGCCGTGTCAGACCAATCAAGATACTTTGTTCAGTCGCATAATCACAATGGAAGAGTGCTGGGTGCATCATATGACACCGATCCAAAGCAGCGAAGCAGATAGTGAAACACGTGGATTCATGTTAATATACAGTATAATTAGCATATTAAACGTCTGTAGAATAATGCAAAGCCCCAGAGAATAAATAGTTACGAAAGAAAATGAACACTCTGACTGTAATTATTCTAATTATTTAGTTCCTTCAGAATCTATTGATTTTGGTTATTCATCAAATTCTTCGAGTTTGTAGCAGTATAATGTACAGTTTTACGTAATTGCTAGTTTTGCTTCGTTTCATGAAGATGTTGGCACAGGAGAATGTCTTTCATGTAATGGGAAATAAATGTGGAAGATTCTTTTCCCTTTATTCAATTTTTTCTGAGGATTAGTTGTGACATTATTAGAGAAATTAAAAAATTATCCAGAAGAACTCGTGAAACTAGTTTTGTCAGTGCATATGTTGTCAGCACCATTCTGGTCTTAATGAACAACGCTGTTGTTTATCATAAGTGCCTTTCAATTGTCGTGAAGTACATATCTGGCGTAGCGTTTGACAGCTCAGATTCTAGAAATCCAACTGTACAAAAGCGTGGCTACATACGACGAAGGCAGATATATATCGTAATGGCAGTACAATAAACTGGTACAATTAGTCATTGTAATACTGGCACATATATCTATATATATTAAGAACAGGAAGTTTTTGGAGGACGCTGCTATTTCTTATAATGGGGATAACCATAAAGTTAAAATTATCACCTTGAAAAAAATAAATAAATAGAGGCACATAATTCAATTTTTCTTTGCTTACAGGTACATGTCTGGAGTCCTGGTAGACATTGAAATCCCTGCGGCAAAGTACCGGAATATGCCCCTACAAGAGCCAAAACATTATGGTGCATCTCATTGATGAAGTAAAGTTTGGTGCAGGAATTTGTTTTCTGCATCTAAAGGGGAACAACGCTACTAAAATAAGTGCTGATATGGTGGAAGTATACAACAACTATGCATTTTCAGAGACACAATGCTTAGATGTGTTATGACCAGACGAAACTACAGTCAGTTGGCCATAACAGTGGGTTGTTTGACTGCTCTGGGAGATGACTCATTAGACTGCAACACACGAAATATTAGTTGACTTTATTACGTGAATGGTAAAAATATTTACTTACCTTAACAAGATCGTTTGCCACACAAGTGTTTAAATATTTTCAATTGTCTTTGGCTATTAAAGCATCCCTTGATGGGTATGATCACAAACTGTTCTCTTGAAGTACAATGTTCAACGTTTACAGAAGTACATTTCCATCGGTTGCAAGAATAGCGTCTTAGTCCTACTTTATGATGTTGACTGCTTCAGTGGAGGTCACGAAGTGTGGCAGAGCGCTTCCATGCTTAGCTATGTATTGAACTCCGTATGAAGACGCTACCGTTGTGAGAGAGAGGGTGTGTCTGTAGCCTCTTCCATTTGTCGTTGCTGATTGCAGTGATATCCCGTCGACGTCTGTGGTATCGATGAAAGTTGCCGACTCTGGCGTGGTACTTCGATCTCTGGTCGATACTACAGTGCAGAAGGTTTCAGTGTGATAAAACAACACTGAATCACCAAGAGGAAATTGACAGGCCATCTCTCTCTGAAGAACCAGCAACTACATGAGAAATGGAGGCAAATGCTGACCAAAGACTGGATTATCATAAAAGAGGAACTAGTTAAATCAGCCAAGGATCAGTTTTCAAACCCTTGCACAATGTTTTGTAGATGATAAAGATCATCGTGGCCCGCATGGTTCTGCGATTGCTCACACCGATTCAAAAATTCTGCCAAACCGAGGCAGCAGCGAAAAGGTTGCAGCAGAGTCGAGACATTCAAGATGCTTTATTTAGTTGGAATAGTGTTGGATGTATGATATATCACCGATCCAAAGGAGCAAAGCAAGTAGTAAAACACTTGGATTCATGACCGCCGAGGAAAGATCTGACCCAGTCATCATCAGGCATGGTGATATTGAGTGTTTTTGGACTTTCATGATCTGGTGCTATAATATTATGCTTATAAACCGCAACAGGAGAATTATATCGAAATCTCATGAAGACGTTGACGGAGGCATCAAGGAATATTGTCTATGGGGGGTTCTATGTTAGAGGACAACGTTGCATCTCATTGTACATGCAGCATAGTCACACAATATGGTTCTCTGGGCCGTAATATTTCTGTATTCTGCGAAGTGCATCCTGTGAGTTCTTCCTCCCTCCTCAGACGAAGAAACGATTGTATGGCAGGTATTCCCACAGTGACAACAAGTTGGTTTTCGAGGCGGAACGTTTCCTGCAGAGCTCAAATGCAGGCATCTACAATCAAGGCCTCCGCCACGTTATCCATCGTTACGAAAAATGTGTCGCAGTGAGCTGTGAGTATGTTCAGCGGGACTGACGCCTTCACCACTTTTCATGCTAACAGCTTGTTTTTTTTCCAGGTGATGACTGAAACTTGCTGATTGACCCTCAGAACTGCATGTTTTCACCTTGCTGTATAAGATTAGCATTACATGAGAAGCATTAAAATGTAAAGAATGTCAGACTAATCCATTGCTACATACGAAGTACAAGATCGCCGATAAACAAATTTTATTGTCACTTGTACATAGTTGTTAACATTGATAAGATATTGTAATAAATTAATTTTGATCAATATTTTAAAAATGTAGCAAATAGAAATCCAACGGCGCTAGTGCGGCACCAGTGTTCCGTTGGTGTTGTCGATAATCCAGTCCACGTAGCTGGAGACACGGGTGCCGACTGAGGGGTACGGAGGGGCAGCGCACTCGTAGCTCCAAGACACCATCCCCACAATCTTTCCCTCATAGAGCAGAGGACCCCCTGAATCACCCTGCAAAAATCACTGGATAAAGTCACCTGTGGTATGTGCAGAAAAACAGAGTACGGAAACCTATATTCAGACCATTCTTAACAACTACAATTTTTTTCCACTGAAAGATATTACTGATGAGGGTCTACTGTAGTTCATATCCCTAAATATATAGTATCTGCACTTCAATCAAGATACTGATTACAGTCTCCATCTTAGACTATTGTTTTATGAAAACGATGTATAACATACGTTCTGGAAACTACTTTGAGCTTACTTCTGCTAAAATGCAATTTTCAAATAAAATTTAATACACTCCTGGAAATTGAAATAAGAACACCGTGAATTCATTGTCCCAGGAAGGGGAAACTTTATTGACACATTCCTGGGGTCAGATACATCACATGATCACACTGACAGAACCACAGGCACATAGACACAGGCAACAGAGCATGCACAATGTCGGCACTAGTACAGTGTATATCCACCTTTCGCAGCAATGCAGGCTGCTATTCTCCCATGGAGACGATCGTAGAGATGCTGGATGTAGTCCTGTGGAACGGCTTGCCATGCCATTTCCACCTGGCGCCTCAGTTGGACCAGCGTTCGTGCTGGACGTGCAGACCGCGTGAGACGACGCTTCATCTAGTCCCAAACATGCTCAATGGGGGACAGATCCGGAGATCTTGCTGGCCAGGGTAGTTGACTTACACCTTCTAGAGCACGTTGGGTGGCACGGGATACATGCGGACGTGCATTGTCCTGTTGGAACAGCAAGTTCCCTTGCCGGTCTAGGAATGATAGAACGATGGGTTCGATGACGGTTTGGATGTACCGTGCACTATTCAGTGTCCCCTCGACGATCACCAGTGGTGTACGGCCAGTGTAGGAGATCGCTCCCCACACCATGATGCCGGGTGTTGGCCCTGTGTGCCTCGGTCGTATGCAGTCCTGATTGTGGCGCTCACCTGCACGGCGCCAAACACGCATACGACCATCATTGGCACCAAGGCAGAAGCGACTCTCATCGCTGAAGACGACACGTCTCCATTCGTCCATCCATTCACGCCTGTCGCGACGCCACTGGAGGCGGGCTGCACGATGTTGGGGCGTGAGCGGAAGACGGCCTAATGGTGTGCGGGACCGTAGCCCAGCTTCATGGAGACGGTTGCGAATGGTCCTCGGCGATACCCCAGGACAAACAGTGTCCCTAATTTGCTGGGAAGTGGCGGTGCGGTCCCCTACGGCACTGCGTAGGATCCTACGGTCTTGGCGTGCATCCGTGCGTCGCTGCGGTCCGGTCCCAGGTCGACGGGCACGTGCACCTTCCGCCGACCACTGGCGACAACATCGATGTACTGTGGAGACCTCACGCCCCACGTGTTGAGCAATTCGGCGGTACGTCCACCCGGCCTCCCGCATGCCCACTATACGCCCTCGCTCAAAGTCCGTCAACTGCACATACGGTTCACGTCCACGCTGTCGCGGCATGCTACCAGTGTTAAAGACTGCGATGGAGCTCCGTATGCCTCGGCAAACTGGCTGACACTGACGGCGGCGGTGCACAAATGCTGCGCAGCTAGCGCCATTCGACGGCCAACACCGCGGTTCCTGGTGTGTCCGCTGTGCCGTGCGTGTGATCATTGCTTGTACAGCCCTCTCGCAGTGTCCGGAGCAAGTATGGTGGGTCTGACACACCGGTGTCAATGTGTTCTTTTTTCCATTTCCAGGAGTGTATACTCGCTCCAATTCATTCTGATCCTAACCTGAGTCACCCTACAAAAATCATTGAATAAAGTTAATTGTTGTATGTCCAGAAAATCAGATAGTGAAAACCTATATTCTGGCTATTCTTAACATAACACATATTTTTCTAGTCGAAGGAACTGCAATTTATATTCTTAAATACAGGGTGTTTCAGAAGTGATGGTCAATATTCAGGGATATGACGAAACAAGAAAGGTCAAGTAAACATGGGATCTAAAATGCATACGTTAAGAGCTATGAGCAGTTCTTGATCTACGATACGGTGAAACAAATCTCTTCCTCAGCAAGCTCTGTGATTTCCACATTTTGGGAAGTGGTAGTATGCGTCAAAAGACGAGAAAAAAGTCAGTAAACATGTGCTCTAAAATGGAGAGCTTAAAAGTTATGAGCACTTGTAAGTAGGTTGTTTATGTGTTTGTATGTTGGCAGCGCTATATTGCGCTCTGCGTCAATAACTCTGACAGCACTCAGTGCACTGTGTAAGAGACTCTGTGGCTGATCAGACTAGCTGTTGGAGGTGAACAGCCAGCAGTGATGGAAGTTGCGAGTGAGTATTCAGCACTGATGGAGCTTAAAGGTTAATAATTAGCAGTGTTTTAATCAAAATAATGTTACAATCACGATGGATTTCTCAAAACATTGTACGATATGCCTTCTAAAATGTACTTTGAGCTTACTTCTCCTAAAATGTAATTTTCAAATAAATTTACGATATTTGCTCCAACTGATCCTTATTCTACTTCATATACTTTGAAATTTTTTTCTGCCACGTAGGAAAGAAAAGTCGCAAATCTAACTTTCAAGTAGTTAGCCTTTTAATTACTTTAATACATATCAGTAATGTCTACTGAAATACAGTTTTCACTGAGTGAAAGTATGTAACAAGAAAATACCTGGTTATGTATAAGGATTACTCGTACATTTTAAGAGAATCTTTAACAATTTCGTATATATAACATACGTGATTTAATCTAGTTTTCCGACCTGAAAGATGGACAAACATTAAAGACATCGAATGAAACACAGAATTTAAATAATCAATTTCATTCTGAAATTAATTGTGATTTTGTAACTTCTGGACTTCATACAGACACGAACAACAATATTTGTTCTAGTATGTAATGTTGTATTGTTACTGAAGTATTTCATTTTTTGCAGTTGGTTTAATATTTAACATCATTGTATGTTAGTTTCTTATCCATTTTCAAATGATGCTGCTCACAGCGACATTACAGAAATGCATAGAGAGGAAAAGAAAGTATTGTGAAACAAAGCTTTAGATAATTGAAGAAATTATAAAACAATGTCTTCCTTTGGCGAAAGAACTTGATTCTAATATTCAAATGTCGTCAATAGAAAAAAAAAACCTTCAAGCTGTGCACAGGTATACAGGATGTTCCAAAAGGTTGCGCACAAAATTGAAATATCCGATATATGGATCGAAGTAGACCACTTTGGAGCACGAACTTGTGGTCGTGAAAGTAATCCTGGGCCAGCGAAAGTTTGCAATGTCAGGAACTAGAAAGACAATCTATGCAAAAACGCAGTGTGTTCAGCAAAGATAATGTACTGCTTACTCAGCAACGTTCTACATTACAGAAGGTGATCAAAAGCAGACCACCAATTTCAGAACGTTGTGGAAAATCCTGGCACACTCTGCCAAGTGCACCAGGAACTGCATGAACTTCACCAGACCCTGCAAGTATCCGGGCGAAAAGTGAGAGTCGGCAAGTGACGTCAGGTACACGGGGCTTTTGATTTGTCCCTACAAGAAAACATGATAGTAAAATAATAGGTGTAAAATCGGGGAAACGAGGTGGTCATGCAATTAGACCTAACGTTTCAGTCCAACACCTGCAAGCCCTAAAGCCTTCCTCACATGTTACACGACCCAATCAAATTAATGTAACCGCCGCCTATATTCGACGTCGTCACGCAGTAACTACTCACAAACGGCAGATGGCAGCACTAGAAGTGGAGAGTACATAAAGCGTGTCGATGGGACGCGGAAAAAAGAGCAGTCGTTTTCGTAGTGCGGAAACGAAGGCATTTATCTAATGTCCAACAAAATGAGACGATCGTTGTCTTGCGGGCTAACAGCGGGAGCATTTCTGAGACGGTTAATTTTGTAAACTGTTCACGTGGCGCTGTGATTATATTCAGCATGACAAAATGGCGATCTACAAGACTGGCGTCGAGGCAACGGTGGTGCACCACGTGCCATAGATGACATGGATGAAAGAGGCTAGGGAGATGTGTACAGGCGAATAGAAGTGCAACTGTGAAACGACTGACAGCACAGATGGACCAAGAGGCTACCAAATGTGTCTCCTCAACGACCATTCAGCAGTCGTTGTTGCGCACGGGAGTCCCCAGCAGTAGCTATTTTCATGCACCAGACCTGACTAGTGTTCATCGCCGAAGAAGGCTTGAATTTGAAGGTCAGTGAGACATCTGGGCATCCACTGAGCAGTGACAGGTGCTTTCCAGGTGAATCACTTTTTATGCTCAATCGGACGAATGATCCTTGGCGTTTAAAGCATGAAACGTTTGAAAGTGAACACTCGCAACACTCGTCAGAAGTGTCCACGGCGGAGGAGGGAGCGTTACGGTCTGGGGAATGGTTTCGTTGCATTCCCTGGGTGATCACGACATTCTTGAAGGCAAAGTGGATCAACACATCTATCCTTGGGGACCATGCTTACCCCTACATGCAGTTCGATTTTCCTCGGCACGACTGCATCTAACAGCAGGAGAATACAACCTGCCATACATCTCGCAGTATATGTGGTCGATTCGAAGAGCACCAGAATGAGTTTACCGCACTCCAACGGCCACCAAACTTCCCAGATTAAAAACCTAATCGAGAATCTGCGAGACACTTCGTGCGTGTCCGCAGCTCGTGGTCGTGCGATAGCGTTCTCGCTTCCCACGCCCGGGTTCCCGGGTTCGATTCCCGGCGGGACCAGGGATTTTCTCTGCCTCGTGATGACTGGGTGTTGTGTGATGTCCTTATGGTAGTTAGGTTTAAGTAGTTCTAAGTTCTAGGGGACTGATGACCATAGCTGTTAAGTCCCATAGTGCTCAGAGCCATTTGAACCATTTTGAACTTCGTTAGTTGTGTTCGCGCCAAGGATCCTCAGCCGAGAAACCAAGTGCAACCGGACACGCCAATGGAGACAGTACGGCTCCACATCGCTGTCGGTATCTTCCAGGACCTGATTGACTGCCTTCCTGTAAGTCTCGAAGCAGTTAGCCTTGCAGGCTTTTCACAGGTGAACACATTAATGTGACTGGACAGTATACGACGAAATGTGTCTGTTTAACTGATGAAGAGGAGAAATAATCAACTCGCCATTTCCTGTTTCAATTGTCTATCTCCGCACGCACCCTTCTGCATTTTGTTTTCGTGGTCTTTGCTCTAAGTGTATCATGGAAGCAAGAGAATAATCATATAGTACGCAAAATGAATGCTAACTGGACGTCGTTTCACAAGAAGGAATTCCTCTTTCTTGCAAAGGTGACAATGTAGCACTCTCGTACTGACTGGATCGATTCGCTACAAAGGCAGCAGCATGCTGCTCGGTTGCTCCAGTTTCCTCATCCAATTACGAATACTCTAGTAGTTATGTAGAACAAGTCATGTGATATTTCAGCACGGATTCTTCCTATCACGACACAACATTTTCCCAGATGACGATCAATAAAAAATAGTATGAAGTACAAAAGCAAAACCTTCAACAGCCAGGATCGATAACTACACTCCTGGAAATGGAAAAAAGAACACATTGACACCGGTGTGTCAGACCCACCATACTTGCTCCGGACACTGCGAGAGGGCTGTACAAGCAATGATCACACGCACGGCACAGCGGACACACCAGGAACCTCGGTGTTGGCCGTCGAATGGTGCTAGCTGCGCAGCATTTGTGCACCGCCGCCGTCAGTGTCAGCCAGTTTGCCGTGGCATACGGAGCTCCATCGCAGTCTTTAACACTGGTAGCATGCCGCGACAGCGTGGACGTGAACCGTATGTGCAGTTGACGGACTTTGAGCGAGGGCGTATAGTGGGCATGCGGGAGGCCGGCTGGACGTACCGCCGAATTGCTCAACACGTGGGGCGTGAGGTCTCCACAGTACATCGATGTTGTCGCCAGTGGTCGGCGGAAGGTGCACGTGCCCGTCGACCTGGGACCGGACCGCAGCGACGCACGGATGCACGCCAAGACCGTAGGATCCTACGCAGTGCCGTAGGGGACCGCACCGCCACTTCCCAGCAAATTAGGGACACTGTTGCTCCTGGGGTATCGGCGAGGACCATTCGCAACCGTCTCCATGATGCTGGGCTACGGTTCCGCACACCGTTAGGCCGTCTTCCGCTCACGCCCCAACATCGTGCAGCCCGCCTCCAGTGGTGTCGCGACAGGCGTGAATGGAGGGACGAATGGAGACGTGTCGTCTTCAGCGATGAGAGTCGCTTCTGCCTTGGTGCCAATGATGGTCGTATGCGTGTTTGGCGCCGTGCAGGTGAGCGCCACAATCAGGACTGCATACGACCGAGGCACACAGGGCCAACACCCGGCATCATGGTGTGGGGAGCGATCTCCTACACTGGCCGTACACCACTGGTGATCGTCGAGGGGACACTGAATAGTGCACGGTACATCCAAACCGTCATCGAACCCATCGTTCTACCATTCCTAGACCGGCAAGGGAACTTGCTGTTCCAACAGGACAATGCACGTCCGCATGTATCCCGTGCCACCCAACGTGCTCTAGAAGGTGTACGTCAACTACCCTGGCCAGCAAGATCTCCGGATCTGTCCCCCATTGAGCATGTTTGGGACTGGATGAAGCGTCGTCTCATGCGGTCTGCACGTCCAGCACGAACGCTGGTCCAACTGAGGCGCCAGGTGGAAATGGCATGGCAAGCCGTTCCACAGAACTACATCCAGCATCTCTACGATCGTCTCCATGGGAGAATAGCAGCCTGCATTGCTGCGAAAGGTGGATATACACTGTACTAGTGCCGACATTGTGCATGCTCTGTTGCCTGTGTCTATGTGCCTGTGGTTCTGTCAGTGTGATCATGTGATGTATCTGACCCCAGGAATATGTCAATAAAGTTTCCCCTTCCAGGGACAATGAATTCACGGTGTTCGTATTTCAATTTCCAGGAGTGTATAATTTTATTTATGATGATCAGTTTCGGCAAATCTAAGTTGCCGTCATCGGATCTGTAACGCACGTCGATCGAAAATACAAGCATAAACAGGTGAGATATAATAGGTTGGTGTACAGATTTAAACAACATGGATGTATAAAACATACTTTATGCAATTACACATCAATAAATCTCCATCATATGTGCGCTATATTGTGTCAAACCGAAACTCATCATTACATGAACAGGAAGTAAGTGATACATCGGCATGCCAGTAATACAGCAGCATTTACATAAAGTATCATGTATGTTGCACCGACTGCACAAGCTTATATCTACACAGCACATGAAAGACGAGTGAGAATCACAAGTCAGAAGGAAAGATATTACGAACTACAGAAATGCAGTCGTAACGTATAAAGCACAAGGAAAAAGTTGCCTCCAGGGAGTGCACAAAACAATGCGATATACATGAACGACTTTTAATAGTACACCCATTGAGCTTGTACAATACCTTATTAAAAATTAAACATAATTCCTTCTGAAAAAAGAACGATTTAGGTTAGTTACAAAAAAATCATCACAAAACAAAGCAGGCTGTCTCCTTCATCTTGAAAACAAAAAAGTGAAAATCTTTATCACATTATGATCATTACAACTCTTTAATAGTGAGTATGTCCTCCCCACATAAGGATGAGTTCCTCCACTCTGCGAGGCATGCTGTGGGGAGACCATCAAGTTTATCTCGGGGTGAGAGGTCCCGGTCCTCACTGGCAGATTCAGTGAGGTCCTGAAGATTGTCAGGTGGATTCGGACGCTGCGCAATGGCCACGTGCTCATTTGCATTCGTGTCTGGGGACTGTGTTGGCCTATGCATTGGTTGATGTTGGGTCTTTGAAAGTACCGAGACACTGCGAGAATAAGGCGCGGTCTTTCTTTGTCATCGACTAGGACGATGTTGTCACCGGCTTCACGTCCGTAGGGCGTTTTGGAGTATCGGAGACCAATCAAATTGTCGTTGATGAGAAATTAGAGGGGTCTGCTGTTCCATCATTGTTGCTGTCCACAACATCACACTTCTTCCTGAAAACGGGTAGACTTCCTGAACGTATCGGGGTTCTTGGTGTCGTCTAGCCCTTCTCCAAACGCGAACACTTCTAGTGTCCAGACGCAAACCAGTCCTGATCTCGTCAGTAAAGGTGACATTACTCCATTCTGCAAGGCTCCAATGTTGATGTGCAAGAGCCCAGGCCCTTCGAATGCCTAGGTTCCGTTGGTTCAGTGCAAAACTTCTCATTGGTCTTCTGGGATGAAAATCGCCCTGATGCAATCTTCTACGCTCCGTTTGGTATGGGATATGAATCTCTGTTGCCCGGGGGAAATAATATCCACTATTCGTCCAGTTGATGTTGGGCGCCTGCGAGCTGACAGAGGTTACGATCCTGCATTGGTGATGACCGTTGCGAGATATGTCGTTCACATTTCCCGTCTCTCTGTATTTTTTCCGCGTCTTAGACGCACCACTTTGAGTGACACGTAACCGATCGGCAACATGTTGCTGAAAGTAAAGCTACTGTCCTGACTATCAAACTGTTGTATGCCATTACGTGGCATGTTACTGCAGTGCTCAACACAAACTGAATGAAGGTGTTGTTGATACTGGAATGGTCGTGGTGTGTCGCTGCGGCAGCGGTATGCTTGTATGACAGGGAACCGGACAAAAAGCATGCCAGTAGTAAACTCCGTCCAGTATTTGGGCTCTAACTAAATAATGCATGAAGTGCCTAGGTCAGTGAGACCTCTAATATAGCAGACTACAAAAGTTTGTCGACCAGTGTAGTTGTAAGACAAGTACAACGTGGGAAATACACCAATCAACCGAAAAATTGTGACCACTGATAACCGCGGCGCTAGATGCTACTAGTGGTGTTGCGAGCATGTAAGGCGGTGACAAAAGGATGTATGCGGCGCAGGTATGAATGGGGATCACATAAGCGACGATACGGGATGCAAGTTGGTAAATTCATTGAGGTTCAAAATGGTTCAAATGGCTCTGAGCACTATGGGACTCAACTGCTGTGGTCATTAGTCCCCTAGAACTTAGAACTACTTAAACCTAACTAACCTAAGGACATCACACATATCCATGCCCGAGGCAGGATTCGAACCTGCGACCGTAGCAGTCGCACGGCTCCGGACTGCGCGCCTAGAACCGTGAGACCACCGCGGCCGGCAAATTCATTGAGGTTCAAAATGGTTCAAAAGGCTCTGAGCACTATGGGACTTAACATCTATGGTCATCAGTCCCCTAGAACTTAGAACTACTTAAACCTAACTAACCTAAGGACATCACACAACACCCAGTCATCACGAGGCAGAGAAAATCCCTGACCCCGCAGGGAATCGAACCCGGGAACCTGGGCGTGCGAAGCGAGAACGCTACCGCACGACCACGAGATGCGGGCAATTCATTGAGGTAAATGGCTTTGTGAAGGGCAGATTATTATTACGCTGGGCCTGTGAAGAAGTATATGGAAAATGGCGAAACTGGTCCAGTGTTCACGTGCTACCGTCGTGAGCATCTACGGAAAGAGGTAGAAGGACAGTGAAACTACCACTAGGCGCTAAATGGTTGGACGTCCACAACTCTTCACAGAACGCGGGGTTCGGAGGCTTGTCTTCTCTGTAAAGTAGGGGAGGTGGTGATTTGTGGCACCTCTACCGAAAGAGCAAAATGCTGGTGCACGCACAAATGTTTCGGAGCACACCGTTCATCGTACATTGTTGAACATTGAGCTCTGAAGTAGACCATCACTATCTGTTGAAACGTTGACCCCACGACTCGTCAATTACGATTGCAGTGGGCACCGGACAATCGAGTTTCAACGCCGATCAATGGAAACGTATCGGCTCTTCGGGCGGCCGTCTCCACAAACGCCGTCATCGAGGTGAACGACGACTCGAAACGTACAGCGCGCCACAGCTGCGAACCACCTCCATCCCTTCGTGCTTGATGTCTTCCCCGAAGGTGATCTTTTACCAGTATAACTTCCCGTGCTTCAGAGCCAGAACCGTGCTAAAGTCGTTTGAGCAATATTGTAGCGACCTCACGTTGACGTCTCAGCGGTCAGATTCGTCTGATGGAAATCCTGTAGAACCCATCTGGGTTGCTATCAGATGCCATCTCCACGTACGCAGATCAGGGCCCTTTGTTTACGCGAATCACATGACTTGTGCGTAGACATCTAATGTCAGATACCTCCACGAACGGAGCACTAAATCGTCGGATCCCCGACATCCAGAATCAGTGATGTATTTCGTTCCAAAGATGGAAAAACAAGGTATTAAACAGGTGGTCATAGTGTTTTGGCTCATCAGTGCAAATCGTCACTGAATAAGCTTACAGAAGATAACTCGAGGTTTAGATGCTGAGAATATAGAAAAAATGAAGTACGTGCCAAGGTGTATGTAGGTAAGTAAAGGGAACAACTAAAATATTAGCCGGCCGGGGTGGCAGAGCGGTTCTAGGCGCTACATTCTGGAACCGCACGACCGCTACGGTCGCAGGTTCGAATCCTGCCTCAGACATGGATGTGCGTGATGTCCTTAGGTTAGTTAGGTTTAAGTACTTCTAAGTTCTAGGGGACTCATGACTTCAGATGTTAAGTCCCATAGTGCTCAGGGCCATTTGAACTAAAATATTGCATTTTTAAACGCCGTATAGACTAAAAATCACTGTACAGTAGACAAACAACAGTAGAATACAAAGTCTAGGTGCTAACGTAATATTGTGCTCGATGTCTAAATTTGGTGTAATAAGCTACTAGTATAAGACCGTAAATTAAGTAATGAATAAGTGCATGCAAATAATTGTTAATATAGCGATATCAATAGAATATGAAAGCAAGTAATTAAATTATACACAGATATGGCCCTACAAGAAAACGGTAGCTAAAGGTCGAGATATAGAATACATATAGAGCCACTAGCACAAAGTAGGATATCGGTAGTGTAAAGGATACTGATAACATGTACACCATTAACGTGTTCAGTTGACATAAAATAAAAAGAAAGAAACACGGAACACTGTAACAAGAGATGCATAGTACTCTTCTAGCTCCTAACGTGTGTAAGTAGGCTGTTTAGGTTTTTTTGTAAGTAGGCTGTTTAGGTTTTTTTATTGGTAACGCCACCTTTGTATGAAAATCACTGGCTGTGCTGTGTGCAGCCTGTGGCTGCTTTGCATTGTTGTAATACTCGCCATTGTAGTGTTAGGCAGCTGGCTGTGAACAGCGCGTAGCGTTGCGCAGTTGGAGGTGAGCCGCCAGCAGTGGTGGATGTGGGGAGAGAGATGGCGGAGTTTTGAAATTTGTCATGAACTGCTATATTTATAAATGATGATATCAAGGTAAATACATTGTTTGTTCTCTATTAATATCTTTCATTTGCTAACTATCAGTAGTTAGTGCCTTCCATAGTTTGAATCTTTTATTTAGCTGACAGTAGTGGCGCTCGCTGTATTGCAGTAGTGGGAGTAACCAAGATGTTTGTGAGGTAAGTGATTTGTGAAAAGTACAGGTTAATGTTAGTCAGGGCCATTCTCTTGTAGAGATTATTGAAAGTCAGATTGCGTTGCGCTAAAAATATTGTGTATCAGTTTAAGCACAGTACTGTAAAATTTTTCAAAGGGGACGTTTCACGTGACGTGGTGGTCGATATCTACGTTGGATGTAATAAGCATCCAGTATGAACTCACGGAATAAGTAACGAATAAATGTATATAAATAATTTGCAATATCGTAATATGTAAGTACAGAGTCATAAACAACGAAACGTAACTAGGTGTACCATTATGTGATAATGTGCAACCCAAAGTCTACACGATTCGTGGTTATAACCCGCTTTACGTGACTTGTGGTCATACCTCAATGTCTGAGTGGTAGTAATTTACATCGCACGACGAACAGCAGTAACTAAGAGTGCACCGGTGGTATAGATGTAGTATCTTTGATTAGCAATCAAAACGTCTTTGATCCCGAGTTCGAACCCCACCACCGCTTAAATATTGAATGAAAATCATCAGAAATGGCGGCCGAAGACTTCCGGCATAAGAAGTCACCCTCTGTCTGCCAACGACGTTGTGAAAGAGGACAGAGGAGCGGGCAGATGTTCAGGCCATTCTCTTGCCCTTGGAGTTGGAAACTGCCCCTAAAGACGGAAGAATGATCAACGGCGTGAGGATGCAGAGGGCAATGGAGACCACTGCACTGAAGACACATAGTGTGTATCCACAGGATATAGGGCCCGTAACTGAAGAAGTGTCGTGATGATTTCTCCATTGGCAAAAGATTCTGGACTAGTCCCCCATTCGGAACTCCAGGAGGGGACTCCCAAAGCTGGTGTTGACCATCAGTTCACACCATGACTGGGGCATCACGTCGTGGGCGATGCTTGGATTGGACAGTCTATAATTCGACGGAAAGCAACGAAATTTTTCACATGGATAGGCTCGGACATCAGTTCACACCATGACTGGGGCGGCACGTCGTGGGCGATGCTTGGATTGGACAGTCTATAATTCGACGGAAAGCAACGAAATTTTTCACATGGATAGGCTCGCACCTGTAGAGGGGTCTGTTTGACGTGCAGGCAGAAAGGTAAATTTTGCGGTCTTAACTGCTACAGGGGGAACGCTTTGGAGGCCGATGACAGTGCACTTGTCGCAACATATTAGCACCTGGATGTAATCACAGTAATATTTTGGGAAACAGGACGACTCCGCGAAAACGGAGTGCCTCCCAGGAGGCTGCAGTTCCCCGCTTTTGAGACAAGCTGAAAGCCATCTGCTGACCAAACCGGACGCCGCCGTGCTCCCCGGTCTCACTACTTTCCTGTGAGGGATCGAATAGCCTTTCACGCACAGAAAAAATCCGAAACTGACCCTATAAATTATAAACTAATCGTTAAAGAGCTGAAACAAAAATCTTGAAGCAATAAGTATAGCTATCCTGGCTGGGTGCAGACAAGTGTAGAGATTTCGACACCTTCTGTCTTCAGTGCTGTCTTATCAATGTATACTGTCCCTCATACCTCTCCGTGAGTTTAACGTTCCTGTCTGAACAATATGGAAGAAACACTCATTCCAGTCAGAGCAAAATCCTTCCTGTCCCAGGTACATTACTTCGCTACTTTCTCGAAGTCCTTCTCAGTAGCAGAGAACTGACTGTGGAATAGCCTCCTGCATTATATTAGAAAACTGAATAATGTATTCAGCTTTGGATGATAATTATTTGGCATATCTACTAAAGTAACAATAATAATTAACATTGTTCCTGTCCGCACTCGTTACCCTTGTACTTCCTTTTTTTGCAGCCAGATCTTTCTCATTTCCGAGTATTCTTAGCTGGTGCAGTCTACTTACATTTCCTTTCTCCAGAACTCGCTATATCAGGAAACATCCATCTTGGACACATATAAATTCCTTTTTATATCTGTCGCTATCAGTACTATTATTATTATTGTTGTTATTATTAGTGGCAGCAGAATTAATAGTAGAGGTACTGCCAGTATTGACTTTATTAGTTCATAGTCAGTGCTATTTACTCACATTGTTACTATAGACACTCAAATCAAAATGGTTCAAATGGCTCTGAGCACTATGGGACTTAACTTCTGAGGTCATCAGTTCCCTAGAACTTAGAACTACTGAAATCTAACTAACCTAAGGACATCACACACATCCATGCCCGAGACAGCGTTCGAACCTGCGACCGTAGCGGTTGCGCGGTTCCGGACTGTAGCGCCTAGAACCGCTCGGCCACTCCGGCCGGAACAGTCAAATCATTTTAACACTATTTCTCAGTTGTTTCTCAAGCAACTATGATGTAACAAAGGCACTGTGTTATACCCTGGCCCAAAATAAGACACGGCTGATGGTCGTAATCAGATCGGGTTAAATTAATAAATACGTAACAATCATCTCACAGCGAAGGACTACACTTGTCTACTGAGAATGTTGAAATGAAAATCTTGGTCTATGTTCACGGTAACTTAGACAGATAGGAGCACTTCATGGTACGAAAGACACTGCCAAGAGACCACACAAGCAGCCCTCCACATACTGTTGATTAAGAGCCTCAGCGGGTCATCGGTACACCCATCACCTTGCATCATTTAAACAGAAGTAAAACTGTGCTTCACTAAATACACACAGACGCCTACTGCTCCGTTCCTTCACTGTTTCACTCACTGAACACGAGCAGCTTTGCCTGCCGCTGTGAACAATGGCCCGTTGCGAGGTGGTTCTCAGATGATTATTACATGTGGTTCGCTTCGTAACGTTCCGTCTTAAACTGGTCGAGATGAACCTGGGTTCAATGACACGAGCAATTCCTGTCGACTGTAAAAGCGAGTGTCATTGACATGCCACGACACCTTCATTCCTTGTCAGTAACGACTATTTTACGGCCATTATTAATATGCCATGTAAAACGTGCTGCCAGCAACACACCACTCCTTGCACACACCGTGTCGTCACAGACACGTCCAAATATGAGGACTCGATTCTGTCATTCTGCCATGTCTCCACTTCACTGAAATGAGAGGAGAGTCATTTGCCAACTTGGTAGCAGTTAAAGACTGTCCACAGAGCTCCTAAACTGCCAATGATCTGTTTGAGGAATATAGATTACTATTTTTCGCGCTAAGTTTAAATGCTTTGACCGAATCCAGCGGTATGGTAAGAAGTCAATCGACAGAGACAAGCTGGTATATTTCTACATCGACCCACGAGCTACCTCGTGTGTGTTCCTCGCACACATATACTTTTCGCAATCAGCCTGCTATTTACTTACTTTACAGGAGTCGTAGTTTACATCCTCGAAACGAGCGGTACAGATCTGCGTAGGGTGGACAGCGTAGCCATAGTCATTCCACACTGCCTCGCATTCCTCTTGGTTTACTATTTGAAGGTCCACTTTGCGCAGCTCGATTGGACTCAGCCCGTGGTACTGTGGAAAAGGAAGAGACTTTCCTTATGCTAGTGCTATGGTGATGTGTTCCAATTTTCAAAACTTACGATTTAACGTATTGAAATATGTGATGTGACTCACATCTAATATCTTCGATATTAGAAGTCCCCTAAATTTTAACACGACAATAATAAATAAATAATAAAAATAAATAAATCCTGTCTCAGATTGTTGGATTCTCCATCCTAGGTGGCGGACAGGGGAAAGCCTCCCATATATGGGTGGTACCGAGGAAACAAAATACTCGGGGCGGACCAAATACCAGCGCAATTCAAAATTCAGACACGTCTGAGTGAAAATCACCGGTACTCTGGTCAGTATCTGTTAGCTCAGTGAGCCCGGCTGAAAATATGTTTCAAAGGCCTCAACTACCTTTTGTCCTATCTATTTCTGGTATTGACCAGACCAAACCAGTAAAACACAAGCAATCATTAACTGTGCAAGCTAATTCAGCTTTACCCCAGGTGGTACACAATCCATCTATCGACAGACGGCAACTGGACTTTTGGAGTCTAGGAAGTCCAGACAATCACAGCAGATAAAATCTGTTAACTTCCCTACAAGCAGGAAACTTTCATTCGAACACTAAACATCAATAGACTGATCCAGACAGTAAAATTACATAATCTTACTCAAGAAATCGACCGACAAAAAATTCTCATACCTGCTCTTCAAGAAGCACGACTCACTAACAATAAAACCATGGACTACGAAAAATACGGCATCATCAAGAGCAAAACACAACAGAAGGTCGCGAAAGGCGCACCAATCTTCGGAATGGCCTTTCTTGTACACTAATCCATTATCAACTCTGTTAAGGAAATCGCACCCGTCAACAATCGACCCATGACCATGAGCATTCAGAGTGCCAATAAAATATATACGATCATTAATACGCATGCGCCCACCAATACCGAAAAGAAGAAAAATCTCGAAACCGTCGAAAAATTTTGGAACAAGCTCGAAAAAACTATGACCAAAATTAAGCAACACGACGTGAAAATCCTAATGAGAGACTTTAGCGCTCAACTCGGTGAAAACACTAACACTAATGGAACACTTCTGACTGACATATGCCAACAATTCAGCCTCAAAGTTATGTCCACTAACTTCAGAAAACCCCCACAAAAACAGAAAACATGACGATCCCCAATCCAACATGTTGGTGAGTATAAGATCGACCATGTTGCCATCTCCTGCCCCTACTACAGAATCATCCACGACATTCAAGTCAGGAGAGGTGCGAACATCGACTCGGACAACCACCTCCCCTCTCCGAAGAGAGTACAACATAATAAACCACGTATCCAAATGTTCGACGCATCTAGAATTCAAGAAATAAAGGTCACAGAAGAATGGAAAAAACCGACAAACAACTGGACCGAATTTTGTAGCAAAATAATCAGAAAAGCCGAATAATTAATACCACTTAAGAAAAAGCCAAAACACCTATGGTGGGATTCCAGATGCGACCAAGCCATCATCAATCGCCGAATCGCCTTTCAAAAATATAACAGCAACAAATCGCCGGAAACCCTACAACACTTCCTCGATATCCACAAAGAGACAAACAGAACCATCAGGAAAACCAAACGCAACTACATCGCTGAACAGCTCAAATCAGTTGAGGACAACTTCAGAAATTACAGAAGCATAAATTTCTATAGAGCTTTCGCTAACAGAATTAAAGGTTACATACCACAAAATTTGACCTTCAAGAAAAAAGACGGTAAACTCGCACTCACCAACCAAGAAAACTACAAAGAACTGGCACACTATTTTTCCTACCTTCTTAATTGCCCTGAACCATCCGAAAGATTCCCACACACACACACACCCCAAGTCATACGAAACACGACAGCGATCCACCGACACAAGAAGAAATCCGACACCACATCACAAAACTGAAAAACGTAAAGACATCAGGAGAAGATGGAATCACCGCAGAACTACTGAAAAATCTCGGAATACGATCATTACAGAAAATCACACAGATCATTCAAGACATATGGCGAAGTGATGAACTCCCAGACGACTGGAAATGCTCTCTCATCTCACCACTTCACAAAAAAAGAAGACAAATCTGATGTGAATAACTACAGAGGAATCTCCCTCCTTTCCATTCCTTACAAAGTCCTCTCCACTTGCCTCTTACTGCGCGCACAGGAACAACTCGAAACCCTAATAGTAGGTGAATATCAAGCAGGGTTCGGAACACGCACGTCAGGCACCGAACAAATTTTCAACCTGAAGTCTACGCTGAAAATTCGAGCTATGTGAATTCTCCCAACGATTTACACATTTGTCGACTTCAAGGAAGCTTACGAATCTGTCGACCGACAATCCCCGTTTAATATACTCGAAGAAAACAATATGGATCCAAAAACACAACGGCTCATCCAACAAACCCTAACAGACACAACTTCCAAAGTCAAATTCGACGGGGAAATCTCACAACCTTTTTCCATCCGGACTGGCGCCCGGCAGGGCGATGGCCTCTCCCCACTACTTTTCAACATCTTTTTAGACAAAATCACCAAATAATGGCAACAAGAACTGAAAAATCGAAACATCTGGAGACCCATCAGGCTAGGAAAAGAAAAGGATAACATTGACGTCACGTGCCTAGCCTTCGCTGATGACATCACGATCCTTTCTGGTGATGAACAAACAGCACTCCATCAGATTGAAGCCCTCAAAGATTGTGCTGAGAAAGTTGAACAAATTTCTTTTTCTAAAATCGAATTCATGGCTACAAAACACATCAAAAACAAAATGTAATCACAAAATATGGCACAGTAAACAAGGTTAACCACTTCAAGTACTTAGAAGAAATTATTGAGACTATAGGTACAGAAAGATTAGCACAAAAAACGCGGGAATTCAAAATGTGGAAAGCGTATGGGAACAATAAAATGCATAAACATCAGCACGAAAGTTCGACACTACACGACTGTTACCAAACCTGAAACACTCTACTACGCCAGCGAGGCACTAAACATTAATTACAAAGGAGACTTCGAAAATATCAAAAAGTCTTAAAGAAAATCATTCGTAAAATCCTTCACCCAGAACCCACAGACGGAGGACATCGTCTACAATCAAACACAGTCACAGAAAAATATTCCAACATCGAAACCGATTTCCGCAAACGACGACTGAAATCCTACTGACACATCATGAGACTAGATGGCAACCGACTAGCAAAGAAAATTTTGACGTACTTACAGAGATAACGGCCTGGATAAAACAGATCCAAATTGATTTAAAAAATTCCAAAATTTCACTGACAGACAGCGAAGATTGAAACGTCTTCAGACATAAATTTCAAGAGACGACAAACCCAAGGTACCTGGAAGAAAGTGATCAGATGAACGTCAAGCTAAGCATAGCGAGATGATGAAACAGTTCTGGAAGAACAAGAAGAATAAGACACAGGTCATTATTTGCTTTATGTGATCCTCTATGTGTCTAAAAAATGTAAATAAATAAATAATAACAGACATTAAGAATTACAGTCTAATTTAAATTAGTTGTCATTTGACATTTAAAGGCTCTTCATAGCGACAGAAAATAGCCTTGAAGGTCTCATTATAGTTTTCATTATAAAACTATTTTCTTTCTTATCTTTTGATACGTAAATTAAATTTCTTGGTGTGAACTATTAACTTTCAGTGTAATTTTGTTGATCCACCATTAGTTATAAGTATTTTTCTTTTACTTAAACTATCTCTATCTTTAAAAATATTCTGCCTCACTTGTGTATGTTTTGTGTGCCTTTTGAGGGTAAGTGTTACAAATGCGTATGCACTTTTATCTTCAAAAACAGTTGGATCTTAATGCTTGATACTGTCGCGTGCGTAAATCACGGCATCCGCCATTAATTTCTGGACACCGACCAATAGAATTAAAGAATTGAAGCTGTTTTTTCACTAATGGTCTAAGCTTCGCGACGAGGGCAAATGGAATGTGACAGCAATTCAGATTATGTTTACATCGTAGTGGGAGTCATGTTACCAAACTTTCACGAGCAATATCTTGGTTGTTAATGATGACAGGTATACGTGAACAGATGTATAATGTAATCCTACAGTGTTTACGGGTTTAGTAACAGAACTGTGTGTGATTTACATGATTTAGCGACTAGCTTGAATCACATTTTCCTCATCCACACAATTCGGAAGGAAAATGGATTCTTCTGGGACGAAATAATCAGACAGAAACTCAGGTTAGGTTGTTTCTAACAAAACTTCATGTAAACACACAGTCTATAATTTCACAAAGTACACCCCTGAGAACCCTTTTGTCCACAAGCCACGCCTGTCTAACTGGGATTGAGGCCACGGCGCGCCATTCTACCTTCCAAGTGATCCTCTGAGCCGGCCGGGGTAGCCGAGCGGTTCTAGGCGCTACACTCTGGAACCGCGCTGCTGCTGCGGTCGCAGGTTCGAATCCTGCTACGGGCATGGATGTGTGTGATGTCCTTAGGTTAGTTAGGTTTAAGTAGTTGTAAGCTCTAGGGGACTGATCACCTTAGAAGTTAAGTCCCATAGTGCTCAGAGCCATTTGAACCATTTTGATCCTCTGACATTGATGCTATGGCGTGAGTGGAAGACGTGCTAGACCTGTGCATGCCCGTAGTCCCACTGCTAATAATCGGTTCGCCACAGTTCGTGTTGACAAGCCCTATTATCTGTGCTGTTGTAGCTGTATGATCTGTCACTGCTGGCCTTACAATGTGACGATCAAGTCAGGCGTCTGTGCCACGTGGACGCCATAATCTCATCTACGGATGTGAGTATGTTCATGTGACCACTTCGGTGGTAATACTCCGAAAGGAGCATCACGCCACTCGGAAGGCCAAAATTTGACCACTTTCAAATTTGCTCATTTGGCTGTAGGAAGCACGAGTGCGTCTCGGTGGCATGGTTGTATGCTTATCTGACACGCCTACACCATACTGAGCCTTCTGGCTGTCAGTGTTCTTATTAAACGGCAGACACAGATGGCGCTCTGGTAACTATGCCACTACATTATCTGTTGCCGGACGACGTCGAAACCATTGTCAGTGCATCTACTATATCCCAGGTGGCATATTCTGTCATTGGATCAAAATCGATGTCGTCTTCCAGGTGCACTAACATTATTTTCCAAAAGTGATGGGAAAAAATCGCAACACCATGAAGTAATTAACGTAGAGTAATGAAATTTCGGGAATAAATTTGTCTAGGTAATATACCTAAGTCATTAACATTGCAAGATCACAGGTTAATGTAAGCACGAGATAAGCCGTTACAAATGTGAAGTGCCGGTATATTAATAACTGATGTAACCAACAGACTGTTGATTGCAAACATACAAACGTATATGCACTGTATTGTCAGTTTCTAAGGCGCTGCAGTCGTGGACTGTGCGGCTGGTCCCGGCGGAGGTTCGAGTCCTCCCTCGGGCATGGGCGTGTGTGTTTGTCCTTAGGATAATTTAGGTTAAGTAGAGTGTAACCTTAGGGACTAATGACATTAGCAGTTAAGTTCCATAAGATTTCACACACATTTGAACATTTTTTTTGTTGTCAGTTTGTGGGATGGGGTTCCAAGCATTCTGCACTTGGTCGGTCAATGCAGGAGCGGTTATTCCTGTTTGTGGATGACGCTGCTGTTGTTATCTGATGATGTCTCACTTGTGCTGTATTGGAAACAGATCTGCTGATCGAGCAGACCAAGGCGACAGGCCGACACTCTGTGTAGCGCATGTTTGGCGACAACAGCGGTACATGGGCGAGCGTTATCCTGGAATGTTGTGCATGAATGGCAGTACAACAGGTCGATTCACCAGACTAACATACAAATTTGCACTAAATGTGCGTGGGCTAACCAAGAGAATGCTCCTACAGAGGGGCAGGGCGTATGACGTCTCTGCACGATGTCAGGAATCGTCTGGAAGCGCTCGTGGCGCTAAGAAAACATGAGTATTCACTGAATCATTTATTTTTGCAACTTTTATAAAGGATGGTGCACTTTTGGCCGTAGTTTCCTCCTGTCATGGTCACGGACAGACTCTCAGTGTCGGACGCTGCGCCAGTCCTTGTCGTTGTGTAAAAGCGAGACGTTTGCGTCAATACGGACGCACAGCCCAGCCTCGTAGAGTATGGATAGCTGCTACCGGCTGAGGGAGTGCACTCGACCCCACTTCGTGCCTGTTCTTCACTGGACGGCCCCAACCGCAGTGCGGTGTAGGCGGCAGCCGTTGAACCCAGTACTGCAGGACTGGTAGGCCCGTCACCTGAATGCGCTTTGGCATACCGGACGGTGATACGCCAGGAAGCCTGGTTGTCGTCTTCCATCCCACACTCGGAGGGTACAGTACCTGCTACTGCACTGCTGCTGGCAGTTCATCAGGTGTACCCATCAGTAGTAGTTGGTGTGACACAGCATGAAGTTCGTCAGTGGAGTTCAGCTCTGCGGCACTACACGCATCTACATCTACATCTACATCTACATCCATACTCCGCAAGCCACCTGACCGTGTGTGGCGGAGGGTACCTTGAGTACCTCTATCGGTTCTCCCTTCTATTCCAGTCTCGTATTGTTCGTGGAAAGAAGGATTGTCGGTATGCTTCTGTGTGGGCTCTAATCTCTCTGATTTTATTCTCATGGTCTCTTCGCGAGATATACGTAGGAGGGAGCAAAATACTGCTTGACTCTTCGGTGAAGGTATGTTCTCGAAACTTTAACAAAAGCCCGTACTGAGCTACTGAGCGTCTCTCCTGCAGAGTCTTCCACTGGAGTTTATCTGTCATCTCCGTAACGCTTTCGCGATTACTAAATGATCCTGTAACGAAGCGCGCTGCTCTTCGTTGGATCTTCTCTATCTCTTCTATCAACCCTATCTGGTACGGATCCCACACTGCTGAGCAGTATTCAAGCAGTGCGCGAACAAGCGTACTGTAACCTACTTCCTTTGTTTTCGGATTGCGTTTCCTTAGTATTCTTCCAATGAATCTCAGTCTGGCATCTGCTTTACCAACGATCAACTTTATATGATCATTCCATTTTAAATCACTCCTAATGCGTACTCCCAGATAATTTATGGAATTAACTGCTTCCAGTTGCTGACCTGCTATATTGTAGCTAAATGATAAAGGATCTTTCTTTCTATGTATTCGCAGCACATTACACTTGTCTACATTGAGATTCAATTGCCATTCCCTGCACCGTGCGTCAATTCGCTGCAGATCCTCCTGCATTTCAGTACAATTTTCCATTGTTACAACCTCTCGATACACCACAGCATCACCTGCAAAAAGCCTCAGTGAACTTCCGATGTCATCCACAAGGTCATTTATGTATATTGTGAATAGCAACGGTCCTATGACACTCCCCTGCGGCACACCTGAAATCACTCTTACTTCGGAAAACTTCTCTCCATTGAGAATGACATGCTGCGTTCTGTTATCTAGGAACTCTTCAATCCAGTCACACAATTGGTCTGATAGTCAATATGCTCATACTTTGTTCATTAAACGACTGTGGGGAACTGTATCGAACGCCTTGCGGAAGTCAAGAAACACAGCATCTACCTGGGAACCCGTGTCTATGGCCCTCTGAGTCTCGTGGTCGAATAGCGCGAGCTGGGTTTCACACGACCGTCTTTTTCGAAACCCATGCTGATTCCTACAGAGTAGATTTCTAGTCTCCAGAAAAATCATTATACTCGAACATAATAGGTGTTCCAAAATTCTACAACTGATCGACGTTAGATATATAGGTCTATAGTTTTGCACATCTGTTCGACGTCCCTTCTTGAAAACGGGGATGACCTGTGTCCTTTTCCAATCCTTTGGAACGCTACGCTCTTCTAGAGACCTACGCATGGCTGGTACTGTGCTTGTTGACCTAAACTATTCATTTAAGTGGTGTATATGATAAAATGCTGGTAGCCGCATCAATACGCACTCTAGGGAACACATTAGACGACGCAAGCGTAGAGGTAGAGACATTACATGAGCCAATACACCATGCTGATCATGGGCGCTTGAGTTCAACATTAGTAAGCCCACAGAAAATTCTCGTAGCCTTACAACAAGCACAAAGAGACTTTTTCGAGAAGTTGCAGCATATCGTACCAATAACAAGTAGGAATAAGCTGTATTTTATCGTATATTTATTGTGGAAGTAACCACTGAATTAAATTTCCAGTAATAGGAAATGATTGCACAACACCAATGTTACACGGTACATCCATATCCAATAAAGTGGGTCCAGTTCAAACACCAGAAATGTTATCGGTTTATAAGAAAAGAGATGCTCATGTTGTCATGTCCGTAGCAGATTTCAACGATTGCTTTCAGGGAAGAATTATTATTTGTTCAGCAAGGGCGATACAAACGAACCAAAAGTCATGTGAAATGCCATTGTTTTTAGGAAAGCTAGAGGCGGCAGAGTGGGAGATAAAAGTTTCAGCGCCACAAACCGAATTCCAAAGAATCGGAGACCACTGGCTTTATTCCATGTTTGCGTCAGAAACAGTAATGATTACTTGTTACGAAAATTGAAGACCTACAGGAATTATGCGACTAGAATTACATGGTAACGGATTGAAACTTTCTGGCAGATTAAAACTGTGTGCCCGACCGAGACTCGAACTCGGGACCTTTGCCCTTCGCGGGCAAGGGCTCCACCAACTGAGCTACCGAAGCACGACTCACGCCCGGTACTCACAGCTTTACTTCTGCCAGTACCTCGTCTCCTACCTTCCAAACTTTACAGAAGCTCTCCTGCGAACCTTGCAGAACTAGCACTCCTGAAAGAAAGGATATTGCGGAGACATGGCTTAGCCACAGCCTGGGGGATGTTTCCAGTTGGTAGAGCACTTGCCCGCGAAAGGCAAAGGTTCCGAGTTCGAGTCTCGGTCAGGTACACAGTTTTAATCTGCCAGGAAATTTCATATCAGCGCACACTCCGATGCAGAGTGAAAATCTCATTCTGGAAACATCCCCCAGGCTGTGGCTCAGCCATGTCTCCGCAATATCCTTTCTTTCATGAGTGCTAGTTCTGCAAGGTTCGCAGGAGAGCTTCTGTAAAGTTTGGAAGGTAGGAGACGAGATACTGGCAGAAGTAAAGCTGTGAGACCGGGCGTGAGTCGTGCTTCGGTAGCTCAGATGGTAGAGCACTTGCCCGCGAAAGGCAAAGGTCCCGAGTTCGAGTCTCGGTCGGGCACACAGTTTTAATCTGCCAGGAAGTTTCATATCAGCGCACACTCCGCTGCAGAGTGAAAATCTCATTCTGGAAACATCCCCCAGGCTGTGGCTAAGCCATGTCTCCGCAATATCCTTTCTTTCAGGAGTGCTAGTTCTGCAAGGTTCGCAGGAGAGCTTCTGTAAAGTTTGGAAGGTAGGAGACGAGGTACTGGCAGAAGTAGAGCTGTGAGTACCGGGCGTGAGTCGTGCTTCGGTAGCTCAGTTGGTAGAGCACTTGCCCGCGAAAGGCAAAGGTCCCGAGTTCGAGTCTCGCTCGGGCACACAGTTTTAATCTGCCAGGAAGTTTCATATCAGCGCACAATCCGCTGCAGAGTGAAAATCTCATTCTGAAGGTAACGGATTGATAATAAATGGGACTAGATGCGAGGTAGCAGAAAGACAGTTTCACCTTCCAGCTACCATTATGGGTACACCACTAATTAACGTGTCCAGAACAACGTTCTATTCGCCAGAGAGAGCCCTTCAGATTACATCCCACCAAAACCTAACGTTTATCGACAACTCGTTGGATTCAACTTTATTACAGACGATGGACAACTTGAGAAATTCCGGGAGTCAGCAAATCCGAGGAAACCAAATATTGCAGCATTTGAAACGGTATCATGAAAAGCATAGGCATAAGACAGTTATTTACAGTTTTTCAACCATGAGCGTAATCCGGGTTCTGATATTTATTTGTTCAATGTACTTCTGTCTCAAACGTAAGATGGTACACTCAAGTGAAACTGCAAACCACCAAATTCCAGTAAAATGGATGCAACCTAGTCATAAGATAGATGCAGAAAACACAACACTGTAATTAGATAAACATAGCAGAATCAACTAAGATTCAATATTCCATTGCAACTTAGCACAAAGAGAAATGTAAATTAAAGTCTAAGAATCTACAGGCTAATTAAGAACAATCGAAGTTGAAAATTCGAGACAAATTTCAAAAAAGGGGGAGGGATGTGTTACGGCACAGAGTAATACGGGTTCCAAGTTATAAAATTTTTAACGGAGTTCAACCACCTCGAAGTAAGATAGGCTGGTTACGCCACAATTAGCGGCGGATCAGGAAGCACTGTGTTGCAAGACAGACGAGCAGCACAGTCTGCAACTCTGCAGTAGCTGAGTGAGAGACAGAGCACACGCAGCGGGAACACACCACTGGCCATTAAAACTGCTACACCAAGAAGAAATGCAGATGATAAACGGGTATTCATTGGACAAATATATTAGACTAGAACTGACATGTGATTACATTTCCACGCAATTTGGGTGCGTAGATCCTGAGAAATCAGTACACAAAACAATACCTCTGGCCGTAATAACGGCCTTGATACGCCTGGGCATTGAGTCAGAGCTTGGATGGCGTGTACAGGTGCGATACCACAGTTCATCCAGAGTAGTGACTGGCGTATTGTGACGAGCCAGTTGCTCGGCCACCACTGACCAGACGTTTTCAATTGGTGAGAGATCTGGAGAATGTGCTGGCCAGGGCAGCAGTCCAACATTTTCTGTATCCAGAAAGGCCCATACAGGACCTGCAATATGCGGTCGTGCATTATCCTACTGAAATGTAGGGTTTCGCAGGGATCGAATGAAGGGTAGAGCCACGGGTCGTAACACATCTGAAATGTAACGTCCACTGTTCAAAGTACCGTCAATGCGAACAAGAGATGACCGAGACGTGTAACCAATGGCACCCCATACCGTCACGGCGGCTGATACGCCAGTATGGCAATGACGAATACACGCTTCCAATGTGCGTTCACCGTGATGTCGCCATACACGGATGCGACTATCATGATGCTGTAAACAGAACCTGGATTCATCCGAAAAAATGACGTTTTGCCATTCGTGCACCCAGGTTCGTCGTTGAGTACACCATCGCAGGCGCTCCTGCCTGTGATGCAGCGTCAAGGGCAATCGCAGCCATGATCTCCGAGCTGATAGTCCATGCTGCTGCATACGTCGTCGAACTGTTCGTCAAGATGGTTGTTGTCTTGCAAACGTCCCCATCTGTTGGCTCAGGGATCGAGACGTGGCTGCACGATCCGTTACAACCAGGTGGATAAGATGCCTGTCATCTCGACTGCTAGTGATACGAGGCCGTTGAGATCCAGCACGGCGTTCCGTATTACCCTCCTGAACCAACCGATTCCATATTCTGCTAACAGTCATTGGATCTCGACCAACGCGAGCAGCAATGTCGCGATACGATAAACCGCAATCGCGATAGGCTACAATCCGACCTTTATCAAATTCGGAAACGTGATGGTACGCACTTCTCCGCCTTTCACGAGGCATCACAACAACTTTTCACCAGGCAACGTCGGTCAACTGCTGTTTGTGTATGAGAAATCGGTTGGAAACTTTCCTGATGTCAGCACGTTGTAGGTGTAGCCACCAGTGCCAATCTTGTGTGAATGCTCTGAAAAGCTAATCATTTGCATATCACAGCATCTTTTTCCTGTCGGTTAAATTTCGCGTCTGCAGCACGTCATCTTCGTGGCGCAACAATTTTAATGGCCAGTAGTGCAGAAAAGGACAGCGACTAAGGAAAATAACACGCACGCTCTTTCGCGAGGCGGGATGTTGCAAGAAGCAATAGACATGGCTAGGAGACACGTCAGAGACCAGTTTAACTAGCTGATAAGAGAGAATTAAAGCTAGGGTTGCAGAAAAGGAGGCCACAGGCGGTCATCGCTAGTAAACCTCACGTCACAAAACTACTGAGAGCTCTTTAAATACCGGAGCTCCAGCTCCAAGTAGAGGAGAACGGTTCAAGTCAATGGGAACGATGGAGTCCGGGTACGACATTTCGTCCCGTGACCATGTTGTTTCAGTAAGTCTTATCTCAGATCAACCAGCACAGTACCAGGCAGCCGTGGAGTGCCGCAGAGGTGAATTCCACTGACGAACTTCATGCTGTACCACAGCTGATGGGAGAGTTGATGAACTGCCAGCAGCAGTGCAGTATCAGGTGCAGTACTCTCTGAGTGTGGGACAGAAGATGGTGACTAGGGTTCCTGGCGGACCACCGTCTGGTACGCCTAACCGCTTCTGCGTGTGGGGCCTATCAAGCCGGCTGTACAAGTCTGAACGCTTGCCATCTACACCTCATCGCGGATGGGGTGGTCCAAGGACTGGTGCAGACACTGAGAGTCTGTCCGTGACCAGGGCAGGAAGCAACTATGGCCAACAGTGCACCACTCTTTGTAAAGTTATCACAATAAACGATTCACTGAATAATCATGTTTTCTTAGCGCCAGCCGGCCGGGGTGGCCGAGCGGTTCTAGGCGCTACAGTCTGGAACCCCACGACCGCTACGGTCGCAGGTTCGAATCCTGCCTCGGGCATGGGTGTGTGTGATGTCCTTAGGTTAGTTAGGTTTGAGTAGTTCTAAGTTCTCGGGAGACTGATGACCTAAGAAGTTAAGTCCCATAGTGCTCAGAGCCATTTGAACCATTTTTTCTTAGCGCCACGAGCGCTTCCAGACGATCCCTGACATCATGCAGAGGCGCCATCCGCTCGTTCCCCCTCTACCTTACTTCTGAAAGACTCCCATTAAGTTCCCCAGGTATCTCCGCTACACTTTCGTATGGTCTATACGAAGCTGATACAGTTATAGCCACACGCCACCGACTTGAACCGAAGCCTGTCGTCATGCCTACTTGATAATGACTGCAGACACTGCAGCAGTAGTCTACATTGGGTTGCTCTTCCAGTACATCTGTCTCCCAGTCGGCTTTCCTGCTATTGGTTTCTCGTGATCCTCCCAGTTCATACTGCTTCTTACTCGTAGCCATAAATACACTCCTGGAAATGGAAAAAAGAACACATTGACACCGGTGTGTCAGACCCACCATACTTGCTCCGGACACTGCGAGAGGGCTGTACAAGCAATGATCACACGCACGGCACAGCGGACACACCAGGAACCGCGGTGTTGGCCGTCGAATGGCGCTAGCTGCGCAGCATTTGTGCACCGCCGCCGTCAGTGTCAGCCAGCTTGCCGTGGCATACGGAGCTCCATCGCAGTCTTTAACACTGGTAGCATGCCGCGACAGCGTGGACGTGAACCGTATGTGCAGTTGACGGACTTTGAGCGAGGGCGTATAGTGGGCATGCGGGAGGCCGGGTGGACGTACCGCCGAATTGCTCAACACGTGGGGCGTGAGGTCTCCACAGTACATCGATGTTGTCGCCAGTGGTCGGCGGAAGGTGCACGTGCCCGTCGACCTGGGACCGGACCGCAGCGACGCACGGATGCCCGCCAAGACCGTAGGATCTTACGCAGTGCCGTAGGGGACCGCACCGCCACTTCCCAGCAAATTAGGGACACTGTTGCTCCTGGGGTATCGGCGAGGACCATTCGCAACCGTCTCCATGAAGCTGGGCTACGGTCCCGCACACCGTTAGGCCATCTTCCGCTCACGCCCCAACATCGTGCAGCCCGCCTCCAGTGGTTTCGCGACAGGCGTGAATGGAGGGACGAATGGAGACGTGTCGTCTTCAGCGATGAGAGTCGCTTCTGCCTTGGTGCCAATGATGGTCGTATGCGTGTTTGGCGCCGTGCAGGTGAGTGCCACAATCAGGACTGCATACGACCGAGGCACACAGGGCCAACACCCGGCATCATGGTGTGGGGAGCGATCTCCTACACTGGCCGTACACCACTGGTGATCGTCGAGGGGACACTGAATAGTGCACGGTACATCCAAACCGTCATCGAACCCATCGTTCTGCCATTCCTAGACCGGCAAGGGAACTTGCTGTTCCAACAGGACAATGCACGTCCGCATGTATCCCGTGCCACCCAACGTGCTCTAGAAGGTGTAAGTCAACTACCCTGGCCAGCAAGATCTCCGGATCTGTCCCCCATTGAGCATGTTTGGGACTGGATGAAGCGTCGTCTCACGCGGTCTGCACGTCCAGCACGAACGCTGGTCCAACTGAGGCGCCAGGTGGAAATGGCATGGCAAGCCGTTCCAGCATCTCTACGATCGTCTCCATGGGAGAATAGCAGCCTGCATTGCTGCGAAAGGTGGATATACACTGTACTAGTGCCGACATTGTGCATGCTCTGTTGCCTGTGTCTATGTGCCTGTGGTTCTGTCAGTGTGATCATGTGATGTATCTGACCCCAGGAATGTGTCAATAAAGTTTCCCCTTCCTGGGACAATGAATTCACATTGTTCTTATTTCAATTTCCAGGAGTGTATGTAAATGATGTGATGAGCTCCAGAAGTCCATCACTAATCTTGTAATCGAATACCACTAAGTTGCTTTCCGTTCTTATGATCAGTATCTTATGTTCATCTGCATTTATTAGATCTGTGATTTGTTGCACCACATGGACATCCTGTTCTCTGCACTTTCCTACTATTGATCAATTACGTTATCGTCAGTAGAGAATCTGATGGTCCTGACTTCTATTAGTCAAACATATCTCGAACCAAAACCGTATCTAAGAAGAACTCAGAGTGATGGAATCTTCGTTGTTAGCCGAGAATGTAGAACAATGTCGAACAACTATTATAGATCCAGCAAAGAAGCATCTACTTGTTCACCTGCATCTACTGTTTGCAAGAGTAATAGTGCTGTCTAAGTTGCCACACCTTCAAAGTGGGAATCTACACGTTGAAAGTACTGGCTTTTATAAGAAGTTTACTGCAGAAATTAAAAATTAGGCTGACAGTTCTTACCCAGAGATCTCCCCAGCCGATGACGGTGACGTTGGTGCCATCTGGAACCTGCTCCCCCTGTTCCGGCAGCTGTATTGGCGCCACTGTGATGCCATCAATTGGAAAAGCTGGCGACACCTGCAGAGGCACGAACATAACATGTTCTTTATAAAGTTATTTTGTATACATATATAATATGGTATGTAATCCGTTGGTGGTTATTTGTGAGAATTTTTTTATTTCCGTGGCTTTTAAAAAGTTAGCTGACACGTTACTTTTAGCAGTGTGTGATGCAATGTGCTGCAGTGAACCGTAAAGCCTCTTTATATTAATTTCTGGTGAGCTAGCAGCACTAAAATGAAACTAAACAGATATCTTTGGAAGGTTTTATTACCGCTTTTCAATGACTACAGAGTAAAGTGCTTCCTGACTTTTGGCACCTATGTGTAATGTTCGCTTTGCACTGGAGCACACTTTATTCAGATCAGACATACTGCTAGCTTTGTTACACACATACATCGCCGTTGCTGACGTAGTGTTCTTATCAAAACTGTTTCAATTTATCTTTATTAATGTGAGACCATCACACACTCCTGAATTCAGCTTTCCTGAATAAAATACATGTTTTGCATGCGCAATCAAAAATGCTTGTGTCAATTATTCGAGTTTCCAGTTTTATTGATTTATTTGCAAATGTCGTCATATTTTGCAGTTATCTATAACTGATAGGAAACTAGGTAAAATCTAACAATTATACAGCCATGTTGAGCAGAGGATGAAAATAGAGCGATGTGCAACTACCCATTAGGCGTGTTAGTGATCCAAAAATTCACTAGGTTGGACATTTGCGTGACCCTCTGCTATTGCAACTCCAAATTTTATCACTAGTTTTATCAATCGAAAGAAAGAGGGCACTTTTCAACCGTTTCTAGACTTGATCATGGCCTCACTTGGTTTTCGCTGCGTATGAAACTTAGATAAGATTGGTTGGTTGGTTGTTTTGGGGAAGCAGACCAGACAGCGAGGTCATCGGTCTCATCGGAGTAGGGAAGGATGGGGAAGGAAGTCGGCCGTGCCCTTTCAGAGGAACCATCCCGGCATTTACCTGGAGTGATTTAGGGAAATCACGGAAAACCTAAATCAGGATGGCCGGACGCGGGATTGAACCGTCGTCCTCCCGAATGCGAGTCCAGTGTCTAACCACTGCGCCACCTCGCTCGGTCTTAGATAAGACATCGAAATATTATTTAAAACAGGCACAATTCATGGTTGCAGGTTGCTAAATGATAAGACAGAAAAGAACAATAAAAGTTTCTTCAAACATTTCTCCAGTGTGGAATGCTTGTTTCATTAATACACTCCTGGAAATGGAAAAAAGAACACACTGACACCGGTGTGTCAGACCCACCATACTTGCTCCGGACACTACGAGAGGGCTGTACAAGCAATGATCACACGCACGGCACAGCGGACACACCAGGAACCGCGGTGTTGGCCGTCGAATGGCGCTAGCTGCGCAGCATTTGTGCACCGCCGCCGTCAGTGTCAGCCAGTTTGCCGTGGCATATGGAGCTCCATCGCAGTCTTTAACACTGGTAGCATGCCGCGACAGCGTGGACGTGAACCGTATGTGCACTTGACGGACTTTGAGCGAGGGCGTATAGTGGACATGCGGGAGGCCGGGTGGACGTACCGCCGAATTGCTCAACACGTGGGGCGTGAGGTCTCTACAGTACATCGATGTTGTCGCCAGTGGTCGGCGGAAGGTGCACGTGCCCGTCGACCTGGGACCGGACCGCAGCGACGCACGGATGCCCGCCAAGACCGTAGGATCCTACGCAGTGCCGTAGGGGACCGCACCGCCCCTTCCCAGCAAATTAGGGACACTGTTGCTCCTGGGGTATCGGCGAGGACCATTCGCAACCGTCTCCATGAAGCTGGGCTACGGTCCCGCACACCGTTAGGCCGTCTTCCGCTCACGCCCCAACATCGTGCAGCCCGCCTCCAGTGGTGTCGCGACAGGCGTGAATGGAGGGACGAATGGAGACGTGTCGTCCTCAGCGATGAGAGTCGCTTCTGCCTTGGTGCCAATGATGGTCGTATGCGTGTTTGGCGCCGTGCAGGTGAGCGCCACAATCAGGACTGCATACGACCGAGGCACACAGGGCCAACACCCGGCATCATGGTGTGGGGAGCGATCTCCTACACTGGCCGTACACCACTGATGATCGTCGAGGGGACACTGAATAGTGCACGGTACATCCAAACCGTCATCGAACCCATCGTTCTACCATTCCTAGACCGGCAAGGGAACTTGCTGTTCCAACAGGACAATGCACGTCCGCATGTATCCCGTGCCACCCAACGTGCTCTAGAAGGTGTAAGTCAACTACCCTGGCCAGCAAGATCTCCGGATCTGTCCCCCATTGAGCATGTTTGGGACTGGATGAAGCGTCGTCTCACGCGGTCTGCACGTCCGGCACGAACGCTGGTCCAACTGAGGCGCCAGGTGGAAATGGCATGGCAAGCCGTTCCACAGGACTACATCCAGCATCTCTACGATCGTCTCCATGGGAGAATAGCAGCCTGCATTGCTGCGAAAGGTGGATATACACTGTACTAGTGCCGACATTGTGCATGCTCTGTTGCCTGTGTCTATGTGCCTGTGGTTCTGTCAGTGTAATCAGGTGATGTATCTGACCCCAGGAATGTGTCAATAAAGTTTCCCCTTCCTGGGACAATGAATTCACGGTGTTCTTATTTCAATTTCCAGGAGTGTATAAAGAGTCAAAAAAAATTTTTTTCTTAATATTACTGATCATTGGAGGGCAGCGTGGAGGGTAAAAATCGTATAGGGAGACCAAGAGATGAATACACTAAGCAGATTCAGAAGGATGTGGGTTGCAGAAATACTGGGAGATGAAGAAGCTTGCACAGGATAGGGTAGCATGGAGAGCTGCATCAAACCAGTCTCAGGACTGAAGACCACAACAACAACAACATTACTGATCATTTGTATTACATAATGTGTGCCATGAAATAAATATGCTTCTATAAAAAGGACTGTATATTCATTGATGTATTATCTTAGCGACTTCAAAAAGTTTATCTTAGCAGTTATGAGTCCTTGAAATGCAAGTATCTACATGTGAATGTGTTAAGTGATATTTGTGGGTTTATTGCCGTGCTCTGGATGCCAGACAAGTAAATTTCCAGCAAATATATAAGTAAAGGCACCAAATAAATAATTTAAACATACAACTTCCCTAAGCTATACGTTGAAATAATGAATATTCCTATACACGGTTAAACTGCAGTACATAATCTCACTGGCGCACTCAGTATCTTCACACTTCAGATTAACGTAAGGGTAACGCAATGTACCCGAGTATGACAGAAAGCTGCCGTAACACATTTTGCTAAGAAATATTAGTAAAAAATAACTAAAGCAGTAGAAATTATTTCATTGAACAGTGTCTTTGAAGGGAACTTCAGTGACATAGCAAGTGCTGAACTTGATAAAATAGTAACAATGAAGCAGCGCCACAAATGAGTGTTCTGCCGGCAGGAGAAGAGCTGCCACAAACGCGTTTCCTAGTATGCCAAATAAAAGCAGTCGCGTAGCGGAGGCGCAGTTGGTGTGATTACCTCTGCTATGCTGTTATGTCGATTAGGAAACTTGCTAGTGTAGCTGCTAGCTATTCAGACTTTCGCAATGTACACAACAGACGAAAGAGTGAATCTGGTCTTCGTTTGTCTCAAATGTCATCAAACTGTTAGCCCTGCAGTGCGATTGAATGATGGAAGCTGTCCTGAACGTGTCAAGTTGTTACCGTCTGTCTGCAAATATTATAAAATTTTTCCATACGAATGATACTTGAAGAATAAAATACACCAACGACAATGAACGGAAACTGACGAGAGAAATTCAACGACCGCTTTTGCTGCTGTAGCACCATCTCAAGTTGTCACTATTAGACAGCGTAAATGTTGGGGCGGGATCATGAAAAGGAGTGTTCTGTGAATTGTACGTTCAACCGCATTTCATCTTTCCCACATCTCGCTCTATCAAGAGCTTCATATGACTGACTTTTGGAATTGGTTACAATTCTCCTAATGGTGCCTACGATAACTGCACAGTGATGCAGCGTTTCTATGTGAGAATTTGTTTACAGGCTGTAACGTCTCATTTATTTAACCAAACATTTTTTGGAAGGGAAAACCTCTAATGTAAGAAACTAGCACTGGGAGTATTAAAAATCGAAGTCAGTGCCCACAAAGCGTGAATATTGTTTATTGTTGGGATTAGTGTGCAATATTCGTATTTTCTGTTCTGTATTTATTGGCGTTTGGAGTGACATCTAGTGGCAATGATGGGAGCTAAGAGCACATCGTGGTCAGAGGAGGCTGTATCTGGTGGCAAAAGTAGTAAAGTAAACAACCACCACAACTCCAGAGATCGGCGACTATAGACCAGAATACTACGTAAATCATAAAATTAAGTTAGTCACAAGTGGTGCGCTATTAGTCTGACGTAATAAAATGTATTGCCGTAAAAGGGTCGAAGCGTCGTTCAATTTAGCCTACTTATAACGCCCCCTAGACAGTCAATGCTATTCTAAGTTACCTCCTGACGCGCAATAATACTGGACGTATAGGAGTGAAATTGAGAGGTTGTGTTATAATACTGAGAACATAAAAAATGTTTGCTCTGCCCAGAGATATGTCCGTCTGTGGGCAGTGTTGACATGATCCTTGACAGTCTCTCATGTGCAACATAGACCAAAGAGGGTTAGGTTAGGTTATGTTTTTTGTTGAGTGGAAAATGAGTTCAAAACGAGACAAAAGAGCGTTATACACTCCTGGAAATGGAAAAAAAGAACACATTGACACCGGTGTGTTAGACCCACCATACTTGCTCCGGACACTGCGAGAGGGCTGTACAAGCAAGGATCACACGCACGGCACAGCGGACACACCAGGAACCGCGGTGTTGGCCGTCGAATGGCGCTAGCTGCGCAGCATTTGTGCACCGCCGCCGTCAGCGTCAGCCAGTTTGCCGTGGCATACGGAGCTCCATCGCAGTCTTTAACACTGGTAGCATGCAGCGACAGCGTGGACGTGAACCGTATGTGCAGTTGACGGACTTTGAGCGAGGGCGTATAGTGGGCATGCGGGAGGCCGGGTGGACGTACCGCCGAATTGCTCAACACGTGGGGCGTGAGGTCTCCACAGTACATCGATGTTGTCGCCAGTGGTCGGCGGAAGGTGCACGTGCCCGTCGACCTGGGACCGGACCGCAGCGACGCACGGATGCCCGCCAAGACCGTAGGATCCTACGCAGTGCCGTAGGGGACCGCACCGCCACTTCCCAGCAAACTAGGGACACTGTCGCTCCTGGGGTATCGGCGAGGACCATTCGCAACCGTCTCCATGAAGCTGGGCTACGGTCCCGCACACCGTTAGGCCGTCTTCCGCTCACGCCCCACCATCGTGCAGCCCGCCTCCAGTGGTGTCGCGACAGGCGTGAATGGAGGGACGAATGGAGACGTGTCGTCTTCAGCGATGAGAGTCGCTTCTGCCTTGGTGCCAATGATGGTCGTATGCGTGTTTGGCGCCGTGCAGGTGAGCGCCACAATCAGGACTGCATACGATCGAGGCACACAGGGCCAACACCCGGCATCATGGTGTGGGGAGCGATCTCCTACACTGGCCGTACACCACTGGTGATCGTCGAGGGGACACTGAATAGTGCACGGTACATCCAAACCGTCATCGAACCCATCGTTCTACCATTCCTAGACCGGCAAGGGAACTTGCTGTTCCAACAGGACAATGCACGTCCGCATGTATCCCGTGCCATCCAAAGTGCTCTAGAAGGTGTAAGTCAACTACCCTGGCCAGCAAGATCTCCGGATCTGTCCCCCATTGAGCATGTTTGGGACTGGATGAAGCGTCGTCTCACGCGGTCTGCACGTCCAGCACGAACGCTGGTCCAACTGAGGCGCCAGGTGGAAATGGCATGGCAAGCCGTTCCACAGGACTACATCCAGCATCTCTACGATCGTCTCCATGGGAGAATAGCAGCCTGCATTGCTGCGAAAGGTGGATATACACTGTACTAGTGCCGACATTGTGCATGCTCTGTTGCCTGTGTCTATGTGCCTGTGGTTCTGTCAGTGTGATCATGTGATGTATCTGACCCCAGGAATGTGTCAATAAAGTTTCCCCTTCCTGGGACAATGAATTCACGGTGTTCTTATTTCAATTTCCAGGAGTGTATTAGAGTATATCAGAATGTAGAAACCATTACTGGCCTTGCACGATATTAGGGCAAATGATTACAAAAACATAAGTTTGTTTTAAGAATGATGAACCGTATGATTTGTTGCTTAGAAAATGTAGGGATTGGCCACGGAGGAAGATGTTTTTCAAAAAATTTATTTAGTTCAAAGTTATGAATGGAAGTATATATAGATATTTATGTGTGCGTATACATTACTACCCAAATATAATCCTTTAATTCACATACTGTTGCACAACGCGTTTACATAACTATTACTCAAATAGTGTACCGTGAAACTACACTTATAAACTTCAAGTCTTCAAAGGATCTGCCAGTGGCAAGGTACTGTAGCGTAATAGATAAGAGATAACTTGATAAAACTGTGTGTCATTGTATTATTTTGTTTTTTGATGATGGGGATACGGGTGCCCACAGAAATTTACATGGTGGAGGGAGGGGAAGAGAAGCACGTGCCTATGTATGGGGTCGCCAGTGTATGGGAAGAACCATTTCCAGTAATTTATCCAATGTTGGGCCATCAGCTCACAAAAATTTATGTCTTTTTAATCAAATTCAGTTCTCTCAACAAATTTTCATAAGTGATTTCTGACGCTCCGTGAAGCAATTTTTCATCTACATTCTTTTCGGTGAGCAACAAAGTAAAGTAATTATCACAGCACTAACGTCTTTGTCGCCCAATATCCTGAACCACAGCATTATAGAACCACAGTATTATTGAAAATATAACTGGCACCATTATTGAGCAGTCTAGTCTTCAATAATATGCCACAATATGTTTGATCGTCTTGGGACCGATTTAAAGTTGAGAGAGTTGCCTGTTGACTAATGTCTAGAGAAGAAGTATTTTCAGTGAAGAACCTCACGTGCGAAGCATTTTGGTGTCATATGCAAAATAAAACGTTTCCTCTGTCCCAATTTTGAGGGGGTAGCATCTAAGCTGATCAACTCGTGTAGTGTGCGTTTGCGGTTAGATCTGTTTAGACAGATTGTGATTGAACTGGAATAGTAAATTTTTGTTTGGTAGCGATTAAAGGCCATTTTTGTTGTATTATTTTGTAAGGCAGCCGCAAAGCTAAGTCAGTAGGTAGAAGGGGAAATAGGAGTATTTTATACCTCTGAGAGCTACATCACAAATTTACTTGAAACAAGTAATAAATGTATTTTTTACGTTTAAAGAAGTTGAATTTATAATAAGAAAGCAACAATGAACATTTTTGTCCCTGAATTCCTTAGCAATGAGAGTCGATAGTTATCCTTTTGGCTCAGTCTGACGTTTCAATATTAAATAAAAAGAATTTTCATTACGAGCCTATGTAGGATTCAATATTAAAGAACTGCATTAAATTTACCCATTGTAAAGTTGTTTAATTTAAAAGAAAATAAAAATCTTAAAAGCAAAAGCTTGATATCCAAGAATATGACTTCATATTTACGAAATGTTTATTAATGAAATGCAGGGTAACGATTGATAAAAAAAATAAAATCTCTGGTAAAGAATCTCTCAAAGTATTTTACGGCTCTAAAAAATCTCCCAACGTATTTTACAGTTCTAACAGCAGAATCACATCAGTATTAACTTCTAAAAAAAATATTGATATGCGTTTCTACCAAGCTGGATGAGTTTAGTTTTAAGAAACTGCAGAAAAGTAAAGAAAGATAGCGATCGTTGGTGTGGTATTTTAATAGCAATTACAATATTGTTACCGTTCGACGCATTAATATCGCAGGCGTGTATGATAGGAATAAAACTACGTGATGCATGTACGTCGACGATTAAGGAGAAAACTAGCTAGCAGTGTTTAATAATAACCAGAAGTTAGCTCTCTTGACTAGTTTCTGTGACATATGAAGGCGATGTTTATAGTGATATGTACGTTTGTTTAACATTCAGCTGCTGAACATCCACAAATTTAGTCTTCGTGGCGTTTTCGGTTAACGTTTCGCACTAAAAAATAAAAATAGTAAGCAGAAAAACCATGGTCAAATAAATTCACACAGTACTCACTGTTGGTCCGCTGAAAATCCGCGCTATATGAGAGGAATGGATGGACAACATTCGGGTGGTCTGTCAACTTGTGGAACTGGATGTAGACCCTCTTGAGTTTCTGTATGTGTGCTATCTTTTCCCTCTCAGTAGGTTCAAGTATCTCGCCTAGGTGCTTGACGTACGTGAGTCTCTCGATTGAACCATACTTTGTGGGCTGTTTTTCGATGTCTAGTTCTGAACACATGAACTGAGGTTTTTGGAAGGAAAACTGTAGTAATGAGGATACTATCACTATCAGTATCAATATTATGGTACATTTTCAACCTTCTTTGTGACTGTCTTCTACGCCTGCCTGACTTGTGGAATCCTGTCACTGTCCTTCTGTCGCTTGTCTCCAGTGCAGGACCACAATCACCTTCTTAGCCTCGATTCTTCTCCATCTCATTTGTGTAGTGAATCTTTGAGTCTGTATAGTTTAAATGCTGTCGAATACTACTGAGTTCCTTCGACATAAATCCATATTTCAGAATAGTTTGAATACTGACCTTGAGCACGGCGATGTCGTTGATCCAGGAATCATTGGGGTCGTAATCCCGATGAGAAGTGATGTCTGTCACCGAGTGTTTGGTTCCTCCGTCGGTCACGATGTTAGTACCAGCTAGCACGTCGTATGTGTTGGGACTACAGCGGACAAAAACAAGAGTGAGTCACATCTTTGGACAAGAGAAGTAGCTGTAACTTTACACGGAGCTGTTTGCAGGTGGACAGCGCTAAGGGAGATGTGTCGTCGGCTTATACAGGGCGGGGACCCGATTTCTGACGACAAGCTTTCAGAGGTGATAGTATGGACCAAACCAAGAAAAAAATTGCCTAGTGCACATGGGCACTAAAATGTATAAAAGCTATGAGCACTTGTTTATTTTCGATACGGTGAAACACATCACTTCTCCTCCAAGCTCTTAGCTTCTCGTTCTTTAGGAGGAGGTGGTATGGACCAAAACAAGAAAGAGTATCCGGTAAACATGGGCTCTAAAACGAATACCTTACGGGCTGTGAGCACTTGTACAGTAGAACAGATATGTTTCATACTAGCGAAGACGAAAAGGTGCTCATAGCCCTTAAGTTATAGTTTTTAGGGTTAACGCTTTTTCTTTTTTTGGTCCACACTATCACCTCTGAGATTCTGTCAGTAGATTTCTGGTTGACCTAGTATAATTTGAAAGATATTATTTAAATATTTTATACATGTAATAACTAAAACTAAAACTGTCCTTCACTCAGCGGTTCGTTTGAAGACCACAGACATTTACTACGTGTGATCAAACTGAAGGTGCTACACTCTAACCTTGGTGCGATTACTGACATTTATCTTTCCATTTAGAAGGGCGACCAACAGTTCAGATTGGACCCCGTGCCAGGCTGTCAGATGGCAATTTCCTTTACTGCAGGTGGAGTTACGTTCTGTCAGAAACGCCGGTGCATTCTTGTACTCTATGGTGCATACACAAGAAAATGGACAAGGCACTAGTAAAAATTAGAACAATATTTCGTACGGTTAAAAACTAGTACGACAATATTCTTGTCTCTGATGTCCCTTGACAACTCTACACCTGCAAAACATCACACAGACCTGCAAAAATCCAGTCTCATGTACCTAAGAAACCATTGTCGCCTCAGACAAGCTTAACCACATCTGACAATTTGCACTCCGCAATTTTTTAAAATTGCTCCTAACTTATTTTACATTCTAAGTTCAGAAAAACAAGGGGCTTCTCTCTATCGAGAAAGGGCTTTTCTGCAAAGTGGAGATAAAGATCTAGGAAATTCATACAAAACGCTTACATCCAAAAAAGTATTCAAAAAGATATGGTTTAAAAACGCACTGGTTTGATGCGACGCGCCACGAGTTCCTCTTCTTTGCCAACCCCTTCATTTCAGAGTAGCAACTGCAACCTACATCCTCAATTATTTGCTGCACGTATTCCATTATTTGTCTTCCTCTACAGTTTTTACCTTCTATAGTTCCCTCTAGTACCAAGGACGGTATTCCCTTACGTCTTAATATATACCCTATCATCCTGTCAGTTCTTCTTCTTCTTCTTCTTCTTCTCAGTGTTTCCCGTATATTCTTTTCCTCTCCAATTCTGAACAGAATCTCCTCATTACTTATATTATCAGTCCACTTAATCTTCAACATTCTTCTGTAGCACCAAATCTCAGACGCTTCGGCTCACTTCTGTTCCGGTTTTCCCACAACCCATGTTCCACTACCATATAATGCTGTACTCCAGACGTATATTCTCAGAAATATCTTCCTGAAATTACGGCTTATGTTTCATACAAGCATACTTATCTTGGCCAGGAATGACCTTTTTGTCAGTGTTATCCTACTTTTTATGTCCTCCATGCTCCGTCCGTCACGAGTTATTTTGTTGGCTAGGCAGCAGAATTCCTTAACTTCGTTTACTTCATCATCCATAATACTGATATTAAGTGTCCCGTTGTTCTTATTTCGACGAAAGTAAATAAAAGGACTTGTAAATGAAATATGGGTCTGATTGCATATTTAAATTTCAGTTCCGGTACGTATGAAAGTGTGGCGAATTTTATGCGGTGGATAACAGAGAGAATGCCGGAACACTAAACTTCTTTTTCCGAAAATGTTCAGTGAGCAACATCGTATCGCAGTTTCTCCTTTAAATAGTTTCACGAACGCCGAAGTGACAGATATCGAAGTAGCCTCTGCAAGCTAATCTTTGTAGAACGTGGTTGAGGGACTTCACCTGTTCAGCGTAAAATGTAAAGGTAAAAACACCTTCAGCCCCGGTATTTTGAATGTATTTTACTTATGTGATCAGTTTCGGCGTTTCATTATGCTATCTTCAGGCCCCCTGACCAAAGAGTCTTCAGTTGGCGAACTAAAGGATCGTGTTGTGGAAAATGGAAGTCTACGGGTACAAGTTACTTAATGTTGGCCGCTCTTTCGACTTCAAGTGCGGTTAGATTCCTCCTACACATTGGTCACGGGGCCTGAGGATGGCGTAGTAAAATGCCGAAACTGCTCGCATTAATAAATTAGATTCAACTTATTGTCGCAGAAAATGTTGAGTTGCACGGTCACCGTTGTATAGTGGTTGCGATACTAGACTGTTGCATGTAGGGTCGTGAGTTCAAAACTCCCCTGAACTGTAAAACTTTAATTTCCATATTTAGTTCGAGTACATTCTAGAAATATCCACAAATGTCTAGAATCATTGTGCTGGAATGTTCTGCAACTGTATATATACCGTATGTGTTCTGGCCGGAGGCAGTTCGCTCCGCGTTCTTGTACGTGCAAGTGCTGAATAACCCTTCGTTAAGTGAAATTAGTGTTCGTCGTTACACCTTCTTCTATGTGACAATATACGGAAGATGAAGGTGTGTTTAAGTTCACATTTGCCGGCCGAAGTGGCCGAGCGGTTCTAGGCGCTACAGTCTGGAACCGCGCGACCGCTACGGTCGTAGGTTCGAATCCTGGCTCGGGCATGGATGTGTGTGATGTCCGTAGGTTAGTTAGGTTTAAGTAGTTCTAAGTTCTAGGGGACTGATGACCTCAGATGTTAAGTCCCATACTGCTTAGAGCCATTTGAACCATTTTTTAAGTTCACATTTGATGTCTGAAAAAGGTGAATATGGGATGCAAAAGCCACTGAAATCGCTCAACAAGGGGAAAGTCACTGGACACGAAGGGATACCAATACGATTCTACGAAGAGTATGAGAAAGAGCCCGTTCCTCCTCTAGCAGCATAGCAGCAGTCTGCTGTAGGCCACTGGAGGTGGGAAGCGTTCCTAGTTTCAGGAAAACTTTATGTGTTCGGTCGATTACATGCCGATAAGTCTAAATATAAAATTTGCTATGATAGTAAAAATTGGCAAAGGATCATATAACACAGGAAATTCAACCCGCATCTCGTGGTCGTGCGGTAGCGTTCTCGCTTCCCACGCCCGGGTTCCCGGGTTCGATTCCCGGCGGGGTCAGGGATTTTCTCTGCCTCGTGATGGCTGGGTGTTGTGTGATGTCCTTAGGTTAGTTAGGTTTAAGTAGTTCTGAGTTCTAGGGGACTGATGACCATCGATGTTAAGTCCCATAGTGCTCAGAGCCATTTTGAACAGGAAATTCAATAAAAGTCCATGCAAATGTACGTCTCTTTTCATCCTTGCACATGTAGTATGTCTGAAATACACTGAAATGCCAAAGAAACTGGTACAGAAGTGCTTATTCAAATAAAGAGATATGTAAACAGTCAGAATACGGCGCTGCGGTCGACAACGCCTATATAAGGCAACAAATGTCTGGCACAGTTGCTAGATCGGTTACTGCTGCCACAATGGCAGGTTATCAAGATTTAAGTGAGTTCGAACGTGGTGTTGCAGTCGGCGAACGAGCGATGGGACACAGCATTGCCGAGGTAGCGATGATGTAGGGATTTTCCCGTACGACCATTTCACAAGTGTATCGTGGATATCAGGAATCCGGTAAAACAACAAATCTCAGACATCGCTGCGGCCTGAAATAGATCCTATACGTACAGCACCAACGACGGATGAAGAGAATCGTTCAATGTCACAGAAGTGCTACCTCTCCGGAAATTGCTGCAGATTTCAATGTTGGGCCATCAACAAGTGTCAGCGTGCGAAACATTCAACGAAACATCATTGACATGGGCTTTAGCAGCCGAAGGGCCACTCGTGTACCCTTGATGGCTGTACGACACAAGGCTTTACGCCTCACATGGGCCCGTCAACTCCGATATTGGACTTTTGATGGCTGGAAATACGTAGCGTGGTCGGACGAGTCTCGTTTCAAATTGTATCCAGCGAATGGACGTGTACGGGTATCGAGACAATCTCATAAGTCCATGGACCCTGCATGTCAGCAGTGGACTGTTCAAGCTGATGGAGGCTCTGTAATGGTGTGGAGCGCGTGCAGGTGGAGTGATGTGGGGCTCCTGATACGTCTAGACACGACTCTGACAGGTGACACTTACCTAAGCATCCTGTCTGATAAACTGCATCCATTCATGTCCATTGTGCAATCCGACGGACTTGGGTAACAACAGCAGGACAATGCGACACCCCACACGTCCAGAATTGCTACAGAGTGGCTCCAGGAACACTCTTCTGAGTTTAAACACTGCCGCTGGCCACAAAACTCCCCAGACATGAACATTATGGAGCTTATCTGGGATGCCTTGCAACGTGCTATTCAGAAGAGATCTGCACCTCCTCGTACTCTGACGGATATATGGACAGCTCTGCAGGATTCATGATATCAGTTCCTTCCAGCACTTCTTCAGACATTAGTGGCGACCTTGACACGTCATGTTGCGGCACTTCTGCGTGCTCGCGGGGACCCTACACGATATTAGACAGATCTAACAGTTTCTTTGTCTTTTCAGTGTAGATGACACTGAGCCACTTCTATATAGGTTGTTTCAACAGCCCCTGCCTGTGGGTTTTATGTCATTCGCAACGACTTCAAATACCATGATCGTGTTCTCTCGCTTCCTATGCACCAACTATGAGTGCTACAGAAAAATGAACAGGAGCTTTTTGTAGAAAATTTAATGTAGTTAAAATTTGTACGTGGGTACGTTTTATTCTAGAGGCCTTAGATTTCGAACTGTTCAAGGAAAGCTTAAAAAGTCATGTTCAGACGCTTTTCTTATTGAATAACTCGAAAACCGTGGTCTCCAGCGACAACGTGTCCCAGCACATAATTTAACTACATTAAATTTCCTACAAAAAAGTCTGTTCCTTGAACGTGAATTTTGAAGGCATTGTGGATTACACAAAGCACATAGGTAGGTGGAACTGAATCACACTGTGTGCTACCCTGTTATACACGAAGTATTTCAGCAGCCGAGCAGGCACGGCAGCATGGCAAAATAATCAGGTTACTAGTACCCCTTAGAATAGCTATTTCTGGTTATATAACGTCTGTGTGATTGTAGTATACATTGCTCATAAATAACACGAAAATAGTGACTACAATACTATTCTTACTTGATCTCTGAACAAATTTTCCATACTCTTTCCGAGCGCTGTCTTTTACGTTTTGATCTGTATACACAGCACTGGCTTTACCAAGGTACAGCCGGCCGCTGGTAGCCGAGCGGTTCTGGCGCTACAGTCTGGAACCGCACGACCGCTACGGTCGCAGGTTCGAATCCTGCCTCGGGCATGGATGTGTGTGTTGTCCTTAGGTTAGTTAGGTTTAAGTAGTTCTAAGTTCTAGGGGACTTATGACCTCAGCAGTTGAGTCCCATAGTGCTCAGAGCCATTTGAACCAGTTTGAACCAAGGTACATGGCAACATGGACACCATTTCCACCAGTTTTTTGCCTTCTGCGACAGTAACCGACACGTTTGTACCAGACATTGTCAGTGAATGGCTCGGTAACGGCAGTGTGTACTGTGAGCTGCGACTGTTGCTCGATTCCTCTCCGAGGAGTGTAGTCACACGGCTTGTGTGCCCCAACCCGTCGCCGGAAGCAGCAGACTCTCCTAAGACCGTCCCCACACGGACCGTGCTTTTGAACGTCAACGTTGAGCGTGCCGAGTTGAACGTGCCGCTGAACGCTCAGGTACGGTGCGACTTGTGCCTACGGTACGTGGGCCCCAACGTGGTATACGCGATCACAATGCGCCCCAGTGGCAGTTGTCAGCTGCATCTGACTCGTAAATCACACTGTTTACGAAATTGACTGGCGTAAAATTCCTATATTAGCTCTATTAAAACGTACATTTCCTCCCTTGTCCATAAGTTAGCGAGGTTGCTCGGTTCTGTAGTACACATAAATAAAAACTTCAATATCCGTGAACATGTTACAAGGCCGCAAATAAAGTACTAAATCCAGTCATTGAAGACGTCGTCTTATGAGAGTTACATTAGAAATAGTGCTACACAACTTTACAATAGTTCTCCACATTAGGTTAAAATTATTTGAACATTCCCACTGTTTACTAAAACCCTACGGTCATTCCTACTTTGTACTTACTCAGTAGCAGAATCTTTACAACACATTAAATACAAAAACTGAAAGAAGAAAGGACAAAATATCTCACCGCAAGTATTACAGGCTGCGCTGTAGAAGGAGCCAGTAGAAGAAACTCACTCCTCAAAACAGCGGACTTATATTTACATAACGTCGAATATTGTAGTATATACTTCTACTAAACTAATATGAAAGTATCAGAAGCCATTAAAAACACGAAGGTTGGTAAAACATAAAAAGGTTGGACGTAATGGGATGCTATTAACCAACAAATTACGTTTTGTCTTACGATCTGTCACGCCACTCCTTGCGCTAACCTGGTCACAAGCGCTCGATGATTATACGTAGCATCTTACAGTTCCTGACAGCTTTACTGGTAACTATGTTACTAACTAAAATTTGATTATAACAAATTCTACCAGGAACACTGTGCCTTTGATGAATACTCAATGTGCCGTTGCCTTCAAACGCCACTCTCTCTTAACATGCAAGTTACAATAATTCTTTAACAACGATTATGATGTTTCTCGTCTCCACGAATCATATAATTAATGTCGGGTTTTCCGGAGATGTTCAGAAACGGCATGCCACTGATTTGGTTCAGCAATTTGGGAAAATAAAAATAATGTTGGAAAAAGGGAGAATGTGACACAGTAAAATACATCGGACTACCATGGAGGCCTCATCTACTGACCATTCAACAGAAAGCAAACAACAGACTAAAATCACTGACAGTACTAACTGACCGAACATGGGGAATGCAGCCTTCCATAATCCTCCATGCCCATAAAGCCCTACTCCGACGCATCAAATAGTTCAAATGGCTGTAAGCACTATGGGACTCAACATCTGAGGTCAGCAGTCCACTAGACTTAGAACTACTTAAACCTAACTAACCTGAGGACATCACACACATCCATGCCCGAGGCAGGATTCGAACCTGCGACGGTAGCAGCAGCGTGGTTCCGGACTGAAGCGCCTAGAACCGCTCGGCCACAGCTGCCGGCCCTCCGACGCATTCTCTGCTTTGCCAATGTGGCACGCACTTCTTATCCTCCCTCCTTTTATCATGCCCTACAAATCATCAAGCGCCCAGCCTTTCGGATCCTATATTACCCGTAAACTCGACGCTACTGCCCACACCTCCTAGTTTTCCCATTGATCACTGATCCTGGTACTCTATCGCACCTCTGCCACCACATTCCCCCAACACAATACCTCCGCACGGTCCACATCCTGTCCCAACGAAATTTTAACCACCTCCGCTTACCCGTCCGCGAAATCCGCGCTGATATATACCCGTCTACCACATCGAGGAGATCGCTCATACCCACCCATCAACAGGGCTCCCTTGCCCTCCAATCATCTCCACTCACTTCCTAAGTCTTGGTTCAGAACCACATTCCTCTCCACTCTTCGCTCACCCCTTCTTCAACCAACACCTACAGATCCTCTCCTAAGCTGTAAATGCTACGTTCCCCTAGCACCCTTTCCCTGGCAGTCTGTTTCCGCTGATAACTTCATTCATTCATGTATCTATTTTAATAAGCTACACAACGGCCTTTCCGTTTTACTTTATGCAACTGTCTATCCGTTTCTATACATTCGTGTGCAACACTCTTTTTCCATTCATTGTGTCTACATTTTAATTAATCGCTCAGTCAACCTTTTATATTTTAACAAACGCAACTGACGTTCTGTCTTTTCATTTTTGTCAAACGCCTTATCCAGTGTTTATATTAATTTTTTAAAAAAATTTCCTCCCGTATGGCTGAAGAGCGGCAAATCGTATCTGCTGACAGCCCACCCCCTACCCATATAGGACGGGGGGATGAAATAGTAACAACGAAGAAAAAGGAAAAAAAAATATAACTGTGAGGCGAACAACTTCCTGCCTCTAGTGGGCGATACTCTCTGGAAATATGGCCCTAATCGCTATATTTTACATAGTTATGGAGGTACTCACACTTCGACGCAGTGTGCTGCTGTGACCACCCAGTACTGGTTCAGGATGGAGGCGCCACACTGGTGATATCCATTGGCCCGCAGCGATACCTGAGGCAGACAGTATTACATCCTCCCACTTGCTTCAAACAGGAAAAAAGACGTATAACAGAAATGAAAGTCCCATAATCCAAATGTCTACAGCTTTGTCGCTCTGGGTAGGTTTCTTGTGTAGGTAGTTTATCATTGCCTACAAAACCTAGAGGTGTACTCAGCAGGGCACGTTACACTATATGGCAGAGGGAACTTCCTGTGCAACCATCAATTCCTCCCCCCCCCCCCCCACGCCTGTTCCATTCGCGAATGGGACGAATGACTGGCAATAAACCTCCGAGCGGGCCCCTACTCCCGAAATTACCCTTATGTCTGTCGATTTCGTCTCCTTAACAACTGTTTGTTGAGTCTATAGAATTCTGAACTGAATCACAATATGCTCCAGCACTCGTTACCTCTTATTTAGTTCACTATAGAGTAGTTCTGAACTACCAGCTACATTTTATAAGTAATGCAGAGATTGGTGTTTCTGTGCATTGTTTGATGCAACAGCAATGAAAATTACGTCAGATGTAGTTGGGAGCTTGAGGAAGAATCACGTGGTTTTGTTTTTTCGCTGTGTACTCTGACACAAAATTGGCGAGAGTTAGAAATGTACCCTGCAGGGGTGTCGGGTACTGTGACTGTTGAAGAACAGAGGTCGTACATCAAGTTAGAAAATTTACGCGTCAAAAACCCGACAGAAATCCACAGTGCGTTAAGTGTAGTTTGTGGTAAATTTACAATAGCCCGTAGTACAGTTTCACGTTGAGTTAATAGTTTTCATGGTTATCGTATGAGCATAGAAGATAATCCAAGATCAGGAAGGCCAAAAACGTCAACAGGTGAAAGAAGTGTGAAACTCGTGGCAGATGCTCTTGAAGAAGATCGCAGTGCGACTTGTGTGGATCACTCTGAAGCCGCGGGAATTCCCCCAACATCGGTGCTCCATATGCTGACAAATGATTTGAAGAAGAGAAAAATTTCTGCGAGATGGGTCCCACATTGTTTGACTGCTGAAGAGAAGCAGAAACGCCCGGACATTGCAGCCTTGCTCAAACAACGATTCGACAATGAAGGTCAAGGATTCTTCTGTCGCTATTGATGAAATGTGGAAATCACAGTCCAATAAGTGGAGTAATTCAGATTATCGTCGAGCGCTCGATCAAGACTCAAGCAAATGATTACTTTTGCTTATGAACACCAAGGAATCATCATGGTAAATAGAGTTCCATGTGGAGCAAGTGTCCTAGGATTGTATTAACACAATTTCATGAAAACCTACACAGAAAAATGCACAAATCCCGACCTCAGTTCCTCGAGGCTGGGCTACTCATTCTCCTCGACAATGTTCGCTCGCATATCGGCAATATTGTAGCCCAAAAACTGCGAGAATACGGATGCGAAGTGTTGCCGTGTCCTCCCTGCAGCCCGGACATGAGTTCAACAGACTTCGTCTTTCTCCGGATGTTGCGAAAATCTATGCGTGACGTTATCTCGTTTTTCTAGACTTTGCACCACCGTTACCCGAGGCGTTCGACAGATGAACAGAAGTGGTGTCCTGGATGGAATAATAGAGTTACCCAGACATTGCAGCTAATTCACAGAGAAGCAGGAGACTATACTGAAGCACTTTAAAGAGATACTGAAAAAAATATACTTGTAAGTAAAAAAAAATAGTGTGAATTATTTATGGAATGTCCATCGTACCGTGTGATCAAAAAGTCAGTATAAATTTGAAAACTTAATAAACCACGGAATAATGTAGATGGAGAGGTAAAAACTGACACACACGCTTGAAATGACATGGGGTTTTATTAGAACAAAAAAAAATTCACAAAATGTCTGACAGATGGCGCTGGGCTGGCCGCGGTGGTCTCGCGGTTCTAGGCGCGCAGTCCGGAACCGTGCGACTGCTACGGTCGCAGGTTCGAATCCTGCCTCGGGCATGGATGTGTGTGATGTCCTTAGGTTAGTTAGGTTTAAGTAGTTCTAAGTTCTAGGGGACTGATGACCACAGCAGTTGAGTCCCATAGTGCTCAGAGCCATTTGAACCATTTTTAGATGGCGCTGGACAGCAAAACTTCAGTGACTGCGCATGACAATCGTGTATAAAAGGATCTGTAATGAGAGAGAGAATCAGATGTGCCAGCAGTCGCAGCATGTTGACGTTACCTGAAAAGGCGCTTTTAGTTAAACTGTATTATCAGACGCGTGAAAGATCTCTTGCGCGCGTCATTTGGTGTTGATCGTGTGCTGAGCAGCCACTTTCGTCATGCTTGGCCTCCCAGGTCCCAGACCTCAGTCCGTGTGATTATTGGCTTTGGGGTTACCTGAAGTCGCAAGTGTATCGTGATCGACCGACATCTCTAGGGATACTAGGATACGCCAATGCCTCACCATAACTCCGGACATGCTTTACAGTACTGTTCACAACGTTATTCCTCGACTACAGCTATTTTGAGGAATGATGGTGGACATATTGAGCATTTCCTGTAAAGAACATCATCTTTGCTTTGTCTTACTTTGTTATGCTAATTATTGCTATTCTGATCAGATGAAGCGCCATCTGTCGGAAATTTTTTGAACTTCTGTATTTTTTTGGTTCTAATACAACCCCATGTCATTCGAAGCATGTGTGTCAATTTGTACCCCTCTATCTACATTATTCCGTAATTTATTCAGTTTTCAGATTTATCCTGACTTTTTGATCACCCAGCATATAGAATGCTTCCCGGAAGTCAACGAACACGGCATCAACTAGGGAGGGCGCATGTGACCACTGTACCCTTTATTTCATGGACGAACAATGACAGGTTTCGTAGAATCTCTACTTGTGGAATCCGTGTTGATTTTTATGGAGGAGATTTTTATCCTCCAAAATTATCATAAGTCATAGGTATGCACATATTCCATAATTCTGCTACAGGCTGGCATCAGTGATGCAGGGCTATAATTATATGTACCTGTCTGACCACAATTCTCGAAATGGGAACGATTTTTGCAGATAAGTTAGTAAAATTCTATTTTCTATTTCACCCAATTCTCCTTGTGTAGCTCTCCTTGCGCTCATTTTGGCTTCGTTCAGCTTCTGTTTGTCAACTGGTCTATTCGCTTCAATCTGTGATGAAGCTATGTCAAATGAACTAATATGGCTCTTTCCTGTCCCTCACACACTTGCTTGGCACATGCTGGTGGAAGACGTAATATACAATTCTCACCAATTTAATATAGTTTTGCTTCAAATCTTCGTCCTCAGAGCTGGATATCTCATGCTGGATGCTCATATTCTCTGCAATTTGTTCGTCAAAACTCTTGCTATGCGAAATTCTTTTTGCACCTTTCTTAAATTTATAAAACCTGAGTCATTGATACTATCACGGCCTTACGATTTCAGATGCCCTCCTCTATGTGCGCTCGAAGTCTCTCTCTGGTATCATATATAATCTTAGGACTCTCCTATTCAATAGCTGGCAAATTTTCTCCCAAGCACTCTGCCACTATAGCTCCTGAGGTAGGTTTTCCACCCACCTGTTATGAAGCGTAAGACGTGCTTATGTGTCCCTCGTATGACTGTGGTGCGCGTCTGTTGTGTGTAGCTTAAATATGTTCTAATTATGGAAAACAAAGAAGGGGGAGGCTTAATCTCGGTGCCGGTTCATATCCTGCTCCTCTCGAATAACGCTAACGGAGGTCCTGTGCTTAATATCTCCATCCAATGGACGGGTTGTCATGATCACTTCCACGTACAGGTATCCTAACTCCATCAGATTCTGACTTTCGTTGGGCAGTCTAACAGTGCATCATTTGACACAGTTTCTTAATTCATTCCACGTTCTTTACGTATTTCTTCTCTTCTTAACTGTCCCCAGGAGACAATAGCTCCTAGAGCTGAAACCTCTAGAAGTAACAGAAGCTCACTCTAAAGCTGTATATGTGAGAAAATTCTATAAGCAAGGAAAAATCCCTAGTCCCTTGAATTCCCTCTCACCAGTCTGTGAATGTTTTGTCGACGGTGTGTAGTTATTTTGTTACAGAGCGTATGGACATTGCGACCAATATTGTCGTTCTAAAGAGTTGTCCTTTACAAGATATATAGCGACAGATAGCTGAAAAATTTTCTTACTCCTTTCTGAGCAATGGAGAGGTCATCAATGGGTAGGAGTGTTACTGAGAATGTTTATAAATAACTTGTTTGCTAGCAGTAATGATTTTCTTGGTAGTAGATTAGTTATTTATAGACAAGCCTGTGTTTTCACAGTCGCAGACTTTCAAAGAAACCATTTATAATGGACAAAGCCAGATCGTTGCTGTAGAATTACACTGTAGCAAAGTAACCAGCAATAAGCAACAATTTTATTTTGCAATGGAAACCCAGTCTGCTTCATGTGAATTTTCTCTGTTTAGCGCATGTAGATCACACAGTCAAGCGTTTGCCTTTCTTCTTTGGCATCAGTACTCACCTGATGAGGGAACTCCCCAGGTGCGGCTTCGACGCCGTTGACTATGCGGCCTTGTAGTACCGACATCCTCCACTGCACTGAGCCACCTGCAACGGATGACACATTTACCATTTGTACCTCATACAATGAAGGTACGGGCATTGTTGACAATCACAGGTGCCAGAAAGGGGATTTATTTTGTATTATATGAATGTCCACTTGTACCCCGTTCAGTATGGTATGGTAATGAAACAACTTTTTAAAAATATTTCCTCGAAACTTTTCTCAGTGCTCCCCTGTGACATATCTGGTGTACTTCGATCATACTGGTGTATCAAAACACTGAAGTCGAATGTCCGAATGTCTTCCCCAGAAAAGTTACGTATGATTCTCTCCCATTCTTTAACTTTACTTAACTAGAGCCTGTCGCTCATAAACTCGACGATACTGGTATTTTGTTGTATCTGGTAATGTTCGCTACCATTTACGCTAATATAAATGTCAATCTTGTTATAGTCACGTGGCTGCTGTGGTCGATACACAGCAATCGACTGTTTTTAATCGTTTGAGACTTAAAACAGTCTCTTCCATCGGCCATAAACTGTTACATCGCAATGATTCTTCTATTTTCACTTTGTATCACATGCGGCTCATCAAACGTCCATTAGATTGACATGCAGATCCTAATGGCTACCTGACTTCATTGTACTCATGTTCTGGTTCTTCGTCTCTACTTTACAGTTTTATATAAAATAATTATTTCTTACACCTTCTAAATCTGTCTTCTTGTTTCACATAATAATAATAATGGCGTGTGACGAGGGCCTCCCGTCGGGTAGACCGCTCACCTGGTGCAAGTCTTTCGATTGGACGCCACTTCGGCGACTTGCGCGTCGATGGGGATGAAATGATGATGATTAGGACAACACAACACCCAGTCCCTGAGCGGAGAAAATCTCCGACCCAGCCGGGAATCGAACCCGGGCCCTTAGGATTGACAGTCCGTCGCGCTGACCACTCAGCTACCGGGGGCGGACTTGTTTCACATTATATGCTATTTGATCAAAAGCATACAGTCACCATTAGGACACATTAACACTGGGTGTGTCCATCCACCGCCTTCATGAAAGGTTGACTCTGCTGGGTATACTTTTAGTGACATGCCTTAGTGTTTGTGGAGGAATGGCAGCCCTTCCATTGGGTTCATATCAGAACCCTGTGCAGGCCATTCCAATCCAGGAATGCCGTTGCCCACCAGTTGTTGCCTCACAGATGCTGCTTCATGGCAGGGTCCACCAACATGCTGATGCAACCTTCATGTCTGGACTGGTCCTCTCAAGAGTATGCAGTAAACAGCACTGTAAAACTTGTTCATATCGTTCTGCATTTAGTGTGTGTGTCTCTCTCTCTGTCTATTCTTCTTATCGCATGTGGGGACCACAGACTAACCACAAGAAAGACCCCTGTACTGTAACACCACTTCCTCCTACTTCACTGTTAGCACTACACAGGATAGCAGGTACTCGCCAAATGCAAACCCTGCCATCGGATTACCTCAGTGTATGATTTGATATATGAGTCCAAATCAATTGTTTCCTGTCATCCACTGTACAGCGCCACAGCTCTTTACACCACCTCAGGTTTACGCTAGCCTTGAAACCAGAAATGTGTGGCTTACGAGGAGCTGCTTGACCATTGTATCCCCATCTTCTAAATGTATTATCTGGACTGCTGGTAGCACACTGGAAGACATGAGTGATACTTTCCACTGATTTTATAAGATTTTTGTACGAACACAATAAGCAAAACTCGACGATCAATATCCTTCAGCACATGAGGCCTGTGGTTGTTTTCTCTTCACAATCTTGTCACCAACAGTTGACTTAGCCTGCTTTACAGGAGCTGAAACGTCTGTGATTGATCTGTTACTCAAGCAACATCTAGTGATTAGTCTATGTTAGAAGTCACTGTGCTCTTCTGTCTGACACATTCGACTGTTACTGCTTCTCAACTGAGCACACGCTAACTCTTGTATCCTTGTATATTGGTTATACTGGTGGGTGTTTGTTTTAATTATGTATTTTTCCGTATATATGTGGTCATACTGCTGGCATACCCATACGTTGTTTGATTTCATACAAGGATATTTGCGTGTCCTTTGCACCAGCCTACTAAAAATCCTAAGAATGCCCCCCTTCCCAATGATCTAGATGCACGCGTTTTGCACAGGAAGGTCATGAAAAGTAAACACTCGCCCCATACTCTGGTGTGATTCAACGAGTGGTACAGATTGGAAACTCGCAGTCTGGAAACCAATCCGAATACAGCCACGTCATATCACATAGCTTGTTTGAAGACTCATGTAGTGATGCAATAGATGGAAACTTAAAATCTAGCACAGTTCTACTCGTTTGTTTTACTTCCACTCTACTGTGTAGGGATATGTAACAGGCGGTTGACATGTGTGCAGAGTTGATTTCTGCTGCTCCTCTGATATTTTTTCCATATAAGTATATCCTCTTATTGCTACCAGATGAGCTTTGCTACTTTTGTTTACCTCTTCCAACACTGATGCATCTCCACAGCCATATCAGGACATCTACAAACTGTGAACTTTGGGTAATTGTTTATCCTAGTAATAAGCTATTCATTAGCTGACAGTGTGTCGACTGCACTTAACATCCTGGAATGTGAGAGTTTCCCTTCCCCGTACCTACAGACTGCACACCCTCAGCAATGTAATTTATAGACAAATAATTTAAATTCTTCCTGCTAAAGAGCCTAACATCTTCGATGCAATTTATATACCGACATTCCGCAACAATATTGCAGCAACTCTCAACTGCTGACAGCACTACACACATACAACTATGCATGCATATTACCAATCGTGAAGTCGATTTCAACCACTTGTACGTTATTTTTGACAATGCTACAGCCCCACGAATAACGAAAAACTCTTTACAAAACGATTCTGTAGGGGATGTAAGCACATTTAAATTCTTCCTGCTAAAGAGCATAACATCTTCGATGTAATTTATATACTGACATTCCGCAACAATATTGCCTAGACTCCCCAGTAACAATGATAATGACATCGATGTGCTGGAAATATGCAGATAACCTAATTACATCGATATGGGACGCTGTCTAGTACACTTTGCTCTATATGGCCAAATGGAACAACTGCAAAGTCATCTCTCCACAAGTGCAATCTAGTATATGATATATATGACCTAATGGACGTACTCCACAGTCATCATTCTGCATTTTCAATCTAGTATATGGTACTTGCAAAGTAATGGAGGACTGATTTAGTGATTACACAGAAATTGGGAAACAATCTGCTTTGTCATTGGCTGGCATTGAAATAACTGAACAACTGGTAAAATTACTAAAATTGATAATGCTATCAACTGCAGTCCATATTACAATACATTGCCCCATATCAACAGTGCCTTTCCAACCCATCTGTCAACTGGTATGCTGTTGATTACAATGTAATGATTGACTGGCACCACTTGCCTGAGATGGAGAGAGCATTGGCGAACACTGGATATCTGCTGCTTGTTCCTCAATCCTTTAGGCTCGTCCTATTTCCATATGATGTGATGCCCTCCACCTTCTTTTTCCACCAATAAGCTAACAGTATCTCTTTTTATTTCTACTACCTTGTGAATGTTGTAAGCAGTATCTTCCGATGATGGCCAACACCAGAATAGTACTGCAAAATGAGGAAAAAAAGCTCTTTGAAACAGAACACTAGACATCTGCTATCATCTCACTGCGGACGGTGACATTAACTGTATAGGCCACCACCTCCAGATAGCTATTGGAAACGTTTTACAATGCCACAACCTCTTCCAGTTTCCATATGTCGTGAGGTCTTCCACATATTTGTTAATGAGAAACATCACCTCTGTGTTATATTTCTACCATTCTGTGTGTTGTGGGAGCTGATTAGTTTACACCATGTGATTTACACCTTTCTGTGAGGGGAAAATGGATTAAAAAGTGTTAATGTCAATTTAATACCTGACTCAGACCTCGAAGTCATGGTAGAAAAACAAAGTGTATGATGGTGTACAAAGCTGTAGTCATACACTGCTTAGATGTATTACAGCTGATAAACAGTGTATTAAACTGCTTATGAATGAATAGTACAGGACCTGCCAGGTTAGCGGAGAGTATTAATGTGCTGCTTGCTGTACTCGGGTAGGCGCGCTGACCCAAATCGAATCTGCCCGGCAGATTAATGACGAAGGCCCGGTGTGTCAGCCAGCTTGGATGTGGTTTTTACGCGGTTTTCCACATTCCAGTAGGTGAATACCGAGCTGCTCCCCACGTCTCGCCTCAGTTACTCGACTCACAGACATTTGAAACACGTTCACACTATTTCGTGATATGATTTACACTAGATGAAGATAGCTGGGGTACTCTGATCTAGTCCCGGGGGGTGGGGGTGGGGGGGTATGGGGTGGCGGCATGAAAAGCATCTGGCCACCCCTTCAAATTAACATTGCCACATCTGATTGTAACCCTGCCAACCCTGCAAAATTGCAAAATCTTTGGGTCAAAGGCAGTAGCAAAAGAAGAAGAAGAAGAAGAATGAACAATACAGGTACACTCTCTTGTAATGATACTTTGTGGAAATGGTTTTCCTCCACTATAGTTGAAAAATCTTTACACAGGTCTGTGTGAGCAACTTCAACTTCTGGCTGCCTGCTCTAATGGAGGGATACATGTGTACGTAATATGCTCGATGTCAACACGCAAATGTTATTAATTTTTCGATGTCCTGGAAGAGAGGGACGCAGTAAAATCTTGTAGGAGATTCTATTACAAGGAGTGGTATGCAGATATTCTCATCGAATCACGACTGCTTTTATTGTTATTGTCACGATTGCGTGTTTAAAAATAGGTGTTACCCAAGTCCTGTGATATTTCATACTTCATAGCCTCTAATACAAAGTCGACACGACTTGAATTATAGCTCGTTGTGGAAATAAATTGGCTGAAACAGGCTATGGTGCTCAAGTTTCTTATAAAACTAGAACGCAAGAATCTGTTGCTGTTGCAAAACATTGTCTGTAATTTGAAAGAAATTTTACATGCCGATCGATAGAGTGCAGTTATGGAGCAAAAATGTCAAATGTAAGCACGCACACGGTATTAGGTTCTGATGTAATGGAAGAGGGAGAGACTCGGTAAAAGCTTACAGGATGTTCTGTTACAAGACAGGCCGTCATGACGTTTTTCGTAAACGTCGGTGTGATATAGCTTCGCACTGGTAAAATGGGTCTTGCCATAGTGTACAAAACAGCAACGTCCTCTTGAATTATAGCTTCTTGTTGTCGAACGTAGACGTTCACTGCCATCGGCGCACCAGCGCGTCCGGCCGATACTAGTGCATATGCCGTCGACGCGCCTGCGCGGCGAGACACTCAGCTGTTTCTCAGCGCCACAGTTTAGTCGGGCACAGCCATTCGGTGTGGTTCATTGCGCAGGCACTCTAAGAACGTATTGTTTTCAATTTTTGCGGGTGCGGTTCGTGTGTTTTCCCTACAGTTTTTCTCTGTTGTGGGACTGAAAATGGAAGACAATCGTGACACGGCGGGCCCTTCAGAACCTAAGAAACGTAAAACACAGGACACAAGAAACGTACAAAAACTAACGGATGCGGAATTATTACGAATATTAGAAGAAAGCGATTCGGAAACGGAACTGGCCAGTGAGGAGGACGGCGTGGAATCCAGTGAAGAGTCTGACGGAGCCGAGTTTGTTTTAGATGAGACTGTAGAAATGGCTGTGAATCCTAGCGACAGGGAAATGGCAGAAGGAGTGGTAACAAGAGATAACGCAGCTGATACAACTGTTGCGTGGGAAAGAGAGCCAGTTGGAATGATAAATTGCCCATTTATAAAAAATGAGGGACTGCTTATTCAACCGACGGAAAACACTCCCTTAGATTATTTTCGTCTTTTGCTGACGGACGAATTTCTATTGACAGTTGTAGAAGAAACAAATCGAAACGCGATTGAATTATTCCTTTCTGCGGGAACCAAAGGACAATCACGAATAAACTGTTGGAAAGATGTGACTGTTGGCGAATTGTTAGTGTTCTTGGGAGTTTTCCTGCACATGGGAAATGTAAAGATGAGGAATTTGCAGGACTATTGGAAAAAGGACGCTTTATTCAACGTGAAAGGAATTGCCGATAGTATTTCACGAAATCGTTTTCTGCTAATACTACGTGCATTACACTTTTCTGAAAATCCAAAACAGGGCAAACCAACACCATCCGACAGGTTGTATAAAATACGTCCCGTTATCAATTTTTTCAATGAAAGGATGTGCCAAGTTTACTACCCTGGACGGGAACTGTCTCTGGACGAATCAATGATCCTTTGGCGTGGACGATTACTTTTCCGCCAATACATCAAAAACAAAAAGCACAAATATGGCATAAAGCTATATATTTTGACAACTCCCACTGGAATGGTCCTAAAATTCGCGGTATACACTGGCATGCTGGACGATTTAGGAGGAAGAGGCCATGCGCAAAAAATTGTTCTTCATTTACTAGATGAAAAGTTGAATGCTGGTCACCATGTGTACATGGACAATTACTATAACAGCTTCGCATTGGCAAAGCTGCTCCTGGATAAGAAGACCCACTGCACGGGAACTCTGAGGGCGAATAGGAAGGATACACCCAAGGAAATACAGGAAGCAAAACTACGAAAAGGTGAAGCCGTTGCCAGATTTGCGGAAGGAGTTATGATAGGTAAGTGGCGTGATAAGAGGGAGGTTTGCTACATTTCTAATGCATTTACAAATGAAATGGTTGAGGTTGAAACCAAAAGAAAGGAGAAGAAATCTAAGCCCTTGGCCATTGTAAACTACAATAAATTTATGGCGGGAGTTGATCGGCACGATCAGATGTTATCATATTACCTCTCGGAACGCAAAACCATACGCTGGTACAAGAAACTTTTTATCCACGTTGTGGAAATGATACTGACAAACGCACATGCCCTACACAATAAATATTGTGGCACAAAAATGCCCCTCCAAGAATTTAGACTCAGTATTATAAGAGCACTATTGCCACGAAAGCAGGTAGAACGGCCAGTCAGAAATCCCCAACATGTTGTGGTAAAACGAGAATCAAATGGAAAATCAAAAACACCGCGAAAAAAGTGCAGATCATGCGCCAGCCGTGGACAACGAACAGACACGATTTACGAGTGCCTAGATTGCCCAAATAAAGCAGGATATTGTTTGAATTGTTGTGTTATTCACCACCTCTAAAGGCAGATAGCACTTTCGTTGCTCATTTATTTTTCGACAGTTATGTGTCGGTACTATTCTTAAACTTTGTATTTATTTTATTTGTTTGAGAGTAATGGATAAAGCTCTAGATTGTATTTTTCTTAGATTTGACATACATTTTATTTCAGAAGTTTCTTCGAGATCTTGTGTTTGTATTTGAATGTTTCTACTATATTTTTTGTCCAATAAATATGTCGTTTGTCAGTAGGATGTTTCGTTTCATTTATGAATATAAAATGAAATTGTAGTAACCTAAACTGTCACACTAACCAGGAACAATACACTAGACGCATTGGCGCGTCCACGGCCACCCGCTACAGAATATGGCCTGATATGCCACTGACGCCTTAGTGCGCCCCAAAACAACTTTGATTCACGAGAGTAAATTTGATTGTGTACTTATAAAATAAATACATGTTATATTACTTTTAGCAATATATTTTCAGATTCTATTAAGAAAAATATTGGTTACGTGGCAAAGCAAGGCCAATTACAGTGGCAGTGAACGTGTTACAAGACAGGCCGTCATGACGTTTTTCGTAAACGTCGGTGTGATATAGCTTCGCACTGGTAAAATGGGTCTTGCCATAGTGTACAAAACAGCAACGTCCTCTTGAATTATAGCTTCTTGTTGTCGAACGTAGGATGATTGTGTTTTTTTTTCGATATGTGAGCAAAATGGTGTGAAAGATTGTATTCTCTAATGTTATTTCACATGTCTGACATGTTCGTAATGCGCCTGCGCATGATAGTTCATTTACAGATACTGATTTGACAACGAGAGACGATCTTAGGTCATCGGATTTGTCCTTCAAGCTGAAAGGAATTGCTTGACACAGATGGTTTTTCTTTGGAGTTTAAATTCTCGCTTTTCCTTTACTTTGATGATGGTTTCGAAACAACGACGACATTCTGTGGTGATCGGTAGCTTTCATAGCAAAATAGTGGATGCTCATTTTCCCAATTTTATACAGGTTGGTCATATGTGACTGGCAGCCATGCACTTCGTTGGATGTCGCGGAATTATGAGATGTGAATCGTAACATGAAGTCAAACATAAAAACTGTACCGGCTTTGCTCATAAATCTATAAGGTAATGAACTGGATCTACTTTCATGGTAAGAGGACATTTATTATGCTTTTACATTCAGATCGGCAGGCGCTTGCTGGAGCGGTGTGGGGATGGTCCAGTGGGTGTGCGTGGTCGTCCAACACAGCTGTGAACCAACCAGGGTGTGGCTACATTTTAGATTCATTTATCTCGTTTTGTTCTGCAGGCAGCCGGCGTTACGGCCTTTTGTGTTAGCGAAGAACCACCAAATGGAACATCCAGCCACGTGCCCCATCGGGGATGAATCGTACTGAAGGCTCCACAACCAGATCGATGGAATGATTCTCTAGGAACTGCAGTCGACATAGGCTGTAAGCTGCCTATTTTCCAAGCAGTAGATGTTTGAAAAAGTGATATGGAGAGTTCTCCAGAATTTCACTGTTGTTGCAGAGGGGTTCAGTCTTTCTGGGATATATATTTAACAGATTGCATGAAGCGTCCTCTTTTTTTCTTTTGTTTATCTGTGACTGATTTCTGCAGATTGGAGTCACTAAATCAATTCCATTTGCTTTTTGTTAGTAATGCCTGCTGTGTGCACGTGACATTTGTTTTAAATAGTAAATTTTACAGTGCTTACTTTAATAAAATATAGTCAATAACGTATTCTCAAATTCTTTTCCGGTCTTAATGGAGTGTATGATCCATTAAAACTTCGCATTTGCCCTCGTAAATGTAACTTTCGTTTTGTTTATATATTTCAGACAGCAAAGTAGAGAAGTATGTGTTGTGAAAAGGATGCTTTCGTAATCGATTTGAATCCTTTTTCACTGCATTTGTGTTGATAGCTGATGAATCTACAACTCCTGATGCTTGTTTGCTTACTGATACTGATTCGTAATCGTTACATTTTCAACTTTCAAATCATATGTACAACATGTTTAAAATTCAAGCCTGCAAAATCTTACCTATGTTGTCTTTTTCAGCCCATAAACGTGTACAATGAGAAAAGAAATAAGCAAGGCTTGCTGGCATGATTTCTGGACTTCAAAAACTGAGATATTTTTGGAATGTCGAAGAAATAGAACTGCATGGAGATATAATTCCTCCCAGAAATGAATTCTTGTTTCATTAGGCTATCATTGCGTCAGTTTACACACATTCTCGCTCTGAAACCTTATCGTTTAAATGTCAGTTACTGTGTGGCCAATAACAGCAAAAAACGATAAATTCATTCTTGAAAACATTTCCATCGATTTGCAATTCAATAAATGTCACCAGTAGACAGCCCTTATGATATTAATGAGCATTTAAACAAGTACCACTTATATTATTTAGTCCAAAAGACCACATTGTGAATAAATAAATGGTCTCAATAGCCTAGACCCTGTCAAATGGGTGTTTTTGTATAACAAGTACATAACAAATTTTTAAGAGTGATAGCCTAAGCTCTGTGACATGTACATTCTTCTTAAATAGAGGTTTCACATACTTTTAATAAAGATTTAATTAAATGCATGTGGTTTTCACACTTTGTTTTCCCACAAGATCATTGTATCTTTTTAACCATAGCTATTTGCTTCATTTCACAGAATATTTCTTGCCAGGGCCTCTCTATGGCAGTTTTTCAGGAACAACCTACTTGATTTGAATTTCATTTTGATGTTTCCAAGTTACAGAAGCATAAACCAAACTTCGTGATAAATCAACGGTAATACTAGGATGCCATGTAACTACTGTTGATACTTATTCATTCATCCATTATATACGAGGTCAAATATGGTACAATTTAGGTCTACTTGTCAAATATAATCGTGAACTAAGTATGCGTAAGAAAATTTATGTATTTTTGAAGTGTTGACGGGAATAACGATCAAGGCCCATCAAAATTTAAAATTTCATTCAAAATGTCATCTTATAGAGGACTGAATGTTCTATAATGTGGTAACGTTCGTTTTTTGCAAAAGCGATCAAGGCGGCAGAAAATCTGTGCTAAACTTTTGGTATACTTGAGAAAACTGATCAAGCTTACTCGGTACTGAGGAAGAATGATCAAGGTTAATTTTCTATTTAGTGCTTTTTTTTTCTTCTTTTATGTTTCATCTTATGATGCTGTATCTTCATGTTACTGACTTTCCAACAGTAGTTGGCAGTCAATCATACAATGTAAACGAAGTTCCAGCTGTTACATTATTTATTAATAAAGCAATGACCGATATAAAACTGTGCCACTTTGGGAATCCACAGTACACTGGAAAACGGGCTTTTTCTCAGTAAGATGAACACAGACACTCATGTGTTACTATTACCGAGATGTGCATAAATTTATTTCTTAAGTGAAATGAACCCATCAGAAATGGCGGAGCATAAAGATGAACATTCCAGTTCTGTATAGAACACAAGTGCAAGGAAATGAAAAGTGTTGGGAAGTATTTATTATTCTTCAAAAAGATTATGGGTCACAGTCACATTACAAGTAACGATTGTAAACGCTTGCGATTAAGATGTTTTCAGAGTGCTCCATTTATACAAATGAATAGATTGTTGAAGGAATTCAATCAAATAACGTCCTGCGATACACAAAACTCATTTGATTGGACTTACCACCGTAAGTCCTGTGCTGCGAAGAAGACCAAAGAAAAGTGCAGATTAAGCTACATGTCATGATTTTTTCTGTGGCTATAAGATGTGTTTTAATAGAGATGGACAAATACACAATCTTCAGGTATGTCAACCAGCAGTTTTGGCATTGCCTGGCGTCACCAACAGTTGTCTTATTAGGCTACTACAGGGAAACCCCATGTGAAGACCAGAAAAATCACAACACTAGACCAAACAAACTTAAAGGATAAACCGTATCTAAAATACATCAATATATACAGTCACTGAGAGGCGGAAAATTACATTATAGGATTCGTGGCAGGAAACGGTTATATGTATCTGAAAAAATTACTATTATAAGTTACACCAGTCATATGTGGCATACGAACAATATCAACTAATTTTTATGATTAACTGCAACGAAACACATGTTCAGTGTGTGACAAATTGAGAGCCAACTCTTCTACACTTGATTTACACACAAATAACGAGAAAAAATGTACCACAGATACAAGCTTTGAATAAGCAGAAACATCTAACGACTTGAACTACGTAAGAGGAAAGCATATAAGTTTCACGAGATTAAACATTCCGAACGTTGAAATCTAGAAAATCTATGCTTGAGAAAGCAATATTTGTGGATTACCAGAAGAATCTTCTGATTCCTAAGATTCCAACCAATCAAGCCTATTACCACAGGCAACTATCATTTTATTCACTCAATATTCATTTGCTTTCTTCTGGGAGATCTGTATTTTTTATGTATGACGACACATTTTCCAACAAAGGAGTTGATGAAGTGTGTTCAATGTTCTGCCATTTCTGTTCGGAAATTTGGCCTGACTCTGTGGGTGAACTCAGTGTATTCTCAGATTCCTGTTCTGGACAGAAAAAAAACCTGAAGGTAATGTTTTGGGGCAACGAAGATGGCGGCGTCGACTTCAAGTTTTTGACTTCGTGACAACTCCACTTATTTTTACCTCCATGTAATATACTGTTGTGCTATTGACATCTCTGATTGTTTATTCTAAGTTTTCGTTTTCATAGTAATTGAACTGCTTTGATTCATTATTTCGTTTTCTTAACGAATTTTGAACGCTTTTGATTAGTAAAGGAATTGAGTAATTACGATGGTCTTAGTGTGTATTAACTGCTGTAGAAAAGTAATAACGTTAACTATGTCTCTGTAGTAAATATCGTTTTTGAAAATACAAATGTCTTTCACAACAAAGGTAAGGCTGATTCTCTCGCAGTCTTCACTTCCTTAACTAGAGCTTGTCACTAATGATCACGATATTTCTAGTACTTTATTGTATGGCGTAATGTTCGCTACTAATTAAGAAATTATAAATGTGAACGCCTGGTATTCTCACAGTTTTACAGACTCCTAGTCTTCTTGGCACTTTATTCTGCGAAACTTATCTAAGAAATTTGGACCTTTTCAGAGGGAGGGAGAAGCTGACCATGTATGACCCCTGTGACAGACACACACTTTGGGTTCGCCTCTGATTCTTCATGTCCAATACGTAAATTAAAGAAACCTTCATCTATGATACAATAAATAAAGAATTCTCTTCCACTCATATAAACGTGAGTCCTAGTAGATATATACACATGTAAAGAGATTAAAGAGGTGCATATCTCACCTGGGGCGCACCGCACCGACGCTACTGTGAGCAACAGAAGTAACGTTGTCTGCGACATGGTGTTCTTAATTCGCCTACATCGTACACAGCGTATTTATAGCGGCAGCCATCGCAACCAGATGCCAGTCAATGACGATATTATGTCGTTAACAGTCTTATCGCTGTCAGCTGATAGTTGCAAGAGCGTGACAAAGTTCTTGTGCCATCATCCTAACATCTAGATTAGATTAGATTAGATTAGATTAATACTAGTTCCATGGATCATGAATACGATATTTCGTAATGATGTGGAACGAGTCGAATTTTCCAATACATGACATAATTAGGTTAATTTAACAACATACTTAAGTTAATATAACAACTTTATTTTATTGTGTTTTTTTGTTTTTCTTTATTTTTTTCCCCTTAATTTATATCTAAAAATTCCTCTATGGAGTAGAAGGAGTTGTCATTCAGGAATTCTTTTAATTTCTTCTTAAATACTTGTTGGTTATCTGTCAGACTTTTGATACTATTTGGTAAGTGACCAAAGACTTTAGTGCCAGTATAATTCACCCCTTTCTGTGCCAAAGTTAGATTGAATCTTGAATAGTGAAGATCATCCTTTCTCCTAGTATTGTAGTTATGCACACTGCTATTACTTTTGAATTGGGTTTGGTTGTTAATAACAAATTTCATAAGAGAGTATATATACTGAGAAGCTATTGTGAATATCCCTAGATCCTTAAATAAATGTCTGCAGGATGATCTTGGGTGGACTCCAGCTATTATTCTGATTACACGCTTTTGTGCAATAAATACTTTATTCCTCAGTGATGAATTACCCCAAAATATGATGCCACATGAAAGCAATGAGTGAAAATAGGCATAGTAAGCTAATTTACTAAGATGTTTATCACCAAAATTTGCAATGACCCTTATTGCATAAGTAGCTGAACTCAAACGTTTCAGCAGATCATCAATGTGTTTCTTCCAATTTAATCTCTCATCAATGGACAAACCTAAAAATTTGCAATATTCTACCTTAGCTAATTATATCATGTAATAATTAAGTTTTCAAGATGTCATGATAGGTAACATATCAATGTCCATGGGTCGGGAATTGCTCTCATCGTTCTGTTTTGTTATCAGACCAGTCAATCAGCTGGACAGACAGTCAGTGATTTCCCTTTCCATGTTTTCCTGAGATACATCGTATCACCCCTGTAACCGTTCTCCTTCTTCAAGCAGTTATCAACAAACGACGCAGTGCAGGGCTAGTAACGGAGGATAATGCTTTGAGATCTCCAGAAACTGATACTGCAGAAACTTCGGACCGTCAATAAACCAGCCGCCAGCCGAAGAAGATGAAACAGATGAACCCAGGTAACACGTCACGAAGTCGCCACGAATGTCTGAATGTTTATTTAAGACCGGGCAGTGTCTGTTGAAGCACAAAAGTCAAAGCAGGTAATGTACACAGAAGCTTTTTGGGGAATCCAGTGGTGATGGCACCCCAAATATACATCTCATTCTGAAACCATGAATTGTTACAAATTGTTGCTACAATCAAGTTAAAGGGCTCCTTGTTATTTCTCCTATGCCAATATCTCCAGCTCACAGAGTAACTGCGCATGCTGATCGGCGATAGACAAGTACTATTTCCACTGTCTGCTAGTTTTTTTTCAGTACAGTTTGGTCACAAAATTCTTTGTTTTGAATTTTCCTAATGTATGTAATACTGCATATGGTTATAAATTGTTTTCTGGTGGTTTATAGCAGGGTTTACTTGTGTGTGAAGTTCCCCTGTTACTTCATTGCATTTATTTAAAGATACTGTAAAATTTGTCAGTGGCTGAATTATCGTAGGTTAGTGGGTTGTGGAGTACTTTGTGAGTTTTGTAGCACATGGTTTCGCCATGGTGAATGTAGCGGGGAAGCTAGTGCCGAATCTAGTAATGCAAAAGGAAGTTGTTGTGTAATAGCACCTCTGACGCTTACTGCTTGTAAAACGGAAACGTATGTATCTTAAATGTATTACTTTGTGCTTAATTTCAGAATATAATTCTAGAGGTAAAATATTAACCTACTTTGTTCCTTTATGAGAAGCTCTTCTCCTTGAATTATTAAGTATATACTTAAAGATTTTCTAACCGCCATAAGGCTCTGCAGATCATTGCTCGATCGGAGCCATAAACCGCCAATAGCTTTACGTAATAATTTACGGGCTTCACCTATCTTCTAGAATACTATTACAGGAATAAGAGTTCCATAGAATATTCAGTCTTATAATGAAACCATAAAACACGAGTGCTCAGGAAAAAATTTTGTTTGCTTACGTAATAAAATGATCTGAATTGCTGGATTTCGCTTCAGAAATCTGATAACAGTGAATGTTTTATTAAAGAATTAACTTGAAGACAAGTACTGAACGGATAACCGAAATTTAGTTTTTCTCATTCTGGATGCTCAAATGCTTCATTACAATATTTTTTCGTTATCTGAGTGTTTTTATTGGCAGTCCTTCTGGATTATGTACGTTATTTGTCGGACAAACCTAAAGAATTTCATTCCAATTGTAACCTCCCCCTCACTTATCGAGCTTAATGACAGTGAAAAATTAAACCGTGTGCACCTAATGGAAATTTGGGAAAAGCAATCATCACCGAAGTTAATTTGTTGGTAAAGAGGGAGGAAAGGGTTACATCTAAATGAAAGGAAAAATGCAAATGAAATTCGTGGAAATTAATTTTGAAAAGGGGTAAAGTTAATAAAGAAGGTAAATGTGCAGTCGTTACGTTAACAATTAATTGGCATTAATTAGATATTTGAGATTTGGGGAAAATTACGGTCGCCAGTCCAATGGGCAACTACTATAATAACTGAAAATGAAAGATTAATGCACATATAATTAGCACTAAAAGCGTGGCAACTGAAGGTTGACATGTGTTGTGTGAAAACTGAATGTTTGTCAGAAGTAATAAATTTCGCTACACTCTGACTTAATTTAGCAAAAGAATTAATAAAACCGGAAAATTGAAAGTTAATTTAGTGACTGAAATTAATAGTGAACTTTGATTCTGAAGCACTACGAAATAAAATAAAATATGGTTAGTCTTGGACTACATCAACATTCATTTCAAAAGCTACTTGAATCTATGCAATTTGGAAATAAGATATTTAACTTTGAACTTGAATAGAATGATTCTGATTAACAAAAGTAAAATTTAGTACTTACCAAGCTGAGCTGCAGTCACAGGTAAGCTAAAATATGGTAACAAAACTCGCACTCTTAATTTGCGCTTGTGTAATTGTAGCCAGCTATGAATACCTTAACTGAACTTTGAAATCAAAGCAGTGAAATGGAATGATATTACTTTAATGCTGGCGTTTGAATTTCAACAACCCTCGAGTTCATTCCGGAAAAGGAAGGCACCCTGCTTGGTAATGCAATTGGGACAATGAGCAACAAAGGCTCATGCTATGTTGCTGTAATTTAGTGAGAAAAATTTAACAGTTTGAAAAGCTGAGGTCTGCCACACAGTTCTAAAATTTTACGTGCTTCCAGTCTTCCTTGTTGGTTGATTGAAGGTTTGAAGTCGTCGATCGAGGAGGTGGCGACAGTCACTCATTGTCGGCCGTCGCTGTTGCAGAAGCTGGATGTTGACGCGCCTTCTTCTCGACACTGTCACCAGGCGAAACGGGCTCTTGATGTGCGCCAGCTAATGCTTCCCGTCCACGACACCGTATCAGAAACTATCATGGCAAGTCGATCGCAATTACATGCTGCCCAACCCCGAAAGCACGGCACCTTGCGGGATCGTCACAAAACATACCTGCTCCGCCGCCCTACTCCAGTCAGACTCTCTCTGCCCACGCTCCATGCGGCAGAGTTAATACTACCAAAGATCCTAACACTTTGGTTCTCCACATGACCTATCGATGTAATCGTTGGATATCATAGTTTTCCCTAGGCCAGACCCAGCGTAAAAATACAAACAATATTTACAAAACAAACCAATTATACATCGACATAAATGCATAATTATATATATATATATATATATATATATATATATATATATATATATACATACAAATAGTAAACCAATTACAATATATAAAGACACAGAAATGTCATATCTTCAGGTAACAAAATAAGGAAAAATAATTTATAGTACAATAGATGCAAATAGGAGGATATGCATTTCCTGCGTTGCATACTGACGTCACATACAAGAAGCTTTATCAGACATATTGGTTCTCAAAATTAATTTTAACAATATTTCAAAACCTTTTGCTCTCGTAGTGTCAAATCATTAATAGTAATAAACGCAAGGTAATTTTCTATGCTTTGTCGCTGTATTCATTTCACTGTTTTCACACGCCGAGCATCTGCGCCGCCTGTGTATGTAACCATTACAGACAATTCCGGTCGCGTAACCATCGACCAAGTAAGATCAACATGATGATTCATTCTTAAACGTTATATGTAAAATAAACTCAAATAAAAATATACACTAAGAGAGGGAAGATCACTTTACCTCTCGCATAGCTGCAGGATATGTGGTAGAAATAGACTAATAGTGTACAATGAAGTTTGAATATGGCCCAGTTAGAAGATGTTATTCCAGAAAAATGAGAACCATCAGTTGGCAGTACGGCCTTTAGGAAGATAATGCTCCCCGTTTGTTTAATTTTGACTGTTGAGAGTAGATCCAGGGATTGTGTCGCTGGAAGTTGTCTTTTATCTGAATATCTTGAAATTCCACCAGTTGTCTTTATTTTCTATGCACAAATTTAGAAAATTAATGGTATTATTTTTCTGGCATTCAGCTGTGAATTTTATTTTCTCGTGTATATTATTAAACAAATTTATGATGTTATTGGTGTCCTTACTTTCACCTTTGAGTAATATTAAGATATCATCTATGTATATTTTGTAGTACACCATGTTTTTTAAGCGGGGTTCCTGGCTGCTGACTTTCTGTTCTAGGAGGTTTATGAAACTGTCTGCTGTTGTGGGTGTGGCCGAGCGGTTCTAGGCGCTACAGTCTGGAACCGCGCGACCGCTACGGTCGCAGGTTCGAATCCTGCTTCGTGCATGGATGTGTGTGATGTCCTTAGGTTAGTTAGGTTTAAGTAGTTCTAAGTTCTAGAGGACTGATGACCTCAGATGTTAAGTCCCATAGTGGTCAGAGGCATTTTCTGCTGTTGTGCCAGATATGGATGACTCCATGGCTAGCCCATCTGGCTGTTGATAAATATTACCATTGAATACAAAGTAACTGTAGTTGACGATTATTTTGGAAATTTGTGGCAAATTCCTATGGGACCAAATTGCTTAGGTCATCAGTCCCTAGGCTTACACACTACTTAATCTAACTTACCCTAAGAACACACACACACACCCTTGCCAGAGGGAGGACTCGAACCTCCGACAGGGGGAACCGCGCGAACCATGGCAAGGCGCCTGAGACCACGCGGCTATCCCACGCGGCTGATAATTATTTGTAGTAACTATATATATATATATAATAATTTTAGCTTGTCAACATTTTTGTGCATCAGAAAGTTTTTATTATTGCAATGGCTTCTTTAACAGGGATGTTGGAATAAAGGTGATATAAAATGAGCATCATCTGCAATTTTTATTTCGGTGACTAGTGTGGTATCGATTTTTACAGCATATCTTTAAGGCTGTGTGTCAGTAGAAAGATAATGAGAATACGGAGCAGTAATTCACAAGTATTTAACGGCACCAGAGACTGAAGAGTTCACAAATGTTGAAATTTTCTTCGAACCTTGTGGCATAATTTTGTTGCCGTAATTCGATAATTTGTAATATAATGAACTAATTGTGATATTCCAGTCAAATCTGCTTACTGAAATTCATCCAGCCTATCATCATACAATAGTAACTAAGGAGCAGTCAGTAATGGACAGAGAGAGGAGTGATTACGCAGGAAGACGTCTTGTGGGGAGCTTACAAAGCTTAGATCTCTGAAAGCTTGGTACTCGGACTCTTAACTAGAGGCAGCAAAGCTAAGAAGGCTTGTAAGGGATTCCTTCAATCCAGGACAAAAATTAGATCTTTGGAATTTTGCCATATTGTTGTATTCCTGTACGATGATATGATCCTTCAGTTCAAGTGATACTGTAGGTTAATTTCTTGAAGATGAGTGCGAAAGTTTTCCCATATTGTTCAAATGTAAACTTTTTTTCGGTTTGAACTACTGTTAAATATTTTTACATTTCCTGTGGCGCATTACATTGATTGAGGATGAAAAAGCATTTGTATGTGTGAGACATGTCACAGAAAGAGTTAAATATTGCCAAAAAGTTTGTATGTTACTCAATGATGACAGTTCACGAATCTGAATCCATTGTGTAAAAATATCCAAGCATTTCGCCGAAATGTTGACTCTCTCCTTCTCCTCGTACGTGTGTTGCGTTAATAGCTTGCACAAAAAAACAAGGCCCAGAGACTATATAATTATGAAAAACTCGGAACAATCTTAGTAAGTATTTGGTTCTATTTGAATGTTCTAATTATTAAATTATTTGAAAATCTACAGACTTTTGACAATTCCTTAAATTCTTCCAGTCTGTAAGAATATGAAGTATAATTTGTGGGTGGCTCATTGTTACGCTTCGTATCATATTTTACAAGACTGTTTTTGAACAGTGGGAAATAAGAATGGAAGATATCCTTCCTTCTTTATTCATTTTGTTCTGTAGATTAGTTGTAGCTTTATTAGAAAATTAAAGAATTGCCGTAAAGTATGTGCCGTCTTGTGATCATACAAATAGAATTTCATGAATTGCACGAGAATGTAGAAAGATGTTGGTGCGAATGGAAGCTGTAAGAAACACAGTTACCTAATTATTCTGTGCCACGTAATAATCAATTCATTTGATAATTCAGAAGAGAAGAAACTAAAAATTATGCTCATTAAGACAGAAACTAAAGTGCAGATGCTGGCACTGTGCAGAACTGCGCTTTTTCATCTTCAGATCTACACAAATAATCTACACTAACCAGCGTATTCATTGCTTTCGTAATATTTCCCTCTTGTTTAGTCTTCTTATGATGAACTGGATCCACACCCATGAGTGATTTTTTCTTTGTATCCTTCCATCTACTATCTTTGTGTGTTATTGTTCGGTGTTCAGAAAGCAAAATATTATGCCTGCTCCCACGAGGTATTAAAATGAGGTCGCAAAAAGGCTAACGAATTATCATCAAAATACAGTGAGACGCCAATTTGTCTGTCGTCATGGTGGTAAGTGGACAGAAATAGTTGGGTGTTATTGTCGTCTTTTCTTATTGAGATTTTCATATTACCTTGACACAAGACGCCGAGATAAATGTGTATATTCTCCGTGACGAAACATCCCACATTCCATTCATCTTGATCCATTCGTTACGTACATCGGCGGCAATGAGTGATAGGAAAGCTGTTGTGGGGTGACGAATAACAATAACAATGGTAGTAATTACAAATCAATAATCAAGGATGTTTACTGCAATACAGACGATTAACAAAATAACCAAGAATGGCTGAGTGTTTAATTGGCGCACTGAGTAGGTGTTCTTACCACTTTGTTACTGAATTCTGTTCTAGTTGTTTACAGAGAGAAAACAAAGAACCCCGTAGCCATAAATATCGCTAGTACAACGAGATATTACCTATCAACTATCCTTGCTTTACATCACGAGACGAACATGGCGTCACTGAGCTGATATTTGAAATACATTTCTGTTTTCTCTCTCTGTCTCTCTCCCTTTTTATTTTTATTTTAAATTTTTGAGGAAAGCATCGAGAAGCGCGATAATAAGCAAGTAGGCATATGACCTGTTTACAGTTATTTTCATCGGGATACATAATGCTAAAATACAACTTTTAAGTGTGTTATTGCGTAATTCCAGTTATTGACAGTCTATTCGTGAGCTTGTTCGCATTCAGTGGCGTGAAACCTATCACAGAAGGAAGCAAATCACAAATATTTCTTGCACCATGCGCAACACATAAGCGAAATCTCGCTGTACCGACGTGTTGTCCGATATATTGCACGGAAAACATATCTGATTCATGTTGCTAAATACAGCTCTATCAGATATCAATTTGGAAGCGTACCAAGTGTATAAAATTATGTCTTGAAATACGCAGAAAGGCCCATAGAGGTATTCGACTGAAACAGAGCCATGACCAAAATTATAACTGGATTCGACAGCATCGTCGTCTACCACCTTGACAACTCGAACGGCGACAGTGCTCGGCCGGTTACTTACTTTTACTGGTATCAAAGCTACAGCATGAAAACACAAAAATGTTAATAACCCGAAGATCATTAATTTTGGAACCCATAGAAAGTAAAGCAGTCATCAGTCGCAAGAGTGGTTTGAACACCACAGTGCTTTAATAGGCACGGTCTTGTTGGAGGTGGTATGCTGTTGCTTTCATCCGACCTTTGAGTTGACTTACCTAGCCAGTTAATAGGGGAAACTACAGTTTTACGTGGCTTTCGGACCACAGTGCAACTAGGCATTTTTCACATCAATAAACACTGCCCCAGGGGAAATATGTGTAAAAAGGCACATAAAAATCGTGGGACTGGTGAGGGATCGAACCTGAGACATTCGTACCCATAGTCTTGCTCTTTATCACCTTGCCACATGCAGCCAACACTGTGGTTTCTGCTTGCCATTAAAATTAAGGATCTCTCGTTTGTGCCTGCGTTGGCACTTGCGTGTCCCTTAGGAAACCTTACCTTTGGGATTACCCTCGTATACGTGTGTGTAAATGTCTTCCAATGCCCACTCAAGGAAGACAAGGATACCTAGTCTAGCTTCAATATTACAAATACGCCTCTGTTTGTGGATGAACGCAGACTTAGGTTGATAATCATTTTGACTATTTATCAGTACTGTACCCATTGGTGTGAAACTCTTTTTCTACCAATGATTCCCACAGCTACAGGAACACTACTTTAATACCTCTTACACAAAATACAGACGAAAAGATCAACCTGACACAAACGGTGGGAAGTTTGTTTTACAACCTTCGTACCTGGATAAAGAGCTTTTCCTATTTGAGATATCTGTGAACGTTGCTGCATAAGACGATTTAAGAAGAAAATAAATCCCTTCAGCTACGCCAATGTTTAAATAAATCGTGTTGACGGCACTAAATCGTGGTTTGTAAATCGTTTACCAGCCGTACTCTGCCGCATTTCGCTGGTTCGAAGGCAAAAAGCTTACTGGCAAATTTCACAGAAGGAAAAGGGGGACTAAATGTCTCCCACTCGAAGGTTATGTTGTTTTACTTAAATGATTACAAAATCGGGTAAAACGAACAATGAGGTTATCAGTATAAGCACATTACAGTTGTCAATACGATATTGCACCGCCCAGGGCCTGTAATGATAAAGGGCCCGTTTAGGTCAGGCATATTGTACACAGAAGTGGAAGAGAGAGCACCACTAAATTCTACAATCCGTATGCATTGCATATACACAGAAATTACTGTTACAGTGTACTTATGGAGCCCAATGAGTGAATTGCATATTTTCCGGTGAGAAAGAGCACTGGCAAACAGTCTTCGCTACATTAGGTTACTTAAACTGGCGTCACTTTGAGCTAGAGTTTATGGCCAGCGACTAAGTGTGAGGACAGCGAGTCGGATGCGGGTTTTGCAACTGTGAAATACTTTCCTTACATTATGGAAGTGAATATTAAATTTGAACCAATATTGCGAAAATTGTGGACTCGGATAGCTTACAATGAAAATATTTCTGTTTATTGCAAAGGAAAATAATTGATTTTCTAAAACATTCTGTATCTTACACAACTTGAAACAGGTCACGTCGACCAAATCATATGGAAGAACCGCCAGCGACGTATATTGGAAAGCAGTAAGATCTCTTGGCTTTTGGTTTGGCAGTATTCGACAGCCATTTCTAGGGCAAGTAAATGAAGAAAGGCAGCGCGTTTTCGTCATCAAGTAACGTCTTCATCAATTACTTTAGTTTTAATGTGATCTACTAGTAATTGCTGATGTTTGATATTAACATGAAAAGGATTCCGTAGACAGGGAAAGAACTTGTTCTTGGGCAACTACTTCTATAATGATCAAAAGGACTTAAATGATCTTCAAGCACATGTGTTACAGCAGCGCTATGAAGAAAATGATAGTAATAATGACAGTGATAATCGAATTATCCGGTAACTTCACACTTCACAGTGTATTTTCTCGAACTAAGAAATTTCCTGAATTAGTGAAAATTTCAAAATGGCTTCAAATCGAGGCTATGACGCCTAGAAGAGTCTTTATATCCTGCTGACATAAGAATAGCATAATCTCCACGTCAGAAGCTTGCTTCTACTTAACCATTTAATAGACTCGCGTTTTCTTTTCCACCGTGACTAGTTTAGTAAGCTAAGCACATCATCCATTACAGCACACTCCTGGGGCTGGGAAATGTGGCCACAATGGTCTGGTGGAAAGAACTATCACAGGTGCAATGCGTGGGTTCAGGCATTTACTTTTAAGAGGCACAAACAGGTTTACTTTATCTCTGGTAACCTCAAGAGAAAGCTGTTATAATCCAGAATCCCCATTAAACGTCACGTTCCTTCATTCCAAACTGGGTACAGCCGGTTTACGTTGGAAAATGACATAGGTGGAGGTCAGGGTAAACAGAAATACTGTCACCAGTAAACTTACTTACATTAGAAAAATTTATTTTATTTGATGAACTGATAGCCGTCTAAAGGAACAGGGCTCTTATTTTACTTGTACTTGATTGAACTAGAGACATTGAAAAATTTGGCGCTGGACTGTGATTCGAATTCGTATCTCCTCATTCGAGGATCTGAATCTCTCGGAACAGTATAGTTTATTTTTATTTATTTATGCATTTATTTTACCTGGCAAGATTAGGGCCTTCAGGCCCTCTCTTACACCTAACCAGGCATACTCAGATTCAACAAATTTCAGTTGCTACAGAACATTAAGGACATATTACATGTTATACAGTATTAATGTTAAGAAAAAAAATAGAGATTATAAACGTAGTACAATGATAATTATAACAATCAAAAATTAATTATAACAATCAAGAATAATAATAATAGTAATAATAATAATAATAATAATAATAATAATAATAATAATAATGACTATGTATATGAAAGTAAACATATTTTTCTTTTATGAATGTCAGTCCTATTGCTAGTTGGGAATTTTCTCGTTATATTCTTGCAGCTTGTGAGTTATTCTCATCAAGCAGAGACATAAGACGATAGAATGGGGTGAAAGAGATATAGAAGAGGTAGATAGGTTAGATTAAGAGAAATAGAATGGTAAAATTCGAAGCTATGATGGAGAGGAGAAAGAAAGAGATGAGAGGGGCCCAACAATGGTGGCTATACCGTCCCTAATATGTAAGTCTTGAGTTCACTCTTGAATGTTGAGCGGTTCCGGATAAGACGCAGATCACAGGGGAGCGCGTTCCATAGTCGTATGGCTGAGATGGAGAATGACATGGAGAATGATTTTGTGTTATGTAAAGGTACAGCCAAGATGCTAGACGTATCCGATCTGGTATTGCGGTTGTGGAATGATGATAGGTGTTTAATGTGAGAAGATAAGTATTGGGGGCACCAGTGGCTAAGAAATCGATGAAGTAAGCACATCGTGTGGAGATCGCGTGCCTTATGTGGGCGTATCCAACCTAGCTGGGAGTATGAAGGACTGATATGATCATACAACCGTATATTGCATACGTATCTAACGCAAGCGTTCATCACTAGCTCGAGGCGTCTCGAATTTTCACTATTTGTGCCGTGTTGAACTACATCACAGTAGTAAAGATTAGGCAAGACTAGTGTTTGGACTAATTTTTGTTTAACATGGGTTGGAAATATTTTTCTAAATTTCTGAATTGCATGTAGGGAGGAGAGCGATTTCCGGCAAGCTGTAACTGTTTGTTCTTCCCAGTTTAGGTGTTCATCCAAGATTATTCCAAGGTCTTTTACTGTTTTTTGGTATGGTAGTTGGGTACCATTGAGGTGTATTTGAGGGACTGTTTCGTGAAAGTACCGACTGATTAACTTTGGATGAGATATAAGTATGACCTGGGATTTCTTGGGGTTTAGTTTCAGACCTAGGTTCTGTGCCCATCGAGAAACAGAGCAAAGATCTGCGTTCATACTCGCTACTGCGTCAGCAATGTTCTTGGGGCTTGCACTTATGTACAGTTGGATGTCGTCGGCATATAGATGGTAGTTGCAGGAGTGAATCACTGAAGAAATATCATTAATGTACAGTGAGAAGAGTAATGGACCAAGGACGGAGCCTTGGGGAACTCCAGAGCGCACGTTTTTCCATGATGACTTTTCCGACCCACAAATGACTTGTTGACTTCTGTTTTTGAGGTAGCTGTCGAACCAGTGTATTGCGCTGTTTGAGAAATTCAGCTGCTTCATTTTAATTAGTAATATATCAAAGTCAACTGTATCAAAAGCCTTGCTAAAGTCAAGCAGTGTTAGGATGGTAGCTTCACGTCTGTCCATAGCATGTTTAATGTCATCAGTTACTTTGATTAATGCAGTTGCTGTACTATGGTGCTTTCGAAAGCCTGACTGATATTTGTCATGGATGTTATGAGTTTTGAGGTAATCCGTCAGCTGTTCATGGACGATGTATTCTAGGGCTTTAGATATTGCAGGTAGTATGCTGATCGGCCTGTAGTCACCTGGCGACTTAGGGTTGTCAGTCTTGGGTATAGGTTGAATTAAACTTTGCTTCCACTCAGTAGGATATGTACTACTGACAAGAGACAGGTTGAAGATGTCTGTGATAACTGGAGTAATAGTGTCTACGACGTTCTTGATCATGCCAATGCTCACTCCATCATTTCCTACTGCCTCGGAAGAGATTCTCGTAATTGCCTTGTGTACTGTGCCGGTAGTGACATGTTTTAGGAAAAACTTGTCTCTCGAGAGATTGATATCTTGGGGCTGGTAATTTGTCGCTGCGTGGCAGTTTACAGCTGTTGAGAAGAAATCGTTTAATTCTTCTGCAGACGCTTGATAAACAGCGTCAGATCTTCGCTTCCCTATACCGAAACTGCGCAGCTTTTTCCACAGTGCAGCAGGTTTTGATATGCCGCATACGACAGAGCGGGCATGTCTGATTTTGGCATTTCTCACGCTCTGCTTGGTTCTATTTCGGAGTTTCCTATAAGCTTCGTACGCCTCGGGAGTTGGGTTACGCTTGAAGGCCCTATGTGCAGCATCACGTTTATTCATTAACTGGCGTAATGCAGTGGTGAGCCACGGAGCGGGAGCTCTCTTTACCTTGACAGTGCGTTGAGGAGCATGTTTATCATACAGTGCAATGATTTTGCGACATAATTCCCGAATTTTTCCGTCTAAAGTCGGTTCATTGCTTATATCATACCAAGGGATGTCTGAGCAATCCTTTTGAAGAGCGTCATGGTTAACATTTTTTAGGTTTCTGTAGGTTACCAGGTAAGATTTTTCTTTGGTAGTATGCACTGAGTAATTTAAGAATATCACGTCATGAGCAGAGAGTCCTGGAGCGGATGTCTGATTGGCGCGAATTATTTTATCTGGTCGCTTTGTTGCCATTATATCTATGAGTGTATGGCTGTGTGGCGTGTGATGAGTTGGGTCCAGCGGTGTTAAACTCATATCATTGGAGTGGAACAGTCTCCTTAGTTTTTCTGCAGAGGGAGATTTTAACTATAAGTCGATGTTTGTGTCGCCCATAATGATTATGTGTTCATACAGTGTCACGAGCGAGGACAGGGCAGACTGAAAGGAGGACATAGCACCGACGTTTGGAGGTTTATAGATTACTCCAATTAGCAGTTTCTGATTTGATGTATTTATTTCGAAAAACAAGAACTCTGCTTCTCCTTCGCACTTTGCATCCGATGTGCATAGTATAGTAGGTCTCAGATCAGAGCGAACATAGGCACCCACACCACCCCCGCGTCGTGTTTCACGATCTGCCCTTAGGAGAGTGTAACCAGTGATTCGGATAGCGTCGGAAGAGATGTTTGGTTTCAACCAAGTTTCAGAGACGAGGATAATATGGAACAGCGATTGGCAGAACAGGTTACAGAACTCGTCGAAGTGAGCCGTTAGCGACTGAGCGTTCGCGTGGGCCACAAAGAGCCCGCCGCCGGAACCGGTCCGTCCCATTGTGGCCGCCTGTAGGACCGACCGCGCTCCGTTTACCTGCTGGCCGGAAGAGGGACAAAAGCTGGATTTCGCGGGGGAAGACATATTTACAGGTGTGTCCAAGGTCGTGACTGACTCAAGCGTCTGTGGGCTAAAGGTGAAAGACAAGCTGGAGGTATCGGAGAAGGGAGCGAAAAGAAAGATGGAAAGTGGCAGTGGTGCTTACGAAAAAGATAATAGTAGTAGTAGTGGTAGTGACGAGGATGAAAATAACAGATATAGAAAGGCGGTTTTAAGGAGATTCCTGTTAATGGTGAATGTTAATTCCCGTTTGACTGACAATATGAATATACATGAGCACTTATGATACACAAATAAAGAAGCAATATCTATGTGAAACAATTGACTGATTTTAAATAGAGTACTTATGGTACTTATAGAATTAACGAAGCAATATTTACGTAAAAAAATGAAAAGAAAGAATACTAATTAACTTATATTAGAGTACAATATGAGACTTTGTGTCTCGCGAGATTTCGCTCAGTCTTTCAGTTCGGACATGTTCGTCACCGTTTTCCTCCCTCCTTCCATCTTGACTACGATCCTGCCATCCTGGGTCCATACTTTTTGAAGGCCGAACTGTGTGATCGCAGTGTTCAAAATTTTTAATCTTTCGCGCGTCAGATCTTCCCTCAGGGTAACCCCACTCTTGGCGAGTTTTCTTTTCTGAGCAAACACTTCAGCTCTTTTCCGATATGACACAAATTTAATTATGATGGGCCTGGGTTTCATGGCACCTGGTATCGTGCGCCCAACACGGTGGCTTCTGTCAATATCGGTCACGTCGATTCGCACGCCAAGTTTTTCACGCACGAGGCTAATGACCAGGTCGTCGGTGTTTTCGCGATAGTTTTCAGCTACCCCGAACAAGCGCAAGCTGTTCCTTCGCTGATACTGCTCGATTTCATCGGTGGCCGCAGACAGTTTAGCTTCTAGGTCGGCGGCTTTTTTCTCTTGTGCGGCCAGGGACTTTTAGAGACTGGATTTCGGTGCTGTTGCGCCCGACAGACTCTTGCAGTTTGTCCATGACCGCGGCCGTCACAGAGTCCGTGATGGATTGCACGATTACGTCTAGCGTGTCTTTGCTGTGCAGCGCCGCACTCACCTGGGACCGGACGAGCTCCCCGATGTCGGGAAGCGAGGCCTCACCTGCCGCCGGAGAGCGGGCGCCCGCGCCGCCTGCGCCCCTGTAGCCTCGCCTGCTGCCGCTTACTCGTGCTCTTCCCATTTTTCACTCACTTATCACTTATCACTTGTGGTAATCAACGGAGAACAACACACCACGGCAAGTAACTCTTGTTTAGTCGGATGCACACGTTGTGGACTGCCGCACTTCTCTGTAACACCTTCAATGAGCGGAAAAACTCGCGAGCCAAAGAAACGCGCGTCACTCAGTGGCCGCCATCTTAGCCATGTAGTTCAATCATTTCATTCCTTTTCCCAAGACTGCAACCTTCTCTAGGTCTCCTCCAGAGGTACATATGTGGGTCCGAATCCTGATCCATTACAAAAATATTCATAATTACATTTCAAGCCCTATCACGTGCACACCGGCCTGCTAGTGAAAATTAACGTGCATCTTTAATGTCTGTTTATGTTACCAACAATTTCTGGACGAACACGCACACATCTTACTGTTGGTGAATAAGCAATTGATACTTAAGCAAAATTCGTGGACAATAAAGAAGAACTATAGGAGTGCCGTTCGATTTTCGCTCAGGCACAAAAATTTGTGTCCTTATTTTAGATTAAACACCTAGCAGCTGGCATGAAAAACCGATACGTAATATTTGATTTTAATTAGTTAACAATCCGATTACGTCTTGGGTTCGTATCTCCGTCGCAGAACTTCACATCATGCGCTTCATCTTTAAATTCACACACACTTCGTTACTTCTGAATTGAGGTATATCAGGCATCTTTCATGGTTAGTTAACAGGGATGAAAGGGTCTTGATAGGAGTCCTGGTTTATTACAAAAATTGTCGTCTTTTATTTTCAAGTTTAGATTTGGTTACTGATAGAGGCGAAAATTTCGGTACTTCGTGACTCTTCATAGACAGTCAGCAATATGATATGATTAGATTAGATTAATACTTGTTCCATAGATCATGAATACGACATTTCTTAATGATGTGGAACGAGTCATTTTAATGAAAGATTTCTTTACATACCAGTATTCAATTTCTTTACAACAATTTTTTACCCTCTCTCCCTCTCTCTCTCTCTCTCTCTCTCTCTCTCTCTCTCTCTCACACACACACACACACACATTCTCTTTTTATTTTTATTTGTTTGTTGTGCTCGACTATCGGCGAGGCACAAAAACGTCCGTGAATGAGTTTCTTAGTTTTGAGTACAGTTACGAAAGAAATATAAAAACAACTATGAGAGTTATTGATTTATGATGCTTAGTAGCAGTCAGTTCTGAGTATTATTAGTAACTAAGCTCCAGTCCCTAAACCTAGTTACAGATATGCGAATCAGACGCATTACGTATTCCAGGCCGTAGCAGCCGCGTGTTTGAGGCGCCAGCTATGGTCACTTCCCAGCCCGCTGTAGGTTCACATCGGTTCGTCTTCTTCCTGCTGGTAATTGAGATTTGGCAACAACGCAAGGTATGTTTGGCAACTCTGTGATCGACGAGTTACTTCCTGGTGTGCACGGAATTAAGCCTCAAAGTTCACTTGATTTCTCGTGTCATTTCCATTGAATAACCTGAGTTGTTATCACTTGAGGTTTAACAGAAGATTGTAAATTTACGGTTTTCAGCCCAGCAAAGTCATTGAACGTGGCAATCGCAACTAATCTCGTCCTGTAAATAGCGGTTTATGAGTTCTAGCCACTATTGGCCTCGTAAGAGGAAGGCGCAAAACGTATCTATCCGCTAGCTCTGTGTTGACGTGCTGATCTGTGGTAACGCGACTGTTAAGGTTCGCGGTTGGAGCCTCGCTGATGTAACGTTTTTATCCCTTCTGTGTAAGAGCTGCAAGCAGTCAGCTCAAACATCGATAAGCAAATCGTAAGAAAATACTTTCAGTTCATAGTGCAATGGTGAAAACTTACAATGCTGCACAACAAGTAACGCCTCTTTCCGCTGTTGACAAGCAAATTTTGGGTTTCTAGGAATACGTAACTTTATTTATGAAATGCCACATTTGCATACCTGTTGAGTATGACACAGCATAGCATTTAAACACAGACCCAATCGAAATCTAAATGAGTAGTAGTTTACTAATTCGTGCAGATAGAGGCACGCTTGTGTACAGATACTTAGTTTTGTTAAAACAGACTTACTTTCGTCGTAAGGTTATGGTGGGTAGTTTTATTTCATTTCTTACATACAGTGCACAGTTTTCGTAAGGTTTCTTTTAGTGTTGTTAAAACAATACTAAATACGAGAGAGAAATTAATCATCAACGATATATGCGAATTCTCTGATGTTATCTATAACAGTCTAACAATGCACATGCAGTTTATTGATTACATGCATGTAGATAACTTGTTCTGAGTTAAAGCTGTCAAACAAGGTTTGACGAAGAATAAAATGGCACTACCAGACGACAGCTAATGTAGAAAATACTTTTCTGACTATTTTGGCACGATGCGCTCTCCCCATACATAAAACAAATTTTCGAGACATCTGCTGCCTGGCCGTCTATTAAACCTAAAAAGAACAAAATGAGACAGAAGTTAGCCTTTTTTCCACATGCGACTATTTTGGGTTGAGAAGTGAAGAGAATTATGTTCAAAGTTCCATTAAATTGATAACTTCAGCAGACAGCAGAATTGCGTTTTAAAAAAATGTAGTAGCGAATGTAATAGAACACGCGACGCTTACCGTTACGCTACTAGCTGTGACGTAGCTCCAGCACCTCTGAAAGTGAACAACAGTTCCTCCAGAACTTCGGCATTCCACAGCGCTGTGAGATAATGCATATGGCCGCATCTAGACTTCTGAGAGACAGACAGTTACAGCATTTCTTTTGCACTGCACGATGATTTCAACAAACAGATAGCGCAATAGAGTAGCTCAAATGGAAAGGAACACTTCCTATTTAAATTTCTGCATCCTACACTGTTAGCAGTTCTGTATAGGTGTCAGTTACGTTATTTTATTTCGGTGATTACAAAATAGAGTCGAATGTATGCACTGGTTAGCCAAGGCAGCTAGTTCATGGCGATTCGGTCAACCAAGTAAATGAATGTACTGAACATCCCGCAAACCACTACAGGGACCCTGTGTGTCAATTCTCATGTTGTATGCCGCAACGGTGTTATGATACAGAAATGAGTCGTAGAGAAGAGGGGTTGGTGGTCTGTTGGACTGATGATAGTTTCATATGATAATGGTCTGAGTTCGAATCCAACCTCTGCCGATGTTTTTTGATAGGGATAGGCATATTCTATTCTCTTCTGGCTACACCAAGTGAAGAAGGTATAATGGCATTGTGGTCTGAAAATCACATTAAACATGATATTCCTTCTCTACCAAGTAGACGTTAGGTGGAACCACAATAAAGTAATGAGTGGCGACATGCAGAAACTATCACCAGTAACCTTACTTATATTAGTTATTTATTTCTAGTGACGAAACAAACCCTGTGTATGGTCACAGGACACTTAATCCGTCTTGTATTTGAGCTTCTGTATGTCGATAAAATTGGTTCTGAACTGGGAATGCAACTCAGACCGCCCTTAACGCGGAATTTGATCCCTTCGTGACAATACAGCTGGACTACAACTTATTGTTTGTTCAAAACTGCAGATTCCTCAACATCTCCACATATTGCGCATGAATGGGTTGGAATCCTGGCCCAGCACTAAACTTTTCACTATGTATTATCAAGCTCTAGCATGATAACACCTATCTGCCGGTGGATAATAATTTTTATTTTTAATGCATTTTCATTCGTTGTCAACACTAACGATATCTGAGGTTTTTGACTCCCAGTGATACACAGAACTATTTGCGAGATCACTGTAAGTTCAAGGATGTTATTCCGAGCTGCTGGTGGAGAAAAATTCGGTAAGTGTCGTCTCTTTGTGTGTAGTCAACAACGATATGTGTGGGGTTTGATTCCTAGTCAGCACTGAACTCTGTCATATTATTTCTAGTTCAAACATGCTCACATGTCGCTGCTGGTGTAACAAACCCATATTTAACGTTACTTTTCTCTAGAATATAACAGCGGTATGTGCCGGGTTTGAGTCCTGGCAAGGAAAAAATTAATGTTTCGTCTCGTCATTTCATTTAATACATCTAGCTACTGCCGAGAAAATCCGATATGTCAAAGTTGATTGTGCTTCGATAACAATCCGATTAGGTCCTGGGTTCGAATCCCTGTCCAACACAAAGCTTTACCTCACTGCATTTCAAGTAAGTTACTTGTGAAAAAGCAGTATTTAACATCTCTCGTAGTTCATTAACAGGGACAATAGTTGCTGGGTAGGAATTCGCGGCCGTTACAAATGTTTGCGTTATGTAATTTAAAGTTGATATTTGTTAACTGATACTGTCTAAAATCGAGGTATATCACTCTCTTTATGCCTAGTCAGGAATGACTTAATTTCCGTCAGTCACGAAATCTTAGTCTGCATGACCTGGGTTTGAATCCATATGCGGAACGAGTCGGTTCGTCGTGTCATTTGAAGTTCATACATATTCTCAACTAGCTGCTCGTGAATAACGGAAATTTTTAATGACTTTTGTGTTAAATAACAAGTATGGTGTGTTACTTTGAAGAGGAAATCATGAATACGACGAAGTTACTACGTGCATTACCTACCTGACGTAATAATGAGAGTGCTAAAATTTCAGGTATGTCAGTTATTGCAATAAATGCGAGCTTACAAGCCTTAAGGACAGTCTTATCTGTGATGACGTGTTCCCTGATATTTGTAGTATCGTGGTATTAAACTTCCTGGCAGATTAAAACTGTGTGCCCGACCGAGACTCGAACTCGGGACCTTTGCCTTTCGCAAAGGTTCCGTGTTCGAGTCTCGGTCGGGCATACAGTTTTAATCTGCCAGGAAGTTTCGTATCAGCGCACACTCCGCTGCAGAGTGAAAATCTCATTCGGGATCGTGGTATTACTTTACATCCTGAGTTATTGCAATACAGAGGTGACTTGTTGGAACCATTTTCAATAGTCAAACGACTGTATCAAGGAGCGATTAGAGGACCTGCTAGACAGCTGCATTATGTGCGTTGCATGGGAATCAGGCGAAATGCAATCCAGGGTGTTCGGATACTTTTGAGCATGATTGTACTTCGTTAACAATCCGATTAGGTGCTGGGTTTGCATCCCTGTCACAAGCTTTATATGTTGGCATTTCAATTTTAAACATGAGCATACCTTGTTCCTTGTGAATGACACCATATTAAACGTCGTTGAGGGTAGTTCCCAGGACGGTAACTGTTATGACAGGATTCCCAGTTCAGTACAAACATTTTCGTCATTTATTTTCAGGATCTGAATTGATAACTAATACTGGTGCAAACGTCTAAACTTCTCTTTATGCCTAGTGATCCAGTCTCAATAAGGCACAAACAAAGCTTAGCTTAGTTAGCAATGGCTATAGGTGCTGGGTTTGAATCCAGGTCCAGAACGACGACGTTGGTCATGTCATTTAAAGTTCAAATTTGTGTATACGTAGCTGTTGATGTGTTACGAGAACAATGATATTACTGGTGATTCGCTGTTAATGTTGAGATTTCCTTAGAGTGCTTGTTGCCGTTAATCGCGTTTTTCTACTGGTTCGTCCAATGTCCAGTTTCCAGAGCCACTCGCCATTCAGCGACGTTCAGCACGTGGATGGAAAACGTTTTCGAGAGCGAAAAACTTTTTTCCAATTGCCGTACAGCTTTGTAACTCCATATATTGTCTCAAGTATTTAATTTTTGCGAAGGATTACTGTACGATATACGTAAAATAATCGGTTTTCTCAGAACTTTTGGAATGTCACTTGTAGTAATTAAGGTTAGTTTATGAGTGTTATGGGGTGTCTCATCGCTAAGAATGTGTTTTCTAATATGTTTCGTATGACGATATTAGTTGACGCTTAGACTGACTGCCATAAAGACCCTTGGGATCTTAGTAGTCCTTTGCGGTACCCATTCTGTGTAGTCAAACGACTGTACCCCACGGGGTTTTGGTGTTTAGATGACCTGCAACACAGCTACGTTATGTTGGTTGTATTCGGCAGTGACCCACTTTTTTTGCTGCCAAGTGTACATAGGTTAAGCAACGTGACAGAAGCTCCGGTATCTGGTTGAAAAGGTGCTGACTGGTTACAAAACTGAAATGTTATCCATAGTTTGTGATGTTTTCTCTGAATACAATAGCCCCTTAAGTGTTGTAAAAAATGTTCTCTCTCCATCTGCTCTTTGCTTGTCTGATTTTGGCGTAGGAGGTGGCGCAAAATCTGAACATGAAATTGACATTGACTTCCATCTGTTCCTGCTTTGCGTTATTCCCGTGTGAAACAGAGGAGGGCTTTTTACTCTTTTGCAGGCAGCCTGTTTGGTAAGTCCGGTGCAATGACAAAATTTACATTCAGCTTGTCTGAAGAGGGAATTGTTCCGATCATAGAAGACGCAGCATTTCAAAGACGACTTCGCTTTGCTAGGCGGTGAGGTAGTGTAATTAGCGTTGCACCGGCACAACAAACGCTGTATGTAGAGCGCCCAGCCTTGTTTACACGATGCTGGGGTTGTGGCTGTGGCTGAGGCACGAGTTGTTTCCCCCTACTGTAACGATAACTGGTAGACAGAAATCTTCGTCTTCTTTCTTGGCTCTACTGCTCACGATGAGCCTTGGCCTCTTCTAGAATTTCCTTCCATTTCTCTCGGTCCTTTCCCAGTACTCTCCAGCCCATCTTCCTAAGATCTTCGACTACTCCATCTTCCCATCTGGCTCTTGGTCGTCCATGTCCTCTCTGACCTCCTTGCTTTCCTTGTAATATTATTTTTGGTATTTCTATATCATTCATGCGAGCCACATGTCCCACCCACCTCAGTCTGGATGATTTCACTATCCTTCTGATGGGTTGGTCTTTGTATATGATATACAACTCATGGTTGTATCTCCTCCTCCATCTTCCTCTTTCACAGATTGGGCCGATAATTCGTCTAAGTACCTTTCTTTCATATGCATCCAGTGTTTAAATATCTTTAGTTGTTAATGTCCACGTTTCAGAGGCATATATAAGCACTGGTCATATAAGTGATTTATAGATAGTTAACTTAGAGGTACGATTCAGAAGCCTTGAGCATATAAGTCTTGTTAGGGCAAAATAGGCTTTATTGGCTAGTATTAATCTCTGCTTAATTTCATACGAGGTATCATTTAGATCGGTAACTGTCGAGCCCAGGTACTTGAAGTGTTCAACTCTCTCAAACGTATAACTGCCCATTGTTATTGCATTTGGCATATTTTCTCTATGTGCTTCTCCATCAGCCATATATTTTGTTTTTGACTAATAACTAACCCCATGTTCCTACTAGCCTGTTCAAGAGCCGTAAATGTCTTTTCCATTACTTTTTGGGTTCTTGCTACTATATTTCTGTCATCCGCATAGGCCAGTATGATTTATATTCAGAAGGTTTACGTTTTTCATCACCCTCTGCAGGGCGGCATTAAAGAGAAGACATGACAATGCACCTCCCTTTCGCACACCGTTTTTAATACTCAGTGTATTGGAAATCATTCCTCCTATTCTTACACTACCTTGTGTTTCGCTTATTGTCATTCTCACCAGCCTTACCAACTTTCTCGAGATTCCCAGTTCATCTAGATCTTGATATAATTTCTCTCTATTTATGCTATCATAAGCTGCTTTGAAATCTATAAAGAAGTGACGTGTGCCAGCCCTGTATTCTTTTGTTTTTTCCAGGATTTGTCTTAAAGTGAATATTTGATCTATAGTTGACTTCCCGGGGAGAAATACGCATTGGTAAGGTCACATCTCCCTCTGTATGATTGGGAGGATTCTGTCGAATATTACATTAGAGAATATTTTACATCCCAGATTTAGTAGTGTTATCCTTCTCTAATTGCCACACTCCATCTGATCCCTTTTCTTATATATGGGACATATGATACCCTCTTTCCATTGTTGGGACATTTTCTCTCTTCCCATATTCTAGTGTCCATTTCCAGAAGGTTTCGTTCCAGCTCTCTGCCTCCTTGCTTAAACAGTTTTGCTGGAATACCATCTGTCCCTGCCACCTTGTTGTTTTTCAAATTTCTTCATGACAGTTTTCACTTCTTCTATATTTGGTGTGGCAGTTTTGTTGTCTGCGTCCTCTTCCCTATTATTAAGCTTGTTTTACAACCAAAAGGCTTCCGTGCAGCATTCACCTCTCTATAGAATTTTCTTATTTCATTTTTGCTTCTCATGAGCTCCATTTCTCTCTTTTTTCTTTGGTGAGTCATCTTTTCAATCCTCCGTTTTCCTTTGTATTCTTCTACTATCCTCCTCGTACAATGTGATCGCAGATCACAGTGTCTTTCTATATTCTTCGTTCTTTTCTTCAGTTGCTATTTTGCATTCAGTATCAAACCATGATTCTTTTACTTGTGTTGTCCCAATTCCAAGAATCTCTCTTGCCGTCTCCATCGTCTTTGTTATCGCTTTCCACTGATCTTCGATGTTGTTATATTCTCCAACGTTTTCCAGAATCCGAGTTATCTTCTCCTGATACAGAAATCTTGCACGGCTAAATTTTGAACTTCGAGTGAATCAATAATTTTAAGCACTTAACTGAGGGGAGCGTTGCGATGCTTCAGAATTTCGGCCATCAGTCTCGGATCTGATAGATTCTGAATGATAGCATCGCGAAGCACGTCATCCTGGTCAAGCTGCAGCACAGTCTCTAGTTATGCCCTGCAATTCCGCATTCCATTCTTTATAGGATTGGTTCAAATGGCTCTGAGCACTATGGGACTCAACTGCTGTGGTCATAAGTCCCCTAGAACTTAGAACTACTTAAACCTAACTAATATAGGATTGGTCACTACGATATTGCGTGTAGAAAAATTTATACCGTAACGTGTAATTTATACAGTAACGTGTATTTGACTCTCAAAAACTTCGCCTAATCTTGCAATTACGACCTGGTAGAGCTGGGTTTGTAGGTTCCCGAGGGGAAACAATTTCACTAGGAGGCGGTAGGTGTACTTTGCTACACGTGAAAAGAGAAATGCCCGACGTGATTCACCTGTGATTTTATAGACGTCGAAGTAGTGATGCTGCTGTGTTACGTTTTCACTCCATGTTTCCATCGTCTCATCGAAATGTCAGGAGGGCGGAGGCAGCAGTTGAATTCCATCTGCCCGCATCTCGTGGACGTGCGGTAGCGTTCTCGCTTCCCACGCCCGGGTTCCCGGGTTCGATTCCCGGCGGGGTCAGTGATTTTCTCTGCCTCGTGATGGCTGGGTGTTGTGTGCTGTCCTTAGGTTAGTTAGGTTTAAGTAGTTCTAAGTTCTAGGGGACTTATGACCACAGCAGTTGAGTCCCATAGTGCTCAGAGCCATTTGAACCATTTTTGAATTCCATCTTCAGCTTGTGGCGCCTTTTGCTACTGGGCTGCCTGCGCTTGTATGAGGAAAGAAAATCTGACAGGAGTACTGTTATTTGTTTTCCCGGAAACTGAACAAGAGATGTTAGATGCTACTCAGCACTTAGATGTAGCTATCCCTGGTTTGCCACGATTCCTTAAAAATCTCATCTTAAATATTTCAGCTTACGTATTTCAAACCAATATAACCACACACACATAAGAAAGAATTCACCAGAAAGAAAAAGAAATGTTATTTTGTGTCCAAAGCTCCTTGTTCCACCATCCCATCCTCGTTGGAATCTCTTATAACTTCCTCTGCACGCTGTGTGTTTCTGCAGTGGATACAGGAAGGAGGAACAGATGCCATTCATGGACAGATCATTCAAATATTAATTTATTCTGCATCTAACATCAAACAGTTGTAGCGTCAGTTGCTAACAGTAACTTTGAATGTTGAAACATATACAGATATCGCAGATCTACAAATCAGGCAGAAGATAAGTCCGCTATCGCTGAACAGTGTATTTCCACTGGACATTCGATGAAACAGAATGAAACAAAACGTGTGGCTCAGACGTCAAACTTTTGGAACAATCGTCAAAGGATCAGTGGAAATACGACTCTCTGAATCCCTTGTGAATCGAGACGGAGGTTTCCAGTTAAGCTCTGCATGAGAGCCAATCATAGAAAGCTTTGTACTCTGTGTAATCGGCGTCGTCTGCGACATCGCCGCACGAAAACAATCGTTTTGGTATCGAAGAGGCGAAATCTCACCATGGAGGGCACTTAGAGCAGCGCACAGACTTGCAGCAGAAGCGAATGCGCTCAAGCGACACGTGCACAATGCCAAATAGGACACCGCGCATGTGCCGTCGGGCTCATAAATAGAGGTGCTCAGTGTATTGGTGGTCAGCATTCACCTGCAGATGGCAAAAAGACTCTCCCAAAATATCGTACGATCAAATTAGACATTCGGCAGTTTTCCCGAAATTTTGTAGATTAAAAAATTCTTTTTAATGCAGCTGTATGAGTAAGAGTAAAGCAAATAATGTGTTGGTTAATGTTTTATTACTAATGTATACATATGTTGTGAATATAATTATTCTGCACATTTTGATAAAAGAATCGTTCAAGTGACATATGGAACATGTAACTAGCAGGGACATCAAAACACGAACAATAACCGGCTCTCTAGCAGCGACAGGGTAGCGCTGACTCTTAGCGGTAGCAATCAGCGCAGCCCATGCCACTGCCCAATAACCGCTGCTAGGCTACTGACTATTCTTCGTATTTTACTGTCCCTGTTAATACATATCGCCAAACTAATATATCCCTAAAATGATTTTGAACAGTTCTGGTGAACTAACACACAAGATTCCGCTTTAGAAATGATTGTGTTCGTAACGAGAAAGGAACCGAGGCTTTCCATCGACACTGGGATTCGAGTGAAAGATGTAATGTGCAGTAATTGTTCGGGCTGAGTCCACATATACTACGCCAAAACAAAATTGCAAATATCTGCCAAAATACCACAGAAAACGCACCTGACTACACTCTGGGGGGAACAACCTGAGTGGTCTTGAACGGACGTATTGAAATTTAGGGATTTAATTTACTGTGGGTGATGTGGTGACTGTACAGTGCCTTTGATTTACGTTTGTTACGGCCTGTGAACACTCTGCTTGCCCTGCTAGAGCAGATCCTTAAATCTCTTATTGCTTTGCTGCGTTTAAACACTGGACTGAGGAAGGCTACCACTTGAAGTAACTTTGTGATGGATATGAATGATAGTCCCGTGGTTACGCGACATAATTATTCCAAAGATCTTTTAATATTTCGTTTATTTATTAATCGGTTGATCAACTTCCGTTGTTGTACAAAGTTTTCACTGTTTGCTATGTTAATGGACAGTAGACAGAAAACAAAGGTCGCATTTCAAGAGCAGTACAAGGAGTTTCGGCATAAGGTCCACGGCTGGAGCAGCCGGTCGCGATGCGCTCTGGTCCCAGGTGCCGACGACGAAGCCGAGACTGGTTGGTATTCTTACAGTGATCTTATATTTCTGGTGGCGGAGTTGGTACTGTCTGTTGCTCCCTGGGCGAAGGCAGTTATACCTGCGTGGTAGATGACTAGATGACTACCAGATAGCTATTAACCTAGCCATATGGGCTCGGATTGACCGAGGAAAATGGCGTGGTGGATGCAGCAAAAGGTCCTTAGATGTGGCGGCCTCTATTGCTCTTGCGCTCTCTCTGAACCGGCCTGATTCTTGTCGGTCAGGCGTAGTTCGGCTGACTTAGGCTGGGGTGCCCGCGGAGCTGGAGCAACGACTCACACAGTGCTACTACGTTGCGAGTTGGCGGAGTTGCAGAGACCCCAGAAACACGCCATTCTTCCCCTCTTGCCCGAGAAAGCCCGATGAGAGGCGGAGGCATGATGAGGAGTCGAGGGCAGCGCCGCTGTCGGAAGCGTCGCCACGGGGCCAGGTAAGGGATGCCCGTGGGTCGGCGTCCATCAGGACGGCGGGAAGAGGCGTCCACAGGTTGGAGACACCAAATGGCTGAAGCAACACATTGCCTGGGTGCACAGCGACCCACTAGGAGTCCTGTGCATCTCGAACACAAAGAGGACTGGTGGAGACCCCCAGAGGAAGGGAACCACGATGGGGGTAGAGCTATTTAGGACTGTGATGAGAAGCACAGCTCGGCCCAGGAGACAATAAACGTTGGCTGGCAGCCACCAGGTTTGGCCACAGGCGGAATTCATAGCCCAGACTGGGTCCCCGCGACGAGCCATCCATTGGAGTTGCTTGGTACAGCGTGCAACAAAAATGAAGAGCCTCATCGAAGGAATGGTGCTGGAAAAATTTTGGACTTTTGAGAATTAAAAGTCCGCATAAAATTCTGAGCCATTGCCTTTGGAGACAGGGTGGAAATGTGGGGTATGGATTAATGCAATGCTGTGAATAGCACAGAAGGTGAACAATTTAGAGGAAGCAAACTGAGGCACATTAATGTTGTCAACAGATTCAGGGAGGTCTTTGAGGGTGGAAATTTTGGTTAGGTCCCGAATGGTGTGCGAAGAGGAAGTGGAAGACATGCGGACCATGAACAGAAAACCAGATCCACCTACCACTACTATAAGCTGCATAGAACCAAGGAAGGAAGGGCCAGAGAAGCCCAGATGGAGCCAGGACCAAGGAACCGAGGTGGATGGCCATGGGAAGTACCATAGTGGTGGGGCCACTTGCCGATTCTGGCAAGTGCGGTAGGTGGTGAAAAAATCCGTGATAGTAGAATCCATGTCCTCCCAGTAGACACGATTGCGAGCCAGCCACTTAGTGATAATGGTCCCCCAGTGTTCTTAGTGCAGAAATGAGAACACAGTTGTGGAGAGCTGTTGAAATAGCCACCTGAGTGCCTGGATCAAGATGATGCCGTCCCCAGAAGAAAGGTCCTGGTCGCATCCTAGAACACCTGAAGATCTGGTTGTACCACAGCCTTCCAATTGGGCAGCCATACATGCCGGCTGGGTTTGGAGGATGACGTGGAGGATCAGATCATCTGCAGTGTAGCATTGGACAAAGTCCACATCCTGGGATAACTGTGCAATGGCGTCATCAGTGGCAGAGTTGAGATGGCAGCAGCCTTCTGGATCAGTGTTGAATGCTGGGTCCTGCCATAGTGGAAGCCCGAAAAGGTGATCAGCATTAGAAAGGCGGGTGGTGGGGCGAGAAACTATATCGTAGGAACAGGTAAATTGGAGCAGGGCCCAGAACAGGAGTTACTGGCCTGTTTGGTAGGGCAGGTGCCAAAGCCTGGAGAAGGGGCAGCAGCAGCTTGTGGTCTGTGTAGAGGGTAAATGGGCACCCATGGACAGTCATGGAACTTTTTGAGCCCAGAAATAATGGTCAATACTTCTTTTTCAATTTGGCTGTAGTTGTGCTGAGCAGAATTAAGACTGTAGGACACAAACGCAATTGGTGGCTCCACTTTATTAATCACATGTGAGAGAACAGCTCCCATACCATAACCGAAGGCGTCAGCTATGAGCATGAGTAGCCAGGAGGGATCATAGGTCAACAAGCAGGTAGGCTGGAGGAGCACTTGTTTTAATGAGCAGAACACCTTGGCACACTGAGAGGCCAGTGCCACTGGGTATTCTTGCGGAGGAATCGATGGAGAAGCTCCACAACCACAGTTGCATGGAGAACGAAATGGTGGTAATAATTCAGTTGACCTATGACAGAACTGAGATGAGTTTTGTCACGAAACATAGGGAGCTTCTGGATGGCCACAATGAACTGTGGTGTCTGGCAGATGCCTGAAGCACTAAGGATGTGGTCTAGATATTCCACTTCTCACACAAGCAGTTCACACTTGTCTTTGTTACAACAGTGGCCCATATCATCAACCACTGTCAAAAAACGTCCGGATTGTAAGCGAGGTCCTCAGCGGAGGTCCAGAGACCAGGATACTGTCCAAGTAGTTGGCTGTGTGGGTACATTCCGCAACAGTTGTTCAAGATACCACCGGAAAATTACTGGTGAACTGATGATGCTGAAAGAGAGCCAGTTGTATTGAAAAACTCCAAACAGGGTATTGATATCTAAAATGTCCCTGAATGCTGCATCCAAAGGAGTTGCAGATATGCTTCAGAAACATCAGTTTTAGCAAAAACCTTGTCGTTGTTCAGTTCAGAAAAAATTTCATAAACTTTGGGGATGGGGTAAGAGTCTACCATTAACTGGGCGTTGACTGTGACACTGAAATCGCTGCAAATGTGTAAGTCACCAATGGGCTTCTCGACGACAACGATGGGGGTAGCCCAGTGACTGTTGGAGACGGGAGTGAGGACACCAACTTCCTGTAATCGACAAAGTTCCTGCCAGAGACGGTCTCGGAGTGCAAATGGAATGTTCAGACCTTTGTGAAACTTAGGAACGGCCGTCACGAGAAGTGGACGTGGGCCTCAAAGTCCCCGATGCGAGAAAAGGGTGCAGCAAACACTTTGGAACATTTAGCAAACAATTCGGAGGAATAGGAACCGGCCTCTACCCAACTGACAGGAGTGGCATCATGAATAGTCAGCCACATAGCGGTGAAAAGGTCCAAGCCGAAAAGGTTAGAGGCGCCAGTGAAATCAACTACCAGGACGCTCCCGAAATAGCTGTGCTCCTGCACTGAATATGAGCAAGGAGGTCACTCTTGATGAGAATGAGATTGTTGCTAAAACTGCGTAGCTGGGCATGGAATGCCTGGAAGGGGCAGGGTAGATCCTATGGCCTTATGTGTCAGCCAGTCGATGATGGTGGTAGAGGACCCAGTATCGATCTACAGAGAACCTGGGATGCCATCAAGCAGGACAGGGAGAGACATTGATATTTTGGAGGCAGCAAGCACCATGTGGATCAAAGAACAGACAGTGGAACATCACTATCCCCGAATTCATCAGGTTCGGGGATGGGAGGAGACATCCAGTCGACAGACGTTACCAAGGAATGGCAGACGTTGGCTCAGTGGCCTGCCTTTCCACATACGGAACATGTGGCACAAGGGAAACAACGTTGCTGCCACTGATGGATAATAAAACATTGACTGCAGGATGGAAGGGTGCGTGGGCGATGCACACCATGTTGGCCCATGTTATGGGTTGAGGGGGGGGGGGATTTGGAAGGGGCAGAAAGCTTATGAAGCAGCTTAGAGTCAAAGACAAAAGCTGGATCGTTGAGGGACACCGAAGAGTGCTGACATTTGTCGTACGCCCGAATAACGTGGAAGCAAGACTCAAGGGAGGGATCCTTAAGTTTGAGCAAAATGTGACGGAAAGTGTCATCTGAAGAGCGTACTAGAACAATGTTACGCACCAGCGATGAAGTATATGAATGTTTACATCTGTCATTAGCACCCTAGAATCGACAGTCCCGATAGAGGTCCTGGAGCCGCGTAATCCACTCCCGATAAGATTAATGAGAAAGTTTGTAACAGCTAAGAAAACAGTGGCGAGCTACAGCCACATGAATGCTGGAATCAAAATAGTCGGAGCGGCTAAACGTCAGCAATTCACAGGAAACAGAATCCTAGGGATGCAGCTGTTGGATGATCTGGCACACAGAGTGGCCAGCATTGGGCAGAAGGTAAGTGCGCTGGGTGTCAGCTGTCATCTTGTGGCCCAGTAAATATTTTCTCCATCTGCGGTGCGTAGAATGACCACAGCTCAACTGTGTGGTCGAACGCATTGATGGGCGGCGGTTGCTACCAGAAGCCCCGACCAGGGTCGAAGGGTGGGTCCTGACAATCCAAAACCGTCAATGGGCAGTTCCCCAGATCCGCGAGCTTCGCTAGAGGTGCATCGTTGGCGCGCTGCATCTGTTGTGGCAGAAAGATGATCCGATGAGTTAGGTCTACATGGACGTTGGCCGACGCCATGGCGAAACTAACACAGGAGCTTTTTCTGAAATAGTCATGTGAAATTCTGGAAACACCTTGACGCCAACTGAAGTGTCCCAGCATGGGGCACTTTCACATTAAGTCAGTTGATTACACTCAAAAATGAAATCATTGACAATCACTTTATGCTCATTAAGTTCTGAAATTAGTTAGCAGTTCAAAACATATAAGAAAAATCCTTCTTGAAAATATAGGAATCACTTTTTCACAACATGGAGTTGATAAAACTCAATTAACTGATGAAGACTTTACTTTACAACAGAAATTGCATTGCGTTACTTCATTTACTTGTGTTGACAAACGACGCTTGTAACATGCCAAAACTCTCGGAAGTGCCACTTTCAAGGTCACAGTATGTTAATGTCTTCTGTTAAATGCGACGATCATTCCGTCCAGATGACGTGGTCGATGTCACCTATGCCAAGTAGTACAAGGAAGAAAATATTGCAGAAGATCAACTGTTTTCTGTTATAATAAACTCATTCTACGTAGTCCATGTTCACATTGTCACGGAATTACTCTAACTGTAGTATCTACTTCAACAATGTGTAATAATATTTCCCCTGCAAAACTCAATCTGACTCAGAGGTGTTACACTCAGTCGCCAACCAGAAATTCTAACTCTGTGGAAGACTAGTTTCGGAAAACTCATGTAGCGAAGACTTTACCACCGCTCTTTCTCATCGGGAAACGTGCAGTTGACTTATTGGGCTCTATAACTATATGGAAACAGTAATTTCGGGCGCAAGCGATGCATACGAATTGTAGAATGTAATAGTGGTTTGGGCTAAGCTGAGTCCGTATCGTTTCGGGCCCCAGGTACTGCAATGTTATACTGACACCAACAGTATGCTCGTACAGCCAACTTCATTGATCGATTCACTTGATTTTGTAATTGAAGTGCCCCTGTGTGAGGCAATCTCACGGTACGTTATTTGATTACATTCAAAAATCAGTTTATTGATACGATCAGTTTATGTTTACAAATGTAGGTTTTGAGTTACGTTAGCAGTTCTAAACAAACAAGAAAAATCCTTCTTGACAACTTAAGGTTCTTGGAAAACAACGCAAGTAAATCTCCACGTGACACTGTTTTCTAAAAGGTTCTCTTGCAAACGAAACAGACAATCTTCTTAGCCATTAATAGTAGGCAGAAAAATAAGGTCGCATTTCAGGAGCAGTACACGAAGTTCCAGCATAAGGGTACACGGCTGGAGCAGCGGGCCCCCACACGCAGTAGTCCCAGGTGGCAAGGGCGACGGTGTGGTGCTGGCGATCTTCTAATTCCGCTGGGGAAGGTGGAACTGCTGTTCGCCGGGCGAGGGTAGTTATGCCCCCGTGGCGGATGGCAACCAGGTAGCTACTGGCCTAGCGAAGTGGGCTCGGACTGGTTGAGGAAAATGGCGATTTTTTTTTTTTGTTTGGGTTTAAGGGCGCTCAACTTCTGAGGTCATTAGCGCCCAGTCACTGTTGTGAGAGCACATGGAATCTGGTAAAACTCAAGGGGATGGGGGGACACCAGAAGGACCTGACAAATATGCAGATAAAATAAGGAAAAAGGTTAAATGTCTTTGGACAAGCCAGTTAAAGTTATAAAACGCAGAATACGAGCAGCTGCTCGAGCGTCATCAGCTAAAACATCCGGTAAAGTTGATGGCGGGGACAGGACAACACGAAATTGACTAAAACGGGGACACGACAATAAAACATGGCGCACTGTTAATGCCTGACCACAAGGGCACTGCGGGGCTGGGTCACCGGAGAGCAGGTAGCGGTGGCTAAACCGGCAATGCCCAATCCGCAACCTGGTCAGAAGGACCTCCTCGCGCCGAGATGGTCGGGAGGATGTTGTCCAAGGAGTTGGGAGCGGTTTTACTGCCCGGAGCTTGTTTCCTTGGAGGGATGACCAAGCATCCCACCACAACGACACAAGCCTCTTACATACGTCCCCACGAACGTCAGATGACGGGACACAATGGGAGGCTGGCCGAGGCAGGAGGACTGCAGCCTTGGCTGCAGCATCCGCAGCCTCATTCCCAGGCACTCCTACATGTCCGGGAACCCACAGAAAGCTGACAGAACCACCATTATCAGCGAAAGAATGGAGGAACTGCTGTATCCGTTGAATCAAGGGATGGACCGGATAGGGAGCTCCAAGGCTCTGAAGAGCACTGAGTGAGTCAGAGCAGAGTACATACGATGAATGGCGGTGGCGGCGGGCATACTGAACGGCCTGATTGAGAGCAAAAAGCTCGGCCGTAAAGCTGGAACATTGGTCGAGGAGCCGGTATTTAAAGGTGGCGGCCCCGACGACAAAGGCACAGCCGACACCATCGTCAGTTTTGGAGCCATCGGTGTAAATAAAGGTGTGACCGGCAAGTCGAGCACGAAGTTCGACAAACCGTGAGCAGCTGGAGTACCCTCCTTCGGGAGCGAGCCGAGGTCGAGATAAATACGAACCGGAGCCTGGAGCCAAGGTGGTGTCGGGCTCTCACCCTCTCTGAAGGTGGTAGGGAGGGCAAAATCCAATTGTCGAAGCAGGCGACGGAAGCGGACTCCGGGGGGCAGCAGGGCAGACACATACAACCCGTACTGACGGTCGAGAGAATCGGCGAAGAAGGACTTGTAAGAGGGGTGGTCGGGCATAGACAACAGTCGGCAGGCATACCGACACAGCAGTACGTCGCGCCGGTAGGTCAATGGTAGCTCGGCAGCTTCAGCATAAAGACTCTCGACAGGACTAGTGTAGAAGGCTCCAGTCGCAAGACGTATCCCCCAATGGTGGATGGAGTTGAGACGGCGTAAGAGGGATGGCCGAGCGGACGAGTAGACGAAGCTCCCATAATCCAGCTTCGATCGGACTATGGACCGATACAAGCGAAGCAGGACAGTGCGATCCGCTCCCCAAGATGAACCGCTAAGAACTCTGAGGACATTAAGGGAACGTGTACAACGGGCCGCCAAATAAGAGACATGTGGAGACCAACACAGTTTCCTGTCCAACGTGAGCCCTAGAAACTTAGTTTTGTCCACGAATGGGAGAACAACGGGACCGAGATGTAAGGATGGCGGAAGGAACGCTTTATATCGCCAAAAGTTGATACAAACCGTCTTCTCTTCAGAGAACCGGAAGCCATTTGCCACGCTCCATGAGTAGAGGCCGTCTAGACAACGCTGGAGGCAGCGCTCCAGGAGGCATGTTCTCTGGGCACTGCAGTAGATCGCGAAGTCATCGACAAAGAGAGAGCCTGAGCCATTAGGTGGAATGCAATCCATAATTGGATTGATCGCGATGGCAAAAAGGGCTACGCTCAAGACGGAGCCCTGAGGCACTCCGTTCTCCTGGAGGAAGACGTCGGACAATACGGAACCCACACGTACCCTAAACTTTCGATCCGTTAAAAAGGAATCAATAAAAAGGGGCAGGCGACCGCGTAGGCCCCACATGTGCATAGTGCGGAGTATACCTCCTCTCCAACAGGTATCATAAGCCTTCTCCAAGTCGAAGAACACGGCTACCGTTTGGCGCCTTCGCAAAAAGTTGTTCATGATGAATGTCGACAAGGTCACAAGGTGGTCAACAGCGGAGCGGCGGCGACGAAAGCCGCATTGGACATTAGTAAGTAGCCGTCGAGATTCAAGAATCCAGACTAACCGAGCATTAACAATGCGCTCCATCACCTTACAGACACAGCTTGTAAGAGAAATGGGGCGGTAACTAGAAGGAAGGTGTCTATCCTTCCCGGGTTTGGGTATAGGAACAACAACGGCGTCACGCCAACGCATGGGGACTTGACCTTCGGTCCAGACGCGATTGTAGGTACGAAGAAGGAAGCTTTTGCCCGCCGGAGAAAGGTGTGCCAGCATCTGAACGTGAATGGCATCTGGCCCCGGAGCAGAGGACCGGGACAGTGCAAGCGCACGTTCGAGTTCCCGCATAGTAAAGGGGGCATTATAATTTTCCAGATTCAGCGAGTGGAAGGAAGGTCGCCGAGCCTCTTCTGCCTCTTTCCTGGGAAGGAAGGCAGGATGGTAATGGGCGGAGCTTGAAACCTCCGCGAAAAAGCGGCCAAAGGCGTTGGAGACAGCCACAGGATCAACAAGGACCTCATTACCGGAGGTCAGGCCAGGTACCGAGGAGTGGGCCTTAATGCCCGACAGCCGGCGCAGGCTACCCCAAACGACGGAAGAGGGAGTAAAACTGTTAAAGGAGCTGGTGAAAGAGGCCCAACAAGCTTTTTTGCTGTCTTTGATGACTCGACGGCATTGCGCTCGGAGTCGTTTGTATTCAATACAATTCGCCAACGTAGGATGGCGGCGAAAGGTGCGTAAAGCACGTCGTCGAGCGCGGATAGCGTCCCTACAAGCCTCGTTCCACCAGGGGACAGAAACGCGACGTGAAGAAGAAGTAGTACGAGGAATGGAACGTTCGGCAGCATTTATGATAACAGCTGTGAGGTATTCGACCTGACTGTCACAACTGGGAAAATCGTGGTCCGGAAAGGTCGCCAGGGAGGAGTAAAGTCCCCAGTCAGCTTTCAGTATGTTCCAGCTCGAAGGACGTGGGGATGGGGTGTGGTGCAGGAGACGAACGACACAGGGGAAGTGGTCGCTCGAATAGGTGTCACAAAGGACATACCACTCGAACCGACGGGCAAGAGTGGTAGAACAGATCGAGAGGTCCAAGTGGGAGTAAGTATGAGTAGAGTCCGAGAGGAAAGTCGGGGCGCCAGTATTGAGGCAGACAAGATTGAGATGGTTGAAGACATCCGCCAAGAGTGAGCCTCTTTGACAGGATGCAGGAGAGCCCCAAAGGGGATGATGGGCATTGAAGTCGCCAAACAATAAGAACGGCGGAGGGAGCTGAACGACCAGGTGCATCATGTCAGCCCGACTAACAGCAGATAACGGTGGAGTGTAGATGGTACAAACTGAAAAAGTAAAAGCAGAAAGAGTAATGCGGACAGCTATTGCTTGGAGTGGGGTGGTCAATGGGATGGGATGGTAATAGACATCGTCCCGAATGAGCAACATGACCCCACCATGAGCCGGGACACCGTCCACAGGGGTGAGGTCATACCGCTCCGAGGTATAGTGGGTAAAGGCAATACGGTCAGTCGGGCGCAACTTGGTTTCCTGGAGACCAAGGACGAGCGGACAGTGCAGGCGGAGGAGCAGTTGTAATTCCTCCCGATTAGATCGAATACCTCTTAAGTTCCAATGAAACAATGCCATCGCTAGTCAAAAAGTTGGGGGAACGAGACGGGGGAAGAGCTGGTCACCTCGGCGGCCGCGGAGGGCCAGGTTGCGAGGGAACAACGCTACAACCGACGGGAGGCGGATCCAGTTCCATCGACTCGTCGCCAGCTGCAGCCGCTGTCCCTGGTTGTGTAGGAGGGGCAGCATCGTTTGCCGACGAAAGGCCAGCTGAGCGCCTGGCAGCAGAGCGTCCCGGCGAAACTGAGGACGGCCGGGAGCGGCGACTCACGGATGGAGCGTCAGACGAAACGCGCCGGGGTGGAGAGGGGGATAGAGACTTCTTCTTGGAGGCCTTCTTGGAAGGCCGAGGAGGCACAGGGATGGTGGCCTGGAGCCGAAGAAGTTCCTCACGCGTGGGGTCCGTTTTGGAACGCCGGACCTCTGAAGCTGAGGTCCGGAACGTTTCCCCGATGGACGCCTGAGAAGAGGATCGCTTCTCAGGTGGCATGGGGGCAGGAGGAGGAGGAAGTGTGGCCCCTGGGGCAGAGGGGGTGGGGGCCACGGGGGAGGAGGATTTGGAAGGGAGGGATTTGGGAGGCGGAGGCAGAGCCCCCTGATGGGCGGAGGAGGCGGAGGGGGGACAGGATAGGGGTGAGGATACCGCGGAAGGAGTGGACAAAACTGAGGCAAACGAAGTGGTCAACGGCACGGGATGGAGGCGGTTGTACTTCTTCCTGGCCTCAGAATAAGAGAGCCGATCCAAAGTTTTGATTTCTTGTATCTTCTTCCCCTTCTGATATGCGGGGCAGTCTGAGGATCTAGGCGAGTGGACGCCAGGACAATTAATGCACCGAGGTGGTGGGGTGTATGTATGTTCCTCACGAAGAGGACGTCCACAATCGCCACAAAGGGGCTCAGCCTCACACCGTGACGACATGTGCCCAAAGCGCAAACACCTAAAACAGCGCATAGGAGGCGGGACGTAAGGTCGCACGTCGCACCGGTAGCACATCACCTTTACCTTCTCCGGGAGAACGTCCCCCTCGAAGGCGAGGATAAAGGCCCCGGTGTCGATGCGACGGTCTTTGGGGCCGCGCTGGACTCGCCGGACGAAATGCACGCCTCGGCGCTCCAGGTTGGCCCTGAGCTCCTCATCAGATTGTAGCAGGAGGTCACGATGAAAAATAACCCCCTGCGTTCTATTTAGTGCGAGATGTGGGACAATGGATACTGGGATGTCCCCTAGGCGGTCGCACGCCTGGAGCGCCGCCGACTGTGTGGGTGAGGTGGTCTTGATAAGAACGGACCCCGAACGCATCTTGCTGAGAGCCTCGATTTCCCCGAAGATGTCCTCAATGTGCTGAACAAAGAACATGGGCTTGGAGGTGGCGAATGTCCCCCCATCGGTTCGAGAACAGACCAAATAGCGGGGGAAGTACTTCGCCCCAAGCCGGCGGGCCTGTCCCTCCTCCCATGGAGTGGCCAAGGGGGAAAGGGCAGGAGAACCAGAACTAGAAACGGTACCTTTTCTTTTGAAAGACTCGGCCGCAGAGCGACCTGATATGTGTTGACGTTTCATCTGCGAAACGTCCGCCCCGATACCACCCACTCCGACCAGGGGCTCTCCCCACGGGCGCCACCCAGCCGCAGCAAGGGCCACCTGGCAGGATGACCATTGCCGGGAGTCCTGATGCCCAAAGGAGACGGGCATCTACTCCTTGGCCGACGTGGGGAGGGTGCAGCTCAGGTATCGGCAGTACGATCCCTGTGTTGTCAGGGGGCTACAACCTAGAGGGTACATGACGACCCCACCACAACGGGCTGGCTACCGTGCTGGATTTCTGGTGCCATGGAAAGTCCATCATGATCGCTGGTGCAGATGGAGATGCACTATGGGCGTAACTTGGACAACCCATCAGGCGTTTAGGCCCAATTTGAGGAATAGTTGGTATGGTTACAACGCCGGTGCAATGCTGAGTGCCAAGGTCTTAGTGCATGGAGGACCAGTGGTACACCACGTAAGGTGTCCTTCCCCAAAAGCCTCGTACTTCTGTAGAATTTTGAAAAATGGAGGTCAAACTCCAAGGGGGACCATCACATGGAAGGCCGAAACGGTTGAAACTCCTTTTAGTCGCCTCTTACGACAGGCAGGAATACCGCGGGCCTATTCTAACCCCCGAACCCGCAGGGGGGGGGGGGGGAATGGCGAGGCGGATGCAAAAAATGTCCGCAGATGTGGAGGCCTCTACGAGTCTTGCGCGCTCTCTGAACTAACCTGCTTCCTGTAGGTCAGGCGAAATTTAGCTAAGTTCAGCCGGTGCGTATGCGGAGCCGGAGCGATGACCCGCATAGCAGTGCTATGTTGCGGGTTGGCGGTGTTGTAGGAGAACCAGGAAACCCGCCAGTAGTGGTAAGTTCCTACTCGACCAAACTGCTGAGGTCATGGGTCCCTCGGCTTACACACTACTTAATCTAACTTAGACTAACTTACGCTAGGGACAACACATACACTCATCCCCGAAGGAGGACTCGAACCTCCGACGGGGACAGCCGCGCGAACTGTGGCAAGACGCCTAAGACTGCGCGGCTACCCCGCGCGGCAACCCGCCAGTAATCATTGAAGTAGAAGTCACATATCTCGCAACATCAAAGGTTTCATTTCGTTCCTCCTTTCCTACTGGGCGTTTTGTTTTCTGATCAGTAAGCTTTTTTCCTTCTTAACAGCGAAATGCGGCAAAATTCAGCCAGTAATCGCTTCACAAACCGCTATTTAGTGCTGTTAAGATGATTTTTTTAACGTTGTCGTTGGTGCAGGATTTTAATTTAATCTTAAAACATCTTAAGACACAACGTTCACAAATTTACCTAATAAGAATAGCTTAGTGTCCAAGTAGAAACAGGTCTGCATAGTCTGGGTCAGATCGGTCTTTTCATTTGATAGCACTGCATTGTAGTTTGCCTAAGAGGTATAGCACGCTTGTTCCTGCAGTTGTGGAAATCATCAGTTGAAACCGAATTTAACATATAAGGGAATGGTACTGCTAAAAGTACAAAATGATTAACAAACCAAGGCTGAGTTCATCCTCACACTAAGCTGTATTTGTAATAAAAGAACGGGAGGCATACTGTTTGCCCTTGCCTTCCTCTACCGAGCATTAGATGCCATATACACAAATACTACGAGTACTTTGAGCGCTACAGGTCACGTTGTCCTCCCAAACTAAAAATCTTTTGTTTAAACGAATTAAAATTTGTAGAAGCGTTGGGATTCGAGCACGACATCATGAAGTTACAGAGTAACTGCTTTACCTACTCCACTGTTCTGCCACTTGTATGAAGCGCTGTTATGGACTTCTGTGATGTAATAAGTGAGGTAACACGTTTGACTGAAATACGACAGCCGGAGCAACAACATCTGCATCGTAACGTGCTAAATTATTGTTTGCTACTGTTTAAAAATTTACGCAATTCTGACTTTCACTTCCGATAAGCCACCTCCGTTAGGTACAACACGGTCAACGTAACAAAATTCCTCTCAGAGGGTAACACTGCTCTGTTGCTTTATACCATAACTGCTTTAACAAGATAGTTTTATTTCACAACCTGCCTCCAACTTTAAGGTTATTGTACAGCAGTAGCAGACGGAAGTGTTATACGTGGCTTTTCCGTGACAGGACTAATTGTTCTGTTGGGGAATAATACGTAATAAAGCAAACTTGGTATTTAATTGCACAAGCTACGTAAATGCTGTTGCAGTGTTACAAGTTTCAGTTGGTCGTAGGGAATATGTGAAGCTTCATTTTGTTTTAAGCGTTTTGGACATGCGTTATTGCTCGTGTAGCGGGTGACGACGGTCATTTACATGTTCGTTCCTTTCTTTCAAGCTCAGGTATGATTACCTTACTATAGATCTATGGCACAAAAGGTACAGAAATCTAATTTCACCTAATCTAAGAACCTCCTCGATGAGCAAAAGACCGGGTCTGCCGCCACGCCTGCTCTGTCGTGTTATCGCGGTGGTGGAGTTCGCAGTCCCAGCCTGTAGTCGCCAAACAAGCAGACCACTCAAGTCCACCAGCTGCACAGTGGCAGGCTGCGTACTACCCAGTGCCGGAGACAGCCTATGCCTACTGGCTGGAAAAGCCCCACCAGAGACATCACAGCGGAGGTGGAATATAAAGCCCAAACGATGTGCTCTAATGGAAGCAACCAGAAAGCAGTCACTTAAATCTAGAAAATCACTACAATGCGCGAAACAGCAAATCCCAGGGATCGACTTGGCCTGGATCGGTGCGGGGGGGGTTTAGGGGCGCGAGGTGGCGTTGGCCGGATTAAGTGAGTGGCGGGATTGGAGCGCGCTCCCACTGGGGCCGGTCTGTGTAGCTGCAGGCACAATCGCGGAAATCGCAAGTGCATGATGTCTGGCCCAAGCCGCAGCCGTATTGTATCTGATCCCATATTTCTGATCCAACATGTGATTTCCTTTACCTGCCTGTTGATTGCAACCGAGCAATTAATTTATACGGCTCAAAACTCCTTACGACTGCGAGAGGCAGATTATCTCTCATTAGTGATATAAAAACTATGCTGATGTAATGTGGAACATTACGTGTACAGTGGACTGACTACTTCTCATTGAGAATTGCGGAGAGTAGGATCGGAGCGGAATTGTAATTTTTGGCATTGTTGTAAGCTGCCATTTTGGATAGCGAATGTAATTTGATTATTTATGATAACATTCCATCTCTTAAAAGAGGATGATGTATCCTGAACTATGAAGATCATTTACGGAAATATATAATTTCATGAATGGAAAAGGTGTAGTGGCGTAGCAAGACAGCCAAGCCACTCGGAGGTAGCCGAAAGGCACGCGTGAAGCTCACGCAGATTGGCGTGAGGTCTGGAACAAGGTAAAGTAATTATCCTATAAAGAAAAGAACGTAGTTCTTGGAATACTTAACTTTAATCCACAATTGGAGAACATCGCTCTTGTTTAGACATTATTATACTGAATATAAACTGGTAATGGCGCCTTGCTAGGTCGTAGCAAAGGACGTAGCTGAAGGCTAAGCTAACTATCGTCTCGGCAAATGAGAGCGTATTGGTCAGTGTAGCTTCGCTAGCAAAGTCGGTTGTACAACTGGGGCGAGTGCTAGGAAGTGTCTCTAGACCTGCCGTGTGGCGGCGCTCGGTCTGCAGTCACTGACAGTGGCGACACGCGGGTCCGACGTATACTAATGGACCGCGGCCGATTTAAAGGCTACCACCTAGCAAGTGTGGTGTCTGGCGGTGACACCACAAAAGGTACGTTCAATTCTTTGGTTATTTTACTGTAGTTTCTCCCTGCTCTGTAGCTCGGATCAGTAATTGGTGTGTCGTAACTCGTACGGAACTTTGTATACTTGGAAATCAGTAGAGCCTGCACCACGGCCGTTTATGCTCTACTTTGAGAGATTAAATTCTGGACTTTATCGAAATCGGTACACAACTTCGACACTGATTCGCATGCTGCAGAGTGAGTACGTAATAGCGCCTAAGACGGCTTCCCCACGGCGTACGATTGTCTCTGATTGTTTAAGAATTTTCGGAATCGACGATCGCCAGAATTCTGCAGAGCCACAGAGATTTTATTCCAGGTGCTGACTTCGACAACGAGGGTCAGACAGAGTATGATTATGAACTGTAACTTGATTGTTTTTAAACTTGAGAACTCAAAATAGTAACAAAATTTGTACGTGGAAGTGTGGGAGATAACTGCGTAAAATACTGGGAAAGCGACTTCTCTCGTCCAAAAGTTTCCAATCAAGTAACCAGATGTTATTCAGTCATGATAATTTAGCCTCAATTTCAGAGGGGGGGGGGGGAGTTAAACTATGTTTTATAAACTTGTCTATTATGATTGTTAGATGCATGTTTGTGTCCTTTTTTACCTTATTTTTCTATCTATACCATTATTTATTTATATATATATATATATATATATATATATATATATATATATATATATATATATAAACCATTTATGTGTTCATGACACGAAATAAATATATAGACAATAACAAAGCTTTCTTTTCATGGCGGCGTATGGGGACTGAATGTAACATATCTCGCCTCTAAAGCAAAACATGAAGTATTTCTCTGGAAAATTAGTATTTATAGATATAGTGAAACGCAATGAGAAAGAGTAGGCTAATCATGTAGGATGAATGGATGAAAACACAAAATACACACACACACACACACACACACACACACACACACAAACATTCACACAAAATTTAATTTTTTCTCTGGAATAGAGGACAACGTGGTCCCAGAAAGAAATTAAAATTGATCCAATTCCTCAATCCGACCGATGTTTTCGGTAGGTTTCCCTTGGTCATCAGGCGAATGGCGGAAGTGGAAATCCCCTTCTAAAAATTGCCAGTCGGGATCCCTCTGGCCCACTCAGAAGCTATTGGAATACTCTGAAGAGTTCAGTATGAAAATGTAAAAAAGAAAAAAAGGCAGAAAAATGCACATACGTGACACCTTCTGATGTGAACCATATAGCTGAACCACGTAGTCTCAGACAGATGAATGGAGTTGTCCACCCAGATAAACAACGAGAGACGCACTCAGATGAATGAAGTGAGCGCCAAGTTTCATCGTTTTTCTCTTGTTTCCGCGAAGGAGAATACATAATGTAAATAGCAACTGGTGGCGGGGAATTTTTCCCTTTTATAGGATAACATTTCCTCATAATATGGGAAGCAATTGTTTAACAATAAAAAGGCGATATTATGAGGATACATTAAGTACTAAGACTCAAAGCAATCTGCTTACGCCAAGTGCAGGAAATATATCTTATCACTTTGTTTCTCTTAACATTTCGAGCCGCTCTCAAGATAACAAAGTTGTAGCCCATAAATATATGACAAGTGATAAAGCACTTGCTGGGCGATAACGCAGGCTTTCTGAAGAGGGACTTTACTGAACTGATACCAGCAGCAACCTCAGTTAATGTTGCCACCAGACTTCGTCACTATCGTGTGGATAGTAACATCTAAGTGTATCTTATTCAAATGAAATTTTTCTCTCATATTAGCAACCGGGTATTATGAAGCTCATTACAACCTTATCTATAGCAAACTCATAAATTTCTGTTTTAATGCTAATTTAACGATTTCCTTTAGACATTAACATTAATATACAGATTATTATATACACGATTTGTTTGAAAATAAAAAAAAAACTTGTAAATTCATTTGTAAATTCTTTAACTTCTGCTGTTAGTTAAGTGATGGAAATTTTAAATGGAGAAACATTGTGTTTCTCAGACTGTTGAGTTCCATTTTTTTTTCTCTTTGCGTAACTGCTATGTTTAGAAACAAAGAAATCAGAGTTTTAATATTTTTTTGTGTTATATCCAGTCATTACTGTCTTTTGCGGTAATATTCTCGCTTATTTCATTGCTTGGAAACTTAATTCTATTACACAAAAGCGAACTACAATAATATGTAGAGTCGTCTCCTATTCATAAAGTTGGCCACTGTATTTATTCTTATGTCTTGCAATCCACTAATGAACTATCTTTGTCGTCCGCATATTCATTCTTCTATCTACATGTCTCGCTCAGATGACGTTGCTGTGCTTCGTGAAAGTGAGGAAAAATTACAGGATTGTTGAATGGGAGGAACGGTCTGCTGAGAAAGAATGTGGACTGACAGTAAACCAAAGATAAATGTATGTATAAGGCAGCAGCAGAAATGTGATTAGTGACAAACTTAACATCAAAATTGTGCATCAAATAGTAGACGAAGTAGAGAAGTCTGTTACACTGGAAGCAAAATATCGCAGATGGACGAAGTAATAAGGGTATATGAAGCAGACTAGCAAAGAATAGATAGCATTCCTGATCTCAGTATCCAACATACGTGTCAATTTCTAAGCAAATTTCTATGAATGTGTGTTTGGTACTACGCAGAAACTGAAGACATGGAAATCCCCCAATAAAACACTCTGAGAATTACTAGATTGACCATACTGTCACCTCTAGGATGAACTCCACAGAAGATCTCGAGGTAAAACAAGATAACATTTTTCGACTCAAAGTAAAATTCAAGCCAAACAGAAAACCGGCAAGACTAGCCCAGAGTTTCCGGATTGATCCTGAATACTTAGAACTCAACAACAAGAAGAAATTTGTTGGGTGGATACCATAAATTGGTATGAACAAGAGGAGAAAGTGAAGCAAACAGTAAAATTAGGTCCACCTAGAGAAAGAGAAAACATAGGTGATCGAACATCGAATGCTGAAAAAGCTGTCAAATGTAGTAGTAAAGCACGGAATCATTTCAATAGTCATGCAAAAACAGAAAAGCGGCACGAATTCGTAGAGATATGGAAAAATGTTTCTGAAGTTATTCGACTAGAAAAACGCAAGAACGATAATAACGAGGTGAACGAAATATAAGACTTCACCGAGAACAACACCCGCGATATTTACAAGACCTCCGCAGGACAGGTATCAACCTCCTACCCTACACTTCCAACGACCTGATGGATCCCTGGAAACAAACACAAACAACACTGGTTAAATATTTCAGTACACTTCTCAACTGTGAACAGCCATCTGAACTACTCTGATTCGCAAAACCAGCACTATATCCTGATTCGCTTCTACCCTCGCACACAGAAATAATGGAATAATAAAAAAATGTTGAAATGTATGTGAATTCCAAAGGGACCAAACTGCTAAGGTTATCTGTCACTAGACTTACACACTACTTAAACTACCTTAAACTAACTTATGCTAAGAACAACACACACACCCATGCCCGAGGGAGGACTCGAACCCCCGTCGGGAAGGGTCGCGCCATCAGTGACATGACGCCTCAAACCACGCGACCGCTCCGCGCGGCAATGAAATAATCAAGTCAGTGAAAAACAACAGAGTGAAGATAGAAATATTACAAAATTACGGAAATTGGACCACAAAAACAAACCACCAAAAATTCACAGAATAATATACCAAGTCTGCAAAGAAGAAGATTATGATGATGTTTGGCTTATGGGCGCTCAACTGCGCGGTTGTCAGTGTCCGTACAAGTTCCCAGTATTTACTCAGTCCAATCTCGCCACTTTTATGAATTATGATGAAATGATGAGGAAATACAAACACCCAGTCCCCAGGCTGAGAAAATACCCAACCCCGCCGGGAATCGAACCTGTAACCCCGTGATCCAGAGACATTAACGCTAGCCACTAAAGCACGAGTTGCGGACTGGAAAGAAGAGAAAGTCCCAAACGAATGGAAGAGCACCTTGATAGATGCACTCCTCAAGAAAGGAGATAAAACGGACCGGAACAATTACAGAGGTAGCTTACTTCTTAGAATAATTTATAGTAGTAGTAGTATTGTATCCTGCCTTACGGCAGGTCTTGTATGGGTTAAGCCTCTTCCACTTTTATCTATCCATAGCCAGTCTTTTCATTTCTGAACTTCTTAGAATAATTTATAGTAGTAGTACGGCAGGTAGTAGTACGGCAGGTATTGTATGGGTTAAGCCTCTTCCAATTTTATCTGTCCATAGCCAGTCTTTTCATTTCTGAATATTTGTTTCCTTCGATATTGTCCAGCATTTGATATCTTCTTTTTTCTCTTCCTCTTTTTCCACCATTTCTCCTATTCCTTCCTTCAATAAACAGTCCCTTCTCAAACAATATATATATATAGAGTATATAGGGTGGCTATACGCTGCAGACAGCCGACCAAGTGAAGAAGAGCTTGGGATACAAGAAGACGACAAGGTTGCAGATGATGACAAAGGAAATGCAATTCTAACTAGTGAGATTGAAGCATGTATGAAGGAGATGAAAAATGGAAAGGCAATTGGAATTGATGAGATCCCTGCTGAACTGTTAAAGTCATTGGAGAAAGAAGGGAAAAGAGAGTGGTTCAAATGGCTCTGAGCACTATTGGACTTAACATCTGAGGTCATCAGTCCCCTAGAACTTAGAAGTACCTAAACCTAACTAACCTAAGGACATCACACATATCAATGCCCGAGGCAGGATTCGAACTTGCGACCGTAGAGATCGCGCGGTTCCGGACTGAAGCGCCCAGAACCGCTCGGCCACCCCGGCCGGCCAAACTGGAAAAGAGAAAGGGGAAAGAGTCACTGTGAAATACTTTGCAGATGCTCTTGCTATACTAACAAACAACAAAGATGAAGCCAAATGAGCAGTAGATAAACTACATAAAATATGCTGTAAATCCGGAGTCCAAGTTTCCTCTTAGTAAAAGTCAGTATATGGACAGGAAATCGACCGGAAAACTCCCTGTATGTAAAAATATCGCTGGTCACTCATTTCAAGTACTTTGGAGAAACCATCCGACTCACATTGCTGAACACAATCTCCAACACAGAGAGAATATTCCAACTGCAAAGGGCATCCAAACTGACATGGAATCAATATAATAAAAGAGCAACATCTCATAATGCAAAACTACGACACTATAACACGATTGTTTCACCAGAAGCCTTGTATGCAGTAGCAACCCCAGTAATCAGAGGGATGACAAAAATTCAAGACAAGAGAAACGAAAACTAAAAGCTCATAGGAAATTATACAGCACTGCTCTCCGAGATGGGACTTGGTGACCTCCAAAGGAATTCTACGAGCACACGGACAACATCATAGATAAATTTATGAAAAGCCACCTACAGTTTTACGGACACCTATGTAGGGTGGAGGGAAACAGACCCACAGAGAAAACTTTTAACATAGTTAAAGCAAGCAAAAAAAAAAAAAAAAGTCAAGTTGGATGAAAGAAACTCAATAAGACCTACAACAATCGAAAGTTTCAGAAGAAGAAACTTAGGACAGAAAAGGAGTCAGAAGTAAAATAAAAAACAAGAACCTTGAACAAATACCAACGAAAGAAACAACAGTGGTACAAGTGGACGGATGAAAGGAAGAAAAAATCAGTACATTAATGGAGAGGTTTTAGCAAGAAAAGAAAAAAAGAAACTGAAATGTACCTTTCCTAAAGAGGCAATCCAGTAGGTATACAAAAAACGAGCTTAATCTAATGCAACGTTGTGCCAAAATTTCAAAGGAATCGGTGAACAACTTTCGGAATTTAAGATTTTGAACAAAGGAAACAAAGGAACATGAGATTTTAGCTAGCAACGTATCCCCTGTGTATATAATGTACAGGGTGGTCAGTAGAAGTCTGAAAAACTTGTAAGGGTGTTGCAAGGTACGTTAAGCTGAGAAAAAATTTGTAAGAAGAAGAAATGCGATTCGTTGCGCCGTTTCCGATTTAATGAGCACTGAATTTATGCAATCAGGTCACTGCGTGTGAAATCCAACCAGCCTGTCAGAGAGGGTGTTGACAAAAGTGTTTATCATTTCGTTAGCTGAAACTGACAAAAAAATTAAGGAGAAACCATTGGACGGTAGCTAGTTCTAACATTGGAATCATCCAATGTACCCATTTTTGTGTCGCTCTCTTGTTCGGTTTGAGGAAACCAAACGTAGAACACGATTGACAACACCGTCTCTGGCAGGCTGCTTGAATTTGAGCACACAACGACCTGATTGGCTAACTTCAGTGCTAATGAAATCGGAAACGGTGCAACGTGCAGAAATTTTTTCTTAACAAATATTTGTCAGCACAACTTGCCCCACAACACCCTTAAGAGCTCTTCAGACTGTTTCTGCGCATCCTGTATATATTTATATACCATATACCCTTCACTATATATATAAAACACGTGTGTAATCCTAAATATAAGAAGGGCAAAAGAACAGACCCGCAGAATTACATACCAATACCCCTAACGTCGCTCTGCCATAGAATCCTTGGAACACATTCTTAGTTCGAAAATAATTTTTTTAAGGCCGAGAAGCTTATGTTCACGAATCAGCATGGTTTTAGAAATCATCGCTTGTGCGAAACTCAATTGCGCTGCAGGATGATAGAAGATGACTCATTGTCAGACAGCTATAAATGTAGAAAAATGTGAGTTAATGCAGATGGGTAGGAAAAATAAACCCGTAATGTTGATACATCAGTAGTGTCCTACTTGACACAGTCACGTCGTTTAAATCTCTGGGCATAACGTTGCAAAGCGATACCAAATGGAATGATCATGTGAAATTTGTGGTAGCGAAGGCGAATGGCAGACTTCGGTATATTGGGAGAATTTTAAGAAAGTGTAGTTCACCTGTTAAGAAGACTGACCATAGGAGGCTAGTGCGACCTAGTCTTGAGAACTGCTTGAGTGTTTGAGATCTGCACCACGTCGAATTTAAGGAAGATATCGAAGCAGTTTAGAGACAGGCTACTATATTTGTTGCCGGTAGCTTTTAACAAAATGCTAGAGTTACGGAACTGCTTCGACAGTTCAAATGGTAATTCTTGGAGAGAAGGCGGCGTTCTTTTCGAAGACAACTACTGAAAAAATTTAGACAACTGTCATTTGAAGCTGACTGCAGAACGACCCTACTGCAGCCAAAATTAATTTGGCGTAAGGACCACGAAGATATGGTACGAGGAATTAATGCCCATACAGACGCATATAAATAATCGTTTTTCCCTTGTTCTATTTTTGAGTGGAACAGGAAAGGAAATGACTATTAGTTGCACCTGGTACCCTCCGCCACGCCCCGTACAGTCGCTTGTTGAGGATCTATGTAGATGTAGACTGTAATGTTGTGTCAGATACATCTATATAAATAAAAATGTAAATGTTTCTTTCTTAAAAACCGTAAATTTCCGAAATTTTTCCACCGTCTGTTTTGAAATTTTAGCACAATGTTGCATTCGAATATACACTCCTGGAAATGGAAAAAAGAACACATTGACACCGGTGTGTCAGATCCACCATACTTGCTCCGGACACTGCGAGAGGGCTGTACAAGCAATGATCACACGCACGGCACAGCGGACACACCAGGAACCGCGGTGTTGGCCGTTGAATGGCGCTAGCTGCGCGGCATTTGTGCACCGCCGCCGTCAGTGTCAGCCAGTTTGCCGTGGCATACGGAGCTCCATCGCAGTCTTTAACACTGGTAGCATGCCGCGACAGCGTGGACGTGAACCGTATGTGCAGTTGACGGACTTAGAGCGAGGGCGTATAGTGGGCATGCGGGAGGCCGGGTGGACGTACCGCCGAATTGCTCAACACGTGGGGCGTGAGGTCTCCACAGTACATCGATGTTGTCGCCAGTGGTCGGCGGAAGGTGCACGTGCCCGTCGACCTGGGACCGGACTGCAGCGACGCACGGATGCACGCCAAGACCGTAGGATCCTACGCAGTGCCGTAGGGGACCGCACCGCCACTTCCCAGCAAATTAGGGACACTGTTGCTCCTGGGGTATCGGCGAGGACCATTCGCAACCGTCTCCATGAAGCTGGGCTACGGTCCCGCACACCGTTAGGCCGTCTTCCGCTCACGCCCCAACATCGTGCAGCCCGCCTCCAGTGGTGTCGCGACAGGCGTGAATGGAGGGACGAATGGAGACGTGTCGTCTTCAGCGATGAGAGTCGCTTCTGCCTTGGTGCCAATGATGGTCGTATGCGTGTTTGGCGCCGTGCAGGTGAGCGTCACAATCAGGACTGCATACGACCGAGGCACACAGGGCCAACACCCGGCATCATGGTGTGGGGAGCGATCTCCTACACTGGCCGTACACCACTGGTGATCGTCGAGGGGACACTGAATAGTGCACGGTACATCCAAACCGTCATCGAACCCATCGTTCTACCATTCCTAGACCGGCAAGGGAACTTGCTGTTCCAACAGGACAATGCACGTCCGCATGTATCCCGTGCCACCCAACGTGCTCTAGAAGGTGTAAGTCAACTACCCTGGCCAGCAAGATCTCCGGATCTGTCCCCCATGGAGCATGTTTGGGACTGGATGAAGCGTCGTCTCACGCGGTCTGCACGTCCAGCACGAACGTTGGTCCAACTGAGGCGCCAGGTGGAAATGGCATGGCAAGCCGTTCCACAGGACTACATCCAGCATCTCTACGATCGTCTCCATGGGAGAATAGCAGCCTGCATTGCTGCGAAAGGTGGATATACACTGTACTAGTGCCGACATTGTGCATGCTCTGTTGCCTGTGTCTATGTGCCTGTGGTTCTGTCAGTGTGATCATGTGATGTATTTGACCCCAGGAATGTGTCAATAAAGTTTCCCCTTCCTGGGACAATGAATTCACGGTGTTCTTATTTCAATTTCCAGGAGTGTATCTTATAGACCTTCCGGCGCGCCACAAACAGTATATAAATATGTATGTAAAGCTTATAGGGATATCTACATAAAAATGTAACTTTTACTTTGTTCAAAATCTTAAATCTTCGAAGGTTCTTCGTCAATTGCTTCGAAATTTGGACACAGCTTTGAATTCGATAATGCACGTGTTTTTATATCCATACCTTGTATTGTAATATATGTAATGTTGTTGTTGTGGTCTTCAGTTCGAAAACTGGTCTGATGCAGCTCTCCATACTATACTATCCTGTGGAAGCCTCTTCATCTCCGAATAACTACTGCAACGTACGTACTTTTGCATATGCGCTCCGTATTCATCTCTTGATCTCCTTCTACAATTTTTTCACCCAAAATTCCCTCCAGTAGTAAATTGTTCATCCCTTGATGCCTCAGAATGTGTGCTGTTAACCGATCCCTTCTTTTAATCATATTGTGTCACAAATTTCTTGTCTCTCCAGTTCTGTTCAGTACCTCTTCATTAGTTACGTACTCTATCCGTCTAATCTTGAGCATTCTTCTGTAACATCACAGTTCAAAAGCTTCTCATACTTCAGAAACGCTTTTCTTGCTATTGCCAGTCTACATTTTACATCTTCTGTATTTCGGCCATTATCAGTTATTTTGCTGCCCAAATAGCAAAACTCATCTACTACTTTAACTGTCTCCTTCCCTAATCTAATTATCTAATTCCCTCAGCATCACCTGATTAAATTCTACTACATTCCATTATCTTTGTTGTGCTTTTGTTGATGTCCTTCTTGTAACCCCCTTTCAAGACATTATTCGTCTGTTAAGCTGCTCTTTAAATTCCTTTGCTGCCTCTACCCTTTTGATGTAATCAGGCAGAAAAACGGAAAAGTCGGAGAAACAGTAAGAGATTTCAGTCGAATGATGAAGGATGTATGGAAAAAGGTTCAAAAATCTAATACAAAGGCTTTGGAACGACAGGAAAGATTAGGTAATACCCAAGCTAAATACCCAAATTACAAAATAGGTCAGTGGGTTATGGTTTCAACTCCTTATATTGCGAGAGGAAAAACGAAGAAATTTGTAACAAACTACAGAGGTCCTTACCAAATTATTGAGATCACGTCACCAGTCAACGTTAAATTGCAACTGCCCACCCGAACTACCATTGTGCATGCAAGTCGTTTAAAACCTTTCAAGGGCGCTCCAGATGTAATTCCTTCAACAATAGTGTCTGCTTTTCCGAAGGGTGGAGGAAGTTCCCGTAAAGGAAAAAGAGTGGCCACGCCAGCACAACATACAGACATGGCACCATACAATCTTCGACCAAGAGTACGAATGTCCTAGTTGAATCTTAGTAGACTGTAGTATACATATGTAAATAATTAATAAATGATAATGGTTTATTTTTTAAGAAAGAAAAGTTGATCGTAGAAACATGTAGATCTTGTAGTTAACAATGTATTCCTTCTTTTCTTTGTTTTCGTTTTTACTAGGTTGGTAGGTTCATAACCATGTTGTTTGCTTTTTTCAGAAAACGCCATGCAAGCATTTCCTACACAAAACCTGTCCTACCTCAATGACTCCCTTGACAGTTCCCTTCTGAAGTCATTAGATACGATCACAAACTCACAGCAAGGCAAAATTGATGCCAATGTTATGATGCAACATGTTTTAAAATTAAAAGGTGAACGCAAAACTAAAATTATAATGCTAGGAACGGGTATATCTGGAACCTTTGTGTTGGTGTTTCTACTTTGTACAGTTTTCTTTTATCTAAGACGAAAAAAGAAGCCAAATAATAATATACCACTTCATCAAATCCCTGTTAACTGGATACCACACTCTTAACTGGTGTACTTCAGTGTTACTTATGAGCATTAGTATATTAATTTTGTTTATTGTACTTCATTCTTTATTAAACAGTCTCTTGTTAAAATAAACAATACTGTAGAATAGATATTATTGCATTAGTATAGGGTACATTAAACAGGTGTTGCTATGTAATTTTCCAAGTGAAAAATCTATTTTCTGTTTAGTCATTGTCACCAAGATTTGTTACACTTATTACAATGATTTATGTGTACACTATGTGATTCATGACCGTACAGTGCTTTAGTAAAGTGCTAAAGTATTTTCAACATACTTAATGTGAAGCGTGTGTAATCTTCTAAGTCGAGAGTTTTCATTGCTTATGTTAGTGCTTTTGCCGTGTGAAGAGTGGAGGAATGTTGAGTGGTAAATTCGAGGGCGAATTTCTCCGAAGGGTGGAGGAATGTTGAGTGGTACTTAAGTAAATAAATTAGTGAAATCAAAGTGAACTAGAAATTAGAATATAGATGAAAAACTTGGTTTAGTTTAGAGAGTTACATACTGGCATTCAGCGGGCAAAACAGCAGAACAGAAGAGACAATGACCATGAAGTCAGCAACTTCCACATAAGCGGGCGCTGTCGATTCAGCCGTCAGGGCATCGCCCGACCGGCTCACGTGTTTCTCAGTTGTCGTATGTGAGCAAAGGCCCTCGCCTACATCCCAAGAGCCAATGACCGACGTAAAGAAGATTCTTCGAGAAGCTATTCAACGTGACAGAAGAGGCAATGACCGGCTCACGTGTTTCTCAGTCGTCACATGGGATCAAAAGCCCTCACCTACATTCCAAGAGCCAACGACCGACGTTAAGAAGATTCTTCGAGAAGCTTTTCAACGTGACAGACGAGGCAATGACCGTGAAGTCGTTCACCTCCAGTAAACTGAAGTGAATAAATACGCGAGACGCAGTGGGCCAGAGAGATGAAGACGGAGACGGAGACAGAGACGGAGACGAAGACGGAGACGGAGAGAAGAGACGAAGAAGACGAAGAAGTTTTCAGTCAGTTTCGGTGCTGAAGACCGTCATGCAAGAAGAGACTGCATCATGCACAGACGCACCAAGTCCGCCGCTGTAATGGAGTAGCAAGCAGCAGCCGCAGCGCCAGAAGACAGAAGTTAAAAGGTATTTGAAGTCTGGTTTTTACATACCCGGGTGACTCGTGAGGACGGGAAGGAGACGGCCTCACATCAGTAGTCACCTGTGAGCTGGGATGAAGACCTGACAGCCGAAGACTGGCAAGCGGGAGTCCGTGGTTCGAGTCCGGGACACTGGCCTTCCCCCGCCGCGCCGCTCCGCTGGTCGACGCACAACACACGCGGCCGCATAGAGAAGAGAAACACTGGGACGCCACTCCCAAGGTATCATCCGACGCACGACTTCGCTCGCAATAATTAAACCGGCCACCTCGCGCTGCGCGTCTCCCGTCAGCTGGGCGAGACAGCGACACGAGATACACACCGCTACGCGTAATCAGACGCCGCCGCCGCCGCCGCCGCCGCTGCCGCAGCAGAAGACTTCACAAACGACACAGCTGCCGCTCTCCGAACCAGAACATCCCGTAAGATACAGTTGTACAAATCTTCAATAAAAGTTATCTTATGTAAAAATGATGTTTCATTCGACCTCATACCCGAGCCAAGGAAGAACCCACCCTGCCCACATGTTGTTAAGAGAGAAAAGTTAATTTATTTAATATTTTCACCCTGACAGAATGCTTTAGAATGCTCATCCTGACAATTGACAGCATCAAAAGAGAAAACCCAGTTACATTTAGTGACAGAAGTGTCACATTTAGTAACACAACTGCTACATTTGGTATCAGAAGCCGTTATAGCAGTTACAATTAGGACGTTTATCCAATCCATACTTATTAGAAACGTGTGATTTCTCTATAATTTCTTTTCTGTTTAACCAGATTCAGCCACAACACTGCGTGGCTGTGAACAGCTAATATTTATATAATAGTAGTCCTCCAAATAAAAGGTCTTCTGAGATTGAACATTTCTGACGGGAGACACTAAACTCTTGAAACAGTATTTCTCTATCGGCAACCTGCGTGCGCTATTACTCTGTGAGATGAACAGATTGGTAGAAGAGAGAAAATAACAAGAAACCCATTAGCCCGACTGTACCAGGTTTATGTGTAACAGATCAGACGTTTCAGCGTGAGATGTGTATTTCGAGCGCTATCACCATTGGATGCCCCAAAAACTTGTGTGTGATTTACCGACTTCCGGTTTTGTGCTTCAACAGACACTGCATCACCCTTTTTAAACATCCAGACGATCGCGACCACTTCTTGACGCACTGCCTGGGAGCATCTGCTTCACGTTTTCTGTCCGGCGCCTATTTTACTGACAATCTGACTTTTCTCCGTAACCAGTGATTTGCGTTCTCAAAGAATTATCTTCCGTTACTGGCCGTAGACCGCGCTGTCTGTCGGTAACAGGTGTATCACAGATAAGTGTTACGGGGATGATACGATTTATCTAAGTTAAAAATGGAAAGGGGAATCACTCGATGTCCGTGCAAATGATGAATGGATTTGATAACAGAATAAATTGCTGAAAAGCAGTTTTAGACCGACGGACATTAATACCTTACCTGATGAGGACCTTTTGAAAACATTTATTAGAGCATATAATTAGTCATTAGCTTGATCGATATGAACTTACTCACTCTCTTGTAAGAATCACTTGACAGTGATAAGACCTCCTAATGGAGGCAATACCGTCATCGGCTGATACCTGGCAGCGATGGTCCCCTATTTAAGAGATGTTGAGTGTGTTGTGGGCGCGTTATGAACACAATGCCGCAGGCAGCGTTGCTTCTGTTGCTGATAGTAGCATCCGTGAAGTGCGCCCCAGGTGAGATCCAAATCTTTTCACATGTGTGTCTATACTCTGCTATTCAGTCTTAAGTGAGAGAAGGGAATCCTTCTTCAAATATCTCAGCCAGGTTATGTCGTCGACAACCGCCGATATTTCGACAGGGGCGCACGCCGTCATTTTCAAGACAAATCAGCAGTAACTAAGCACTGTGCAGGGGAATTTAATATGTCGGTTTATAGAGAAACTCCAGAAAGGTGACACACACACACTGTAAACACTAGCGCCATCACAAATCATAGATGACCGATGTCAGAAGTTACCGGTAGTGAAATTAATAACCAACAGATGAGGCAGCATAAACTCTGTTCCTGTGTTTTCGGCGAGACAGAGAGTAGGATTCGGTGCAGAATGTAAACAATAATCACCATCCTTAGACGGTTTAAGCAGCGTCCTTGATAACACTATCCCAGTAGGTGGAAGTACACGACAGAATCCCAAAGTTGTTAAATTCCACAGAATGGTTCAAATGGTTCAAATAGCTCTGAGCACTATGGGACTCAACTGCTGAGGTCATCAGTCCCCTAGAACTTAGAACTACTTAAACCTAACTAACCTAAGGACATCACAAACATCCATGTCCGAGGCAGGATTCTAACCTGCGACCGTAGCGGTCGCGCGGTTCCAGACTGTAGCGCCTAGAACCGCTCGGCCACACCGGCCGGCTCCACAGAATGACCGGTGCCAAGATTTTCTCAGCTGTTGTAAGCGTGTGTGACGCTTAAATCCCCGTTTTACAGTGGGACATTGGTGACGGTCGCCAGTGATGGTCACCGGTGAGTGTGGTGAACATTCCTGGATCACTGATGTCCGACACCGCAAGTATTGCCAACTGATTAGTTAGTAAAATGGAAGCAACTAAATTTCACTAGTCTTTTATGGTTCGAAAAATAAGGTATTCAATTAGAAAAAAGAAACGTACAACTTACCAATTATGATTTTCTGATACCTATACTTGAGAATTGCTCATAAGTATGGGATCCGTACCAGGTCGGGTTGTCAGAGGAGATAGAGAAGATCCAAAGAAGAGCGGTGCTTTTCGTCACAGGGTTATTTGGTAAGCGTGATAGCGTTACTGAGATGTTTAGCAAACTCAAGTGGCAGACTCTGCAAGAGAGGCGCTCTGCATCGCAGTGCAGCTTGCCGTCCAGGTTTCGAGAGGGTGCGTTTCTGGATGCGGTATCGAATATATTGCTTCCCCCAACTTATACCTCCCGAGGAGATCACAAATGTAAAATTAGAGAGATTCGAGCGCGCACGGAGGCTTTCCGGGAGTCGTTTTTCCCGCGAACCATACGCGACTGGAACAGGAAAGGAGGTAATGACAGTGGCACGTAAAGTGCCCTCCGCCACACACCGTTGGGTGGCTTGCGGAGTATAAATGTAAATGTAGATGTAGATGTAGACATGCTCGTCTCATTGAAATCAGGCACATAATTCGTTAGCCGGCCGCTGTGGTCTCGCGGTTCTAGGCGCGCAGTCCGGAACCGTGCGACTGCTACGGTCGCAGGTTCGAATCCTGCCTCGGGCATGGATGTGTGTGATGTCCTTAGGTTAGTTAGGTTTAAGTAGTTCTAAGTTGTAGGGGACTTATGACCACAGCAGTTGAGTCCCATAGTGCTCAGAGCCATTTGAAACCATAATTCGTTATAATTTCTTGCTACGCATTCGTTTTCATCACTTTGTTGCTATAGACATCGCTTTTCACATCCCAAATAGCAGGATGACTTTCTGCATCACTTATAAAATCTTCCATGTTAATCAAATCTAGACTCATGCCTACAATCTGCACAGTAAAAAAATGCTCAATAAATGTTTAGCGTCACTGTCTCAGAAATGACAGCCTGGCTGTTGGTAAATCTGCTGCACTGTGTCTGTGATCTGTGTCCCAATGCGAACACTCCAATTCAGACTAATGCACGTCCGGTGGTGACTGCTGTAAACACAGTGACCGTGAGCGTCACATGTCGTGAGGGTGAGTTACTGCTGGGTCACAGTGGCCTTGTGAGGTAGTGTAGTGTACCGGTGTGAACGCTCCAGTTCAAACGAAGGTATCTCTGTCGGTGACCGTCGCTGGTGACCGTCACCAGTGTCCCAGTGTGGTACGGGTCTACACCGGTCCTCCACAGTCCTAATAGTCTGACGAATAAACGACTTGCCACAACTGCGCGGAATACGGTAGACATCCACCTTATGTAGACCAAGATCATCTTTTACGGAACCTAAAAGTAACCTGGTCGTCGATGGTGATCGAAAAGCACACTTCACATCATATTTCCGCAAAATACGACCAGTCCTGTTCGAAATGCTCCCTACGTAAGTCAAAAAGGCCATAGATTTGGCGTCACCTCGATATTATCATCGCTCAACCAATGCATAATGGATCTATAGCGCAACGCAAGTTTGATCTGTCTTTCATTATAACCATTATGACGAAAAGTGATTTAGAGATGGGCCAACTCAGCAGTCAAACTTTCAGCGTCCTAGATGTCTTGGGACCTGTGAACCATAATATAATAAATTCCCGAGAGACTGAAAAGTACGGCTTTAGAAAGCATCGCTCGTGCGAAACCCAGATTGCTCTTTTCTCAAGTGATTTACTGCGAACAATGGACGAAGGGAAACAAATGGTTCAAATGGCTCTGAGCACTATGGGACTTAACTTCTGAGGTCATCAGTCCCCTAGAACGTAGAACTACTTAAACCTAACTAACCTAAGGACATCATGCCCGAGGCAGGATTCGAACCTGCGACCGTAGCGGTGGCGCGGTTCAAGACTGAAGCTCCTAGAACCGCTTGGCCACCCTGGCCGGTGAAGGGCAACGGGCGAATTTCATATTTCTATATTTCTGAAAAGCATTCGACATGGTATCCCACTGCGGAGTGTTAACGAAGGTACGTGCACACGGAATGGTTCGAAGACTTCTTAAGTAATAGAGTCCAGTATGCTGTCTTTGACGGCGAGTGTTCGTCGGAGGCAGGGGTAGCAGTAGGAGTGCCCCAGGGAAGTGTGATAGGACGGTTGGCATTTTCTACATACATACATGATCTGGCAGATAGGGCGGGGGGAGGCGGGGGGGGGGGGGGGAGGAAGCATTCTGCGGTTGTTAGCTGATGATGCTGTGGTGTGCAGAGCGTCGAAGATAAGTGACTATAGGTTAATAGGAGATGACCTAGACAAAATTTCTAGTTGGTGTGATGAATGTTAGCTGGCTCTTAATGTAGAAAAATGTAAGGACAAAAAAACTAATAATGTTCGGATACGTCATTGGTAGTGCCCTCCTTGACAGTCACGTCGTTTAAATATCTAGGCGTAAAGTTGCGGAGCGATATGAAATGGAACGAGCGTGTAAGGATTGTGGTAGGGAAGGCGAAAGGTAGACTTGGTTTATTGACAGAATTTTAGGAAAGCGTAGTTCATCTGTGAAGGAGATCGCATACAGCACACTAGTGCGACCTACTCTTGAGTACTGCTCGAGTGTTTGGGATCCGCACCAGGCGGGCCCGAAAGAAGACATCGAAGCAATTGAGAGGTGAGCTGCTGGATTTATTACCGGTAGGTTCGATTAGCATGCAAGTGTTATTGATATACTTTACGAGCCCACGTGAGAATCCTTGGAGGGAAGCAGATATTCATTTCGAAGAACGCTACTGAGAAAGTTTAGAGAACTGGAATTTGAAACTGACTGCAGAGCAACACTACTGCCGCCAACACACATTTCGTGTAGGGACCACGAAGATACGAGAAATTAGGAGTCATACGGAGGCATGTAGATAGTCGTATTTCCCTTTCTCTATCTGCGATTGGAACAGCAAAGGTAACGACTAGTTGTGTTACAAGGTACCCTCCGCCACGCACCGTACCGTACCGTGGCGCGGTAGATATAGATATAGGTGAACCACGGTACGAAGAAACCCTTCAACAGCTATCAGCTAGCAGATATAAGTCGGTCTGAGTAGGCTTCCCAGAAACGGCATGTCCCAACGTACTGTATACCTTCGTCCAGACCAACACATCAAGGAAGGGAAGACAGCCATGCTTTTTTCAACTCCATCTTGAAATAAATATTCAGATGGACTGAATTCAAGTGTTCTAAAAAGACGTTCAAAATCTCACTGCTATCAGGCCAAACAACAAAAGAATCGTTTACACATTTGAAAAGACACGCAAGTTTCAAAATCGCCGACTCCAAGACCCGCTCCTCGAAATCTTCCATGAACAAGTTGGCAATAACAGGTGACAAACAACTTCCCATCGTCACCCCATGTGTATGCTCGGAGTAATGGTCATTGAATAAAAAGTAACAAAGTCAGTACATATCGAATAGGCTCGTTAATTCAGCACCAAACCTAGCCTCAATCAACGCTAACGAATCAGACACGAAAACTTACTAGAATATCAGTCATTCAAATGTATTCCCAACAATCGATGTAAGAAATTCTTCTTAATGTGGTGGTCACACCGACCTACTATAGGACTTGACATACATTGTAGCAAGGTATTTTTGCTTCACGATACCGCATCACCGTTGCTATTCACTATCGGACGAAGAGGAATCCCTTCCTTGTAGTCCATAGGGAGGCCATATAATGTAGGGTAAACAGCACAATTAGAACTGAGACTCTTGATAGCCTCCTGCGAGAAGGAACATTTCTTCAGGAGGCTTATACTCTTTCTCTCAACACTTTTTGTGAGGTCGGCATCGATTCTGGTATACGCCGAATCAGAGAGTGAACACGCATCTTTTGAACGTCCCTGCTTCTCCAAAACAATGGTAGCATTGCTCTTGTGCGCAGGTAAAATAACAATATGCGGATCAACCCTAAGTGAACGTAAAGTAGCCCTCTCATCTGCTGTGACATTACTCTAGGATGGACGTGCCCCAGTCAACACCTGACATACCTCCCTCCTTGCCTCCTCTGCAACATCAGGAGGCAGTTTAAAAAGAGCCCGTTTGGCAGAGCTAATAATATCAACCACTAGCAAATATTTGGGAGTCGTTGCAAGATTTAAACCTTTCCCTAGCACTGATAAATCTGCGTCGTCAAAAGCTTTCTTCGTGAGATGATGCGATTGGCGCAGCGGAAAGAGTACAGAACGTTAATCCGAGGGTCGCGGGGTCGAGTCCGTTTACAGAAACATTTGTGGGATTGGTTCCCAAATATGTGAGTGGCTCGAAGACTTCTTAAGTAATAGAACCCAGTACGTTGTCCTCGATGGTGAGTGTTCATCGGAGGTGAGGGTATCATCTGGAGTGCCCCAGGGGAGTGTGGTAGGTCCGCTGTTTTCTATCTACATAAATGATCTTTTGGATAGGATGGGTAGCAATGTGCGACTGTTTGCTGATGGTGCTGTGGTGTACGGGAAGGTGTCGTCGTTGAGTGACTGTAGGAGGATACAAGATGACTCTGACAGGATTTGTGATTGGTGTAAAGAATGGCAGCTAACTCTAAATATAGATAAATGTAAATTAATGCAGATGAATAGGAAAAAGAATCCTGTAATGTTTGAATACTACATTAGTAGTGTAGCGCTTGACACAGTCACGTCTATTAAATATTTGGGCGTAACATTGCAGAACGATATGAAATGGAACAAGCATGTAGTGGCAGTTTTGGGGAAGGCGGATAGTCGTTTTCGGTTCATTGGTAGAATTTTGGGAAGATGTGGTTCATCTGTAAAGAATACCGCTTATAAAACACTAATACGATCTATTCTTGAGTACTGCTCGAGCGTTTGGGATCCCTATCAGGTCGGATTGAGGGAGGACATAGAAGCAATTCAGAGGCGGGCTGCTAGATTTGTTACTGGTAGGTTTGATCGTCACGCGAGTGTTACGGAAATGCTTCAGGAACTCGGGTAGGAGTCTCTAGAGGAAAGGAGGCGTTCTTTTCGTGAATCGCTACTGAGGAAATTTAGAGAACCAGCATTTGAGGCTGACTGCAGTACGCCGGCCGGGGTGGCCGAGCGGTTCTAGGTGCTACAGTCTGGAACCGCGCGACCGCTACGGTCGCAGTTTCGAATCCTGCCTCGGGCATGGATGTGTGTGATATCCTTAGGTTAGTTAGGTTTAAGTGGTTCTAAGTTCTAGGGGACTGATGACCTCAGAAGTTAAGTCCTTTAGTGCTCAGAGCCATTTGAACCATTTGACTGCAGTACAATTTTACTGCCGCCAACTTACATTTCGCGGAAAGACCACAAAGATAAGAGAGATTAGGGCTCGTGCAGAGGCATATAGGCAGTCATTTTTCCTTCGTTCTGTTCGGGAGTGGAACAGGGAGAGAAGGTGCTAGTTGTGGTACGAGGAACCCTACGCCACGCACCGTATGGTGGATTGCGGAGTATGGATGTAGATGTAGATTCATCACAGAACATCAAGAAATACACTCCTGGAAATTGAAATAAGAACACCGTGAATTCATTGTCCCAGGAAGGGGAAACTTTATTGACACATTCCTGGGGTCAAATACATCACATGATCACACTGACAGAACCACAGGCACATAGACACAGGCAACAGAGCATGCACAATGTCGGCACTAGTACAGTGTATATCCACCTTTCGCAGCAATGCAGGCTGCTATTCTCCCATGGAGACGATCGTAGAGATGCTGGATGTAGTCCTGTGGAACGGCTTGCCATGCCGTTTCCACCTGGCGCCTCAGTTGGACCAGCGTTCGTGCTGGACGTGCAGACCGCGTGAGACGACGCTTCATCCAGTCCCAAACATGCTCAATGGGGGACAGATCCGGAGATCTTGCTGGCCAGGGTAGTTGACTTACACCTTCTAGAGCACGTTGGGTGGCACGGGATACATGCGGACGTGCATTGTCCTGTTGGAACAGCAAGTTCCCTTGCCGGTCTAGGAACGGTAGAATGATGGGTTCGATGACGGTTTGGATGTACCGTGCACTATTCAGTGTCCCCTCGACGATCACCAGTGGTGTACGGCCAGTGTAGGAGATCGCTCCCCACACCATGATGCCGGGTGTTGGCCCTGTGTGCCTCGGTCGTATGCAGTCCTGATTGTGGCGCTCACCTGCACGGCGCCAAACACGCATACGACCATCATTGGCACCAAGGCAGAAGCGACTCTCATCGCTGAAGACGACACGTCTCCATTCGTCCCTCCATTCACGCCTGTCGCGACACCACTGGAGGCGGGCTGCACGATGTTGGGGCGTGAGCGGAAGACGGCCTAACGGTGTGCGGGACCGTAGCCCAGCTTCATGGAGACGGTTGCTAATGGTCCTCGCCGATACCCCAGGAGCAACAGTGTCCCTAATTTGCTGGGAAGTGGCGGTGCGGTCCCCTACGGCACTGCGTAGGATCCTACGGTCTTGGCGTGCATCCGTGCGTCGCTGCGGTCCGGTCCCAGGTCGACGGGCACGTGCACCTTCCGCCGACCACTGGCGACAACATCGATGTACTGTGGAGACCTCACGCCCCACGTGTTGAGCAATTCGGCGGTACGTCCACCCGGCCTCCCGCATGCCCACTATACGCCCCCGCTCAAAGTCCGTCAACTGCACATAGGTTCACGTCCACGCTGTCGCGGCATGCTACCAGTGTTAAAGACTGCGATGGAGCTCCGTATGCCACGGCAAACTGGCTGACACTGACGGCGGCGGTGCACAAATGCTGCGCAGCTAGCGCCATTCGACGGCCAACACCGCGGTTCCTGGTGTGTCCGCTGTGCCGTGCGTGTGATCATTGCTTGTACAGCCCTCTCGCAGTGTCCGGAGCAAGTATGGTGGGTCTGACACACCGGTGTCAATGTGTTCTTTTTTCCATTTCCAGGAGTGTAGTATTAGACACCGAGCCACGGTAACGTTCAAACTTCTTCAAATTCCGGGCGGCTACAGAACGAAATACACAATCAGACTCCGACCACGGAACACCGTTCAGCCAGTCTCAAGAAGAAGTCGAAATTTTTGGCACTCATTAAACGAAGCCGAAACAATTCTTTGGAAACAAAATCTAACTGTCGACGAGTGTAATAGATCCTTCCACAAACATGAGCTAGGCCAGCGCGTTGCTTGATGCCTTTGGCCGCAGGAGAACTGATACAATGTGCAACTTTGGTAAACGTTGGAACAATATTTTAACGTTGTGACCATAAGCGGCACACATGCTTACAACAGTCGGGGATCCACCACTGAAGAATATTGTCGTGGCACCTGACGTCCCAGGAAATAAACTGGAAGCGAGCGAGGTGGCGCAGTGATAGCACACTGGACTCACATTCGGAAGGACGACGGTTCATCCGGATTTAGGTTTTCCGTGATTTCACTAAAAAAAAGTGGTTCAAATGGCTCTGAGCACTATGGGACTTAACTGCTGGGGTCATCAGCCCCCTAGAACTCAGAACTACTTAAACCTAACTAACCTAAGGAGATCACACACTCCATGCCCGAGGCAGGATTCGAACCTGCGACCGTAGCGGTCACGCGGTTCCAGGCTGTAGCGCTTAGAACCGCTCGGCCACTCCGGCCGGCTAATTTCACTAAATTGCTCCCGGCAAATTATGGGATGGTTCCTTTTAAAGGGCACGGCCGACTTCCTTTCCCGTCCTTCGCTAATCTGATGAGACCGATGACCTCGCTGTTTGCTCTCGTCCCCCAAACAACCCAGCCCCAACCTCACATAAACCTGGAGAGGGTGTTGGATCTTATACTGTAGGCATCGATTAAGAAGGGACTGTCCGACATTTTACTCCTAAGAGGTAAAATAGGAGGTGAAAGGCTTTTTGAAGGTATATCGCTGTCAAGGGACTTTTGTAACTAGAACTGGTATTTGGTTTTTCTTTCAGAAAATAAGAAAATACGTATTTCAGCATTTTTGGAAATTCAGCCACTAGTGGCTAAAGTTATTTTGAAAATAAATAATTACTAAAGAACTACTAAAGGATTTTTAAGGCTACATTTATGACTATTGGCATTTGACTTCTCGGTTAGAAATAAAAAAAATAAGTTTTTCAGTGCTCCTGGAAATTCAGCCCCTAATGGAGTGCACTAGGGAACGCAAATATGAAGAAATTATTTCGTTGCACTAAAAAAATTTGAAGTTCAAATTATGAAAACTGGTATTTTACTTCTCGGTTATACAGGATGTCTCATTTATCTTGTCCACGGTAAATAACTGTTTGTCCAGATGCAAATTACAAAATATTTCAAGCAAATGTTCTTTAGCCGTCAGGGGGACATCAATTAGCATAATTGCCTTCGTTGTAGCTTTGTTTTTTACAAAGATACGAACAGTGGTATGACTTTTTTAAATGACTCCCTGTATTTTTTATTCAGTAATTCGTTTCATCTACTAAAGAACTATTCAAAAATGTATCACAGTGTACCATTCACTGAAACACAAAGTTATTAATTACATAACACAACACTGAGTTTGAGCCCGGGATCACAAACTTGTCCTCTTGCTGGAGTTGTCAGAAAACAAATGAAAACCAAGTAAAAACATAACATGAAATTGACTCTGACTCTCCTGTACCATTGCCCAGGAGGAGAACATTCAAAGGTGCTGAAAGTGGTGACCCTGGACACCGATACACTGGTGCACTCGTTGAATGAAAGAATTATTTACTGCTTCCAGTGTTGCCTGCTGAAGAGAATTACAAGCAAGCACGATACGTTCCTGCATGTCGTCTGGATTTGTTGGAATATCGCGATAGACGTCTTTAATATATCCACAAAGAAAAAAGTCCAGAGGATTTAAATCAGGAGACCTAGCAGGCCTAGTTACTGTTTCTCCTCGACCAATCCATCTGGCAGGATACCTTCGGTTCAGAATACGACGTGCACGCAAGGCATTATGTGCTGAACATCCATCGTGTTGATACCACATAAGCATTCTGGTTCTTAGCAGCACTTCATCCAGAAGAGGAGGAAGAATTCGTCTGAGCAAGCTGGCGTGCGCTGTGCCGATTAGACTACTATTGATGAAATAAGGGCCAATAATTGTAGTAACAAGCATCCCACACCAGACGTTAACTCTCCATTGACTCTGATTTGCCACCTGTCTAAGCCATCATGGGTTATCGCTGGACCAATAATGCATGTTCCTTGTATTTACCTGTCCTTTGTTTGAGAAGGAACATTCATCGGTAAATAGAACATTGGAGAAGTTCGGGTTGGCGAGGATTTGCTGCTGTGCCCACTGACAGAACTGTACATTATTCTGGAAATCATTCTCATGCAATTCTTGACGTAGGTGTACACAGTAAGGATGGAACCGGTGACGTGTAAGAATACGATGTACACTGGTTTTAGGAATTCCAATCTCGTGTTCAAGCTGTCGTGTGCTCACATGTGGATTCATAGCAACGGAAGAGAGAACAGTAACTTCGGCAGCTTCTTCAGCGCTAGTGCTACGACGATTGCGTTCTCAAGATTTGAAACTTCCCGTTTCCTGAAGCGCCGCTACAAGACGAGAAAACATCCGTTGGGAAGGTGGGTTCTTCTCAGGATATCGCTCTCGATACAGTTCCACAGCCTGAGTAGCATTTCGCCTACCTTCAACAACAACAATAAAGGAAACGTTATGTCGATGCAATTTGTAGGAAGGACACCCTTTACTGTATGCCTTCTCTACGCAACAGTATTTAAAAGGACTAAACTACTGTACTAAATGTACCCGTACATAGGAAAACAGTACTGAAATGACTTGTCTGCTAACTTACATTCCCCATAGAGGAGTAGAATTTCTACCTTCTCTTCGTTGGTGTACATTCTACTCACACAGCTCTTCATCTGATGATGGTTGACGGAATGACGAGTGTGCATTCTACTTATGTTTACGCTTGTCCTCTGTCAACGACAGCACGGGGATGTGTTCCATTACCCCGAGTATCTGCACTAAGCGCTGGGAGCGTCAAAGTCCATGTTGGGTTATGTAATTAATAACTTTGTGTTTCAGTGAATGGTACACTGGGATACATTTTTGAATAGGTTTTTAGTAGATGAAATGAATTACCGAATAAAAAGTACAGGGTGCCATTTAAAAAAGTCATACCGCTGTTCATATGTTTGTAAAAAACAAAGCTACAACGAAGGCAATTATGCTGACTGATGTCCCCCTGAACATTTTGTAATTTGCATCTGGACAAACAGTTATTCAGGGTGGTCAAGATATATGGGATACCCTTTATATTAATATATTAAGAAATGTTAGGGGATGAAAATTGCTATGTAAATATCTCCACAAGAACACAAAAGGCTTCATTAAGAAAACTTTTGGACTCCAGTTACCAGATTCGCTTTTTGGTCAGAAGTATATACGCAAAAGACCATACGTATAAGACTTTAATTAGTATGAAAATCTTAGAAGGTGTTGCAAAATACTACGGTCGCAGGTTCGAATCCTGCCTCGGGCATGGGTGTGTGTGATGTCCTTAGGTTAGTTAGGTTTAAGTAGTTCTAAGTTCTAGGGGACTTATGACCTAAGATGTTGAGTCCCATAGTGCTGAGAGCCATTTGAACCATTTTTTTGTTGCAAAATTCGATTAAATAAAAACAAAAAATCTGTGCAAGCCATACAGTCTACACAAGCGAAGCAGGGGTCACTTAGCTACTTAAAAGTATCCGTATTTTAGAACTCTTGACTGTTAGCTGAATGTAACTAGTTGAATGTAACTAGAACCAGTCTTTTCTTAATAGTTATTTAATATTCCATGAACCGGTTTTCGAACCTTTGCAGGTTCATCTTCAGATGGTTTTCTGGACGTTACATATCTATTCCTAGAATAGTGCTGAGTGCTGCCTCTGTGATAAGAAGATGGAACACGCTTTAATGTGTTGTCATCAGTAGTGTTTATCCGACGATGAGGTTGTAAAATTTTATAGTTGTACTTATTGGGACAGTATGGGCGGCTTTTCTCTGGTAGTGTCTACCTGTCTGCTTCTACTATGACGGCCAGTTCCGGCCGGGGTGGCCGAGCGGTTCTAGGAGCTACAGTCAGGAACCGCGCGACCGCTACGGTCGCAGGTTCGAATCCTGCCTCGGGCATCGATGTGTATGATGTCCTTTGGTTATTTAGGTTTAAGTAGGTCTAAGTTCTAGTGGACTGATGACCTCAGAAGTTAAGTCCCATAGTGCTTAGAGCCATTTTAACCATTTTGATGGCCAGTTGGCACATCACTTGACACACTTCATTATTTTATCTCTGGTGATTCATGTTAATACCAATCTTCATTAAAGTAATTGCTCGTAGACTGACTGTATTATACGTTAGTATACGAATAGAAATAAGACATCAGATCACATGAAGTTTGTTCTTGTAGTAATTTATTTATTTAGTTTGAACTAACATGTTCACTTGAGTTCTGATTAAAGCATTTGCCCATAAATCGACTTTAATACATGCAAACAAATACAAATATCATCTCGGAGCGAGGTAGGGCTATGTCATATATTTATGTGAAGAGCTTTGTAACAAGCAACAGTTGTATAGCACATGCTGTATGCTGGCAAAATTTCGCTATGACAGTGTAAATGCATACATATTTCTAAAAGTGTGTAAAGTGATTTATCAACTGGCCATCACAATAGAAGACAGATAGACACTACCAGACAAAAGCCGCCAACACTCTCCCAGTAAGTACAAAGCTAAAATTTTACATCCATATCGACAGATAAACAATACTGATGACGTTGCATTAAAGCGTGTTCCATCTTCCTTTCACAGCATTATGCTAGAAATAGATATGTAACTTCTGGAAGACCAGCTGAAGATGAGCCTGGAAAGGTTCGAAAACCGGTTCATGGAATAATAACTATTAAAAAAAGACTGGTTCCAGTTTTATGTATTTACGCTAAGCTAGTTGTCTGTAACGCCTGTACGTTCATTGTATGAACAGACGTGGTTAAAGTACGACTGGTTGCAGGTGGCGTAGTGCCGCGGGAGGCGTCGGCACTACAGGGTCGCATAGTCAACGGCATCCTAGCTGCACCTGGGGAGTTTCCTCATCAGGTGAGTACTGGTGCCTAAGTGGCCAGAGAAACTACACGCGCGAAACAGACATTCTGTATGGTGCCGGCTGGGCTTCCGTTGCAAAAGAAACTGTCATTATTGGTAGTTACTCTGTTACAACAAAATTTCCCAGTTACACTTCTGACGATTGATGAATCTCTTCATTACTCAAAAAATATTAATAAATTCTTCTGGTACTTGTACATCTCCTACAGCAAAAACACTCTGGAACTTCTACATTGGTCGGCTTGTTCATACGCTCTGACGATGGAAGCGAATGTACCTACCAAAATAACTGCAAACCATTGGCAAATAGTGGTATCTAACACTGCCGAAACTTGATGAGAGATATCTCAAGAGGCCATGTATTTTACTTTGCTTATAGAAGTTTCTCGCACATACAGTTTTAGAAAGAAATTCTATTCCTTCTAGAAGTTGTTCTTAATATGTTTCTTGCAGCTACATGTCTCTGGGGGAGAGTTAAGAAGAGAAAAAATGCTGAAAAAATGTGCGACGAATTAAGGAGCAATGTACGATGATACACTGTCAGAATGACGAGGGCGCATCGTCTTGTCGGCAGAATATCAAGAAGTAGGGCTATGTGGATCCGTTGATGGTGACACGTCAAAACGGATGGTTACGTTAAGCACATTAATACCGTTAGTGTTATTTGATAGGAAGTGGCTAAAAACCAGCGCCGAGTTTAAGTCTTTCCCTTCCTCGATTCAATCTTTATACATAGCAAATCAAAACAAACGCCCACCACAGTCTTATTAACGCCACAGAATTGCACTTCACACTTTATAACAGGTCGTTTTAAGGACTGCCTCAGGAGCAATAGTGGCAGAGCGATTCAGGAAAAAGTTGGAAGATAACACGAGTAAATTCCGTAACCAGTCTACTGAAATAGGAGGAGATGTAAAGTTGACAGTTATAGAATGGGACAGCCATGCTATTAGAACTGTTGCCAGAATGAGGATTTTTTGTGAAATTATTCTGAACGTCTTTGGATCAGATAGAGAACTGAGTCGTCACAACAACTTTTAAAACCGATTAATGTAGAGGAAGGCAAAAGGCTGTGATAGTGTCAGTGCCTACAGATGTTATATCGAAATTATCAGCAACTAGCTGCATAGAAGAGATTTAATTTCTTAATTTCGGGCACTTAGTGGCCTTCTTCAGAAGGTTGTACGTATCGCATTCTGTGTGTGTGTGTCAGCTGTAAGACGCATACAGCGAAATTCCATGGTCGTGTAGTTCATAATGCCTGCAAAAGAATTGTACAAAGGCACCAAACAACAAGTCCACACATCATCCAGAACCGGAGCTAATCAGCTAATTATCTACTTAGCTGATCAGCTCTATTTCTGGCATGATATATTCATTGAATTTTTAGTAAGACGCATTAATGGAACAGACAGAGAAAATATTTAGTGACAACATCACTTATTCATCTGATTATTAAAGTAGACGATATATGAATTGAATGATTCCTAGGGATAATGATCTAGCCTAGCCACAAGCTTAAAGTTTACTATAAATTTATTCAGATCAATTACAGATCTACATACAGTGGTGGGCTAACAGAGGCTGATGTTTAAACACACCAGAGCAAACAAAGATTGACTAACTTAGTTAGCAGAGCATGCAGTGTTCGCAGGCTGTAAAAAATGTAATCCAGAGCATTGTACGGTCTCCAAATCACGCGTACTGAATTCCTAAAGTTCACTAAGTTGAGATCTATAAAGGGTGTCCGTCCAAAGAGTCGTCAGGCATATTTTCTCTGGCGTTTTGACAGATATTTCGAATTTCATTTTTGCTGTATGTAGCTGGAGTCACCCCAAACATAATACTGTTCATTGCCGACGAAAAATGTCGGTTTTTTCCGTTAGGAGCAAAATTATTTTAAAGCGAAATTTCACATGTCCATTAGATAGAGTGGTCCCAGATTAGTCTAGTGCGATGTCCGTTTTATCGATATGTATCAAAAAGGGCAGTAACACATGAACAACAATCAGTACTGCAGCGCTGTATGCTACGCCCATGCAGCAGCGCCACTCAGTCGTTGCTGGAGTACCGATTGTTCTTCCTACTGCTTATTCTTTGTATCTTATTGTCCTTAATTCGTATCGAGAAATTAAATATCACACTAGCCTAATTTGAGACTGTCGATTGCACGGATGAAATTTTGATTTAAAAATCATTTTGTTCGTAGTGGGAAATATCCGAACCTTTGCGAGGACACTGGACCTTACATAAAAGCCTTCATGTGCAGTGTTCGTTAGAGGTGACTCCAGCTGCACATTCCAAAAATCAAACTGCAGATATCTGACGAAACGCCAGAGAAAGTGTACCTGACGACCAGACGACTTTTAGGAGACACAACCTGTATACAGTAACCGCTTCGCCATGGTAAAAGTTCAGCCACTGGCGGCCATACTAGCACTCACTGTCCAAACTTTCAAACCGTCCTGAACTGTTACGTTAAAATATTTGTAAGTCCTGAATAGATCGAAGTCGAAATTGTGGTCGCCCAACCAACACTCAAACTCATGCGGTTCATTGGCTGTGCCAACTTTAGCAAACCAACTTACCCACCAAGTTACGACCATCAACAACCCACCAAATACTATCTGGCCGCCTATTTAAAAACTTCACCATCCACTAAAGACAAGTGAGCAACTTACAACCAGAAGACAATTCTTACGATTGTTTATTTTGCAGCCTTAACATATTTCAAACACATACATTATGGACACTTTCACATAATTTGAACTCTGGTACCAACATATTACTACACACTGAATATCACAAAACGACCAACCTTTATTTAGAGTTCGTATATCATAAACAGAGTAGCAAAAAGTAGTCAACAACATGTCTTTATTCAGCATGCGACTGCAGTACAACACTACTCCGTAATCTAACATAAACTTACTAAATTCTCCTAAACATACTTAAACAGTTTGGGATACTAGAATAAATAATTCTCGCTGATTCTATTCTGTAGTGTATCTGTGTATGATAAAGTACAGCGTTTTCGAACTATTTTCTGAGATACTGAATTACTTATTTACAAAAATTTGTGTCGGATCAGCATTTAGATAAATGTATTATGTAAATGTCAAAAACTTAGTTAATATTTATTTCACCGCTACACCTTCATAAATGAAAGAGTCGTGTCAGTAGGGCTAAAATAGAGAGGCTATCTCACGACAGTAGGTTTATAAGCTCCTAAAGAATGAAGGAGAGAAAAAACCGGAAGGTTCAATGAAGACCTTCAAAAACAAGTAGACCAAAATAAGAAATATTATGTGATTATAAGAGGAGACCTTAATGGACGTTTAGGTAATTTGACAATACCTGGAAAAATAGGAAGTAGGCCATAAATAACAATTCACACGAACAACATTAGTTTGTAACATAGAAATCAAAATTACCACACTTTCTTTAGAAAGACCGTTATTCATAAATGCAAGTGGAGTGATGAATCTATTATTGGCTACGTCATACTTAACACAGAGATGGACAACCAGCACAGGATGTAAGAGTACATACAGGCAACGACATTGAGTCCCGTCACTTCCTTGTGCTTGCCAAAGTAAAGCTGATTACTAAATGGAGGAAACGGTTTATTCCGAGAAGTAAACTCGTAGACGAAGTTCTCAAAGTCTTCCTTCTGCAACAAGTGTAAGAAATCTGTATCAACAGTGACCCGCACATTATTTACAAAATAAATCTACAGAAAATAATATGAATGTAGAGTGGGAAAACGTAAAGGCATACGTGATCCTTGCAGCGACAGAGGTAATAGGGAAGAAAAAGATAAATTAGGAGGAGAAAAGTGGCGAAATATGAAACTAAGATATAGCAAATGCACTTAAAGAGAAAGAATAAGCTTACACTAGAAATCTACTGAAGAATGCAGGAGAAACGAAAGAACAGTATAAAGAAAAACGTAGTTACGCTAGGAAAATAGAGAAGCTCACCAAGAATCCTGAGATAGAATGATATCAAATATTGAAAATAACGTACATGGCAGACAAGAGGTGGCTCAAACTCCTGAAACAACAAACAGGAGAAATGTTCTGCATGATTACACTTAATAGACAAAGAAGCCTGGATGAAACACTATCCAAGATTATGGGTAGAAAACAGTGACAAAATTGAACTAACGAAAACAGACAAGGGCAAAAAGAACGAGATGATGAAATATACCAAGAAGACAATATTAATCTGGAGGACATACAAGATGCATTAAAGCAGACGAAGAATAGAAAAGCAACAGGACGCGAGAATATTAGCGCTGAACATATTAAATATGTAGGTTTAATGTTGGAACCGAGGTTTTTGTGAATTAAAAGAATAAAATCAGAAGAACAAAAGGAACTGGAATGATTCTAACAATTGCATAGTAATAAGTCTGTTGAAACACTGGCTATAAATTATATGCACGAATAACTAATAACAGACTGAAAAGAACAGCTGACACTCTCTTAATGGTTTAAGAAACGGACGATCATGCACTGACAATATTACTGCAGTGCAGTAGATAACTGGAAAGAGACGAGAACATAACCTGGAAACTCATATTGCATTTGCGGATTATGAAAAAGCCTTCGATAGAGTGACTACGTATATGCTGAGGAATATAATGGCAAGATGAGGTTGTTCTAAACATTTAATACAAGTGATAAAAGTGTATATTTAAATAATGGAATAATAATTAATGCTAGCAAAGACAAAACAGGACCAGTAGCAGTTAACCGATTAGTACGACAATGATGTAATTTCTCATCCACTTTATTTAATACAGCTGTTGACAACATTGTTAGACAATAGAAGTCAGAAGTTAACCCAGGAATAAAATTTCTAGGAACACGTATTTAAACACTGTACTCTTAGCTTACGATTAAGTCGTTTAACAACAGATGGGGGATGTTTTACAGTTTGCTCTACATTGCTTGGACTCAGTAGGCAAACTCTGTAACTTGAAAATATCAGAAAATAAAACCAAAGCTACAGCCTTTAAACGAATATAACAAGTACACTCTAAAAAAAATCTAAATGGAAAATCAATTGAACAGATATCTCACTTTCTGCTAATAGGATGTGATATAAGTTGTGAATACGTTAATGGCCTCTCCAACAAGTTAAATAAGTTTCAAATGATATGTAGCACTCACTACGCATAGAACATTAAACAATAAAACCAGGAAAGACAAAGGCAAAATTTTATAAAATTTTACCTATGCTCAAGTACAGAAGTGAAACGAGGACAATAACCAAGAAAGAGCAAGGAAAAGAACAGTCGGGCGAAATGAAATTTTTAAGGAAAGTAAAAGAATGTACCATGAGAAATCAAATAAGGAATTCTGAAGCAAGGAAAGAATTATACATATTTTGCATGAAGAAAAATAGAAAACGGGATAACAAAATGGAAGAAAATGGAAAAAATATTGAAAGAATGGGGACAGAAAGAATAGTTGGGCATGTAATCGACCATAGAGCCTCACCGTTTTACGACCAAAACTATATCAAATCATTACATTAGGTGATCTGAGCCCGACAAGGTGGGTAGTAACGGCAAAACACGTCGCAGCTCCACAGGGCTCCATTTCCAGTATGTCAAAAAAAAAAATTGACAAATGGTGTTATCAAAATACGATTGATTTAAAAATGCAAATAGCTTTTGTAGTTTTGTCACGAAAATGTTTGTTTGCACATATTTTGTGCTTAGAATTTGGCCAGAGCGCATTTAAAAAAAAGCCAGATTTTACCGAGCTGCATTGTGCTAATCTGATTCAATTCTTTTAAAAGTTTTGAATTACTATGAAGATGATCAAGACACTGTTTTCAGACATTTACGATGTCACCTATGCTTCCAAAAATGAATTGAAAGTTCCGGCGCATGTCTCTTATGTTGAGAACTGCTGTTTATTTTAGTGAATTTTAGCGTTATCCTTGGGAAAAAATAAGTATTGAACAGTATGTTACACGATAAGCTAAGTGCCGCTATCACTTTCCTACATGTACGGAACAATAACTAAAATCAGTAAATGTGATCTGAAGGGAGATTTTGAATAAAAAAATTGAAAGCAGTCAGACAGAATCTGTTGATGTTTTAACGAGTGAAGTCTTTTTACAGCGTTCCTTAAGAGACATTCCGTGAACCTTCGGTGATCTCTCGAAGAAACTTTTCACATTTTGTGAGAACATGCTGTTTCAAGAATCGGTCTGATATTCGACAGATGTTTCTGCCCGTCTATAGGACACTCAACGTGGAATGTACGAAAGCGTAACATTGGTAGTTTTGACATCTCGGGACCACAAGAGCTAAGACATTCGGATTTCGGAAAAGAATTGAAAAATATAAAATTTAGAGAAGATGTGATAAAATTTTTAGTTAGTAATTGGTCATAGCCGTACAGGGTGGAGATCATAGAGAACATAACGGTCCATAATAATGACACGTGATATGAATGTTGAGTAGTAGATGGTACTATTGAACAATGAACGAAGATGGTTTCGTCTTTATTTCTATAAGTTAAAGATTTCGGTCGTGAGCTCTTGTACAAGTAGAAAGACCAAGGAAAAGGTGGCTTTTGTGAAGACGGAACAGGCTATAAACCTACTGCTTGAAGTGAAGAAGAAGATGAAGAAACAGACGAAGAATGGGCACAATTTTAGTGAATTCGTCTGTTTAGTACTATTTCAAAGCTCACATTTGATTTTATGTAGCACCTCTGGAACAGGTTTTCATGTTTTTACTGATTATTTGAAGCTTTAATTTTTAGCACAAGCAGAGCCTGGCCATATCGCTTGGCGTCCATAAGCATGTGGTGACAGTTTAGCCAACCGTCACGAGACTTCCATCACAGTGGAAGGAAATAAAGAATGTACATGTAAATAAACAGCACAGTATGTGTGAACTTGTACGCATGTTAGTTGTAAAACAGTAAAGCTAGATAAAGCGGCAGACAAATTTATATCCGTATCTCCTTAAGCCGGCTACTCCGGTCCCAGATTCCTAACCTCAAATTGTTCAGTGGAGCATTCTCTATGTCCTGTTAAGTATCTGAACGCTCTCCGGAAACACTCTGGCTCAAATGGCTCTGAGCACTATGGGACTCAACTGCTGAGGTTATTAGTCCCCTAGAACTTAGAACTAGTTAAACCTAACTAACCTAAGGACATCACAAACATCCATGCCCGAGGCAGGATTCGAACCTGCGACCGTAGCGGTCCTGCGGTTCCAGACTGCAGCGCCTTTAACCGCACGACCACTTCGGCCGGCTGGAAACACTCTGTATACAGATGGCGGTGTATCGTGTAACTAAATATAAAAGGACAGTGCGTTGGTAGAGCTATCATTTGTCCTCGGGTGACTCATGTGAAAAGGTTTCCGACATGATTGCGGCCACACAACGGGAATTAATATACTTTGTTTTGTATCCCGCCCGGAAGGCGGCGCGTGGGTCTGCTCCTGAAAACTGAAAGATTGGCCGAATGACGAAAGCGGGTAGGAGCAGGAAAAGGTGAAAATCTCTCGGTACTGCAGTGTGAATTATAGATATTTACTATAGGCAAAAACAAGTTAATAAATGGTTACATAACTTTGCAGCGAGGTGCAAAGTCTTAGACCCGTCGTAAGTAGTACATAGTCTCAATAGCAAGCCAACACCGTCTGAGGTTGAAGCGATGTTTCCAGGCCGCTTGCTCTTGAAGAAATGGGGCGAATCCGGAGCGACGCTCGTAGAGCTCCACAGCGCCGGCTAGAGGGCGCTGTCGTCGGTGTCTCGTAGTGCCAACCTACGAACTTGCACCTACGCCATGGCATCGTAGCTATCAATATCACACTTTGAAAGCGGAATGGTAGTTGGAGCTAATCGCATGGGACATTCCATTTAGGAAATCGTTAGGGATTTCAATTTTCCGGGATACACTGCATCAAGAGTGTGCCGAGAATATAAAATTTCAGGCATTACCTCTCATCACTGTTGTAACTGAACCCATGTTAACACAAACCATGATAACACAAACCAAGTTCACACGTCACTAATCAAGTCATTTCGATAGATTCTTCCTTACTCTATTAAGCTGCACTATCTTGCCTCAGTGTAATTCTTTGCAGAGATGTGCATGAAAGTTGTTTTTCAGATTACTTGTCACCGTCCCCTCCCAAAGTGCATAATAGAAAATCATCTTTTATTACTTAAGAGTTTCGCAGTTAACGTATTTTCAATAGCTCGTGCCAGCAATGGGTATTTCTTTTCTGATATTTCTAAATAAATCATAGTCGTTTAACTTGCTTAGAAAAATGGTTCAAATGGCTCTGAGCACTATGGGACTTAACATCTTAGGTCATCAGTCCCCTAGAACTTAGAACTACTTACACCTAACTAACCTAAAGACATCACACACATCCATGCCCGAGGCAGGATTCGAACTTGCGACCGTAGCAGTCCCGCGGTTCCGGACTGCAGCGCCTAGAACCGCACGGCCACCGCGGCCGGCAACTTGCTTAGAAGATACATTAGACATGATTACTTCGATTTTAATCGACTCGTTACGACTATTGCCTTCGCGAAATGACGTTTGGTTCGTTTAAATGAAGCATCGTTCATTGTCGTCGCCACAGCTTCCAAAAATCTAGGACGACCAGGCTTTAACGCCTCATCGAGAATGATATCATTACAGAAGAAGCACAAGCTCCGATCGTGTCAAGGACGGAGAAGTAATCGGCCGCGCTCTTCCAAAGGAACCTTCCCGCCATTTGCCTGGAGCGATTTATGAAAATGACGGAAAAGCTAAATCAGGAAGCTCGGACGCGTACTTGAACCCTCGTATTCCTGCGCTAGACTCCAGCGTGCTAAGCACCGTGCCACGAGGCTCGGTACTATAAATATATAGACTTCAAGGTACTGTTTACTAACACATAGACTGTATTATTTAAGTTACCTCGACAACTGACTTACGTTACTCTTTAAATAAGCCAAATTCAAACTTAAATGCATTGCCTAATAGTAACAAAGTAATGTAAGTACATTACAGTGATTTCAAGCCGGCCGCAGTCTGGAACCGCGCGACCTATGCTCGGCATGGATGCCTCGGGCATGGATGTGTGTGGTGTCCTTAGGTTAGTTAGGTTTAAGTAGTTCTAAGTTCTAGGGGACTGATGGCCTCAGAAGTTAAGTCCCATTTTGAACCATGTTGCTTCCTCCTACGTGTCTCGTGAAATGCTCACCACAAATCGGAGAAATTAGAATTTATGTGGAGGTTTATTGACAGTCGCACTTCCCCTTTCTGACATAGAACAGGTACAGCTAGAAATGATGTTTACACAGGAAGTTTCTCCATCACATACCCTAAGGTGGTCTGCGTAGTGTTGACGTAGATGTTCAAGGACTACCTGCGCAAGGAACCTGCTCAGAGGGACAAAATGTTAAAGGAGCTGGAGTACGGGATTTTCTTATGTATTCGACGTTTGATGTTTCAAGCACCTGGGAGGTTGCAATACTCTGTGTTTCAGGTGTCGCTGCAGAGGAAACCAAGTAAAAGCCACATGTGTGGCGCCTCTGTCTTGAACCAGCACTGGGCACTCACCGCAGCCCACTGCGTCCAAGTGTGAGTAGCACCATAATTATGTAAAATATACGAATTAGTGTCGCAGTAGTGGAAGGCATCACCCACTAAAAGCAGGACGTGGTTGGCAGCACGTTCTCTTGTCCTCAACATTATTATTACTTCACCAGATTTTTGAACCAGACCTGTGAGACAACGTATATAACTGAGAAATGCTCACGCCCCCTTCGCAATACCACATATTCAACATGCCGTAGCTACTACATGGCTGTTTTATGCAGCAGAACTAAATGATCTACATCTATATGGTTACTCCGCAATTCACTCTTAAGTTTTAGGCAGAGAGTCTATAAAATTATTTCCCGATTACCTCCCTACCTCTCTGCGAACAGCGCATGGAGAAAATGAACTGTTAAATATTTTCGTGTGAGCTATTTTACTAATATGGTCATTTCTCCCTATGTATACATCTGACCTCCCTGAAACAGAGTCAAGAAAGTGACAGAGGCAGCCCCTGAATGGATCGACAAATTAGATATCTATTTATAGACTTGTTTTTTAAATTATTAATTATGAAATTAATATATTTTTGTAAAATTTTGTCAAACTATATTATCCACAACTGCTAGTCGCTGTTCATATGTAATTCCATACGCTAAATAAATAAATCTCACTATGTAGATGGGAGTGAACAAAATATTTTGGCATTCGGAGGAGAATATTGGTGATTATAATTTGTTGATGAGATTTCGCATAGAAATACGTCTTTGTTTTAATTATTACCACCCTAACTATCGTATCATATTGGGACACTCACTCCCTATTTATCGCTAATACAAAACGAGCTGTCTAGTAACGATCCCACTCTGTGCAGAAATACTCCAGAGGATGATGAACTAGCGTAATGTGGGGAACCTGGTTATAGTTTTGCCTTCTTAATGTACAACAGATAAAGCATGGTTCGCACAAAAGGTGGTTCACATTCCCTAAAAAATATTCTGCATGACAGTTCCAGCTGAAGCTGCTGCTAATTGTAATCTTCTGCTATTTTTTTAGTTGAAACGATAACATTTTGGGGCGCCGTGTCACGGATTGCGCGGCCCCTCCCGCCGGAGGTTCGAGTCCTCCCTCGGGCAATGGTGTATGTGTTGTTCTTAGGACAAGTTAAAGTAGTGTGTAAGTCTAGGGAACGATGACCTCAGCAGTTTGGGCCCTTAAGAATTCACACACATTAGAACATTTAAATTTGTGTGTTTCATAGTGTAGCCATAATTCAACGGATTTGTTTTCGTACTAATGTGGAGGACCTCACTTTTTATTGTCCAGTGTCAATTAACGTTGTGTTGCTAATGTTGAGAAATTTAATGGTTCGTTTTAGTTTTGGGTAGTACTTAAGCAAAATATATCCATCAAATCCTGTATATTATACATTCGGATAACACATCTCTCTAAGCGCTGCCGAAATAGCTGTACCTAGTGGTAACAAGTTACACTTAGTGTTCTTCTCCAGTGTTGTTCCGCACTCTCGCTTTCGTTTGTCTGCAGGGAAGACACGTTCGAGGTGCTAGCTGGCACCAACAGCCTCGGCGAAGGGGGCACCAGACACACGGTGACTGCCATTGAAACTCATGTGGCTTACGACCCTAATGATGTCTGGGTCAACGACATCACCGTAGTCAGGGTAAGTACTTCAGATATTTTGTAACGTTTAAAATCTTAAGCATGACTACAGAAGGAACTGTGCAACTGTAGTATATGGAATAAAACCAGCCAACAGTTGCGAATGGTAGTAGTCAAAAGCTCTCTAGCTTTCAACCCATATAAAAGGGCCTTCTTCCGAAGTCTTATCATCTTGAAAGAGGTATGTGCAGATAAATGCAACGTTCAAATATAGGATTTTATAAAACAACACACATAAAATGGAGCTTCTTACAATATGCAATAAAAATACGTCCACTTGTTATCATAAATGCAAGATGAATGCTCACGTGAAAAACAATGCAGAGTGGACCACTGGCCAAGTGCCCGACATGGGCACTGATACATTACAAAAAGGACAAAAATTAGTAATAGTATAAGCCACAACTTGCGTTTTCCACGCTGATCATGATGTGCCGCCAATAGGCTTACTCATAATTAAAACTTAAAAGTCTAAAAACAGCAGTCTGACTTTGTCATACATAAAATAATACACATATAGGATGTTGTGTGTGTGACCAGTAACCGATAAACACGCAACTGGCGGAGCAACATTCATGTGTGAACAGAAATTGACAAAACTGCGCCCAGATGGTGCTAATACACCCTGCGCTCTATAGCCGCAGCAAACAGCTGATGTAACTGAACCACGTGCTGAAATCGAAACATTTTTATATCACAAATTCAGGAGGCAGGGAGCGACAGACCGTATAAAAAATTGTTGCAATAGGACAACTAGGCTTATGAAAATTTCATGATAAATGACGTAATTATACAGACATGTACAACATTTTATTGGAAACGATCATGAAGAGTTGGGCATTCAGAAAACGTTATAGTAGCCCGATGTAATAATTATGTTAATAATTATGTTATACCTCTCCTCCTCTCTACGCAAAAACCAGTATCTTCCAAATTACCAGGGAAATGTCCGCTTCGAACGAGATGTTCAGCATATGTGGAGCCATGAATATTAATACTCCCTTTGCCCAAAAAATTTTCCTTGTACCTTTTTAATTGCCCTCCCAATCTGACCTATATAAAGAAGGGGGCATTCAGTACATTTTATCGTGTAAACCCCAGATTTTGAAAATTGACCTTCTTTACGTCCTACGTTGTGCATTAACTTTCCTCTGAAGATGTTATTAGTTGAAAAAGACTCATTGCATCAGTATTACTTAGAGAGAAGTCGTCTAACTTTGTATGAAGTATTACCTTAAAAACTGTATAGAAACAAAGCGTCTTTTCCCATACACATCTTCTCGTTTACTGTCACCTATTGCGGAATGTTTTTTAGACATTTTTACATCCAAAATGCTGTTGGCTACTGAGCGATTGTAGCCTCAGAAGACTTGCACCAGGCAACCAGGTCTACCCGCCGGGACACCCTCGCCACACGACATCTCATTTCATTTCATAGCCATTCTTGGTGGCAATAGATTTAATTTATTTAATCTCATCTCGCAAACTTTCAGGTGTTAATGGAGTAATCAATGCTCGATGCCTACTAGAATGAAAAAAGCCAGTTTATGGGCTTGGGGGTGTGCTGAGTCAGATAGATTAATATTATCAGAACAAGTTTTCTGACGAAAAGTATTGAACGCGAGGGCTCAATGATATGCGACAACATATAAACTGCACCGCTTTCGCAGATTCAGTAAACATACGAGACGGAGCAGGATGGGAAACTAAGATGGCGGTCGTGGCTCTCCACTGGATACCACTGACAGAAGAACGCTGATATTATGGAAATGATTCCAGAAGTCATGAAGACATAGGAGACAGCCGGGAACAGCGCTGAAAGTATATCAAAATAATGATACTGGTATTAATATTTTCATATTATTGCAAGTTTCTCTCCAAAAGACTCAGTCCCTGTGTTCAGAATTGACATGCAAAAACTGTCGACAAAATATATTTAAATCGAAAGAGCAAGTATCTGGGCGAGAGCCTTGAACTTAGTGGGAAAGAAAAAAAAGAAAAAAGAGGATTCTGCTATAGAAACTCAAAGAGGCCACTTGAGAACTTATATCTATGACAAATAGCGTATCTACACAAATACAAAAAAAAAAAAAACAGGCACTACAACATTATCAGATCAGAAATGCTATATCCTAGCGACCTTATAAAGGGCGAGATGGAAAGCATCCTGAAAGGAAACCCAAAGTTGCGGAACGGAAGATGGCTGCAGACTAAAGCCCCGTAAAACAACAGAAGCATTATCCAACTGCGTGGTAGACACCAGCAAAGTAAGAATAAATTTTATAGACTTGTCCACAGACTCCCATCAACAAGACTTAGACACAAGATTTTGACAAACACGGAACGATTGAAATCTATACTCAAGAAAGATTAAGTAAAAAAAAATCTAGGAAGACCCTGTGATAAAATGCTGTTAATTTTTTTAACAAAACCTACGACCAGCTTAGAGACAGAAGTGATCACACTTTTTGGAGGACCTGACCATCATTTTGCAGGACAATACTCAAGTACGTACAGTGCAAGCTGTTACTGATTTGTTTGACTGATTTGTTTGCTAAGTGCTACACCACCTACTGCACTCCCCTGACTTAAGCCCTCGTGAGTTCAGTTGGATTTCTAAACTGAAGGAAACACTTCACGGCATTCGCTTCACAACTGCTACAAATTTGTCTATCAATAGACCGCGCCGCTCGAACTGTCAACACCACTGGCACTGCTGAGAGTATCTTACGACTTCCAGATCGCTGGCAACGGGTTATACACAATGTCTTTGACTACTTTGAAGGTCAGCAAAACTTTGAAAGACGTATCTATTTTGTACGAGCTGTAAATAAATAGTTGCCACTATTAAAGTTCCAACCCTTGTATGTCCGCAGCTCGTGGTCGTGCGGTAGCGTTCTCGCTTCCCGCGCCCGGGTTCCCGGGTTCGATTCCAGGCGGGGTCACGGAGTTTATCTACTCGTGATGACTGGGTGTTGTGTGATGTCCTTAGGTTAGTTAGGTTTAAGTAGTTCTAAGTTCTAGGGGACTGATGACGATAGATGTTAAGTTCCATAGTGGTCATAGCCATTTGAACCATTTTTGAACCAACCCTTGTATGGTTCGTTTTCATTTGACTGCCCCGTATATAGTACGGTAATGATATGTACGTTTTGTGTAACATTCTCTCGCCGAGTAAATCCACAACGCTGAGTCCCCGAGGAGTGTTGAGTTAACGTTGCGCACTAAAAAATAAAAGCAATCAAAACAGACCCAACAAGATGAAGGATCGTTTACAAAGCCTATTCAAATCAATCTTCGCAATACGCACTATGGGTCAGCTAAATATCCAACCTGACTGTGGAATGTCTAGAATCAACTACCTTGGTCTCTCCACATGTGGTGTGGGTTTACCAAAAAGTGCATCATTTTTTGCTGCTTTGTTAACGGAACTCCAACTGCAATTTCTTCAGTCCCTGTTACTATTTTCTTTGGAGTTTCCTTCTCCAACTATAATTCCCACTTGACTTTTTGCCCCTCTTTATTTCTGATATATATATATATATATATATATATATATATATATATATATATATATATATATATATATACACAGGGTGTTCCAAAAATGACCGGTATATTTGAAACGGCAATAAAAACTAAACGAGCAGCGATAGAAATACACCGTTTGTTGCAATATGCTTGGGACAACAGTACATTTTCAGGCAGACAAACTTTCGAAATTACAGTAGTTACAATTTTCAACAACAGATGGCGCTGCGGTCTGGGAAACTCTATAGTACGATATTTTCCACATATCCACCATGCGTAGCAATAATATGGCGTAGTCTCTGAATGAAATTACCCGAAACCTTTGACAACGTGTCTGGCGGAATGGCTTCACATGCAGATGAGATGTACTGCTTCAGCTGTTCAATTGTTTCTGGATTCTGGCGGTACACCTGGTCTTTCAAGTGTCCCCACAGAAAGAAGTCACAGGGGTTCATGTCTGGCGAATAGGGAGGCCAATCCACGCCGCCTCCTGTATGTTTCGGATAGCCCAAAGCAATCACACGATCATCGAAATATTCATTCAGGGAATTAAAGACGTCGGCCGTGCGATGTGGCCGGGCACCATCTTGCATAAACCACGAGGTGTTCGCAGTGTCGTCTAAGGCAGTTTGTACCGCCACAAATTCACGAAGAATGTCCAGATAGCGTGATGCAGTAATCGTTTCGGATCTGAAAAATGGGCCAATGATTCCTTTGGAAGAAATGGCGGCCCAGACCAGTACTTTTTGAGGATGCAGGGACGATGGGACTGCAACATGGGGCTTTTCGGTTCCCCATATGCGCCAGTTCTGTTTATTGACGAAGCCGTCCAGGTAAAAATAAGCTTCGTCAGTAAACCAAATGCTGCCCACATGCATATCGCCGTCATCAATCCTGTGCACTATATCGTTAGCGAATGTCTCTCGTGCAGCAATGGTAGCGGCGCTGTGGGGTTGCCGCGTTTGAATTTTGTATGGATAGAGGTGTAAACTCTGGCGCATGAGACGATACGTGGACGTTGGCGTCATTTGGACCGCAGCTGCAACACGGCGAACGGAAACCCAAGGCCGCTGTTGGATCACCCACTGCACTAGCTGCGCGTTGCCCTCTGTGGTTGCCGTACGCGGTCGCCCTACCTTTCCAGCACGTTCATCCGTCACGTTCCCAGTCCGTTGAAATTTTTCAAACAGATCCTTTATTGTATCGCTTTTCGGTCCTTTGGTTACATTAAACCTCCGTTGAAAACTTCGTCTTGTTGCAACAACACTGTGTTCTAGGCGGTGGAATTCCAACACCAGAAAAATCCTCTGTTCTAAGGAATAAACCATGTTGTCTACAGCACACTTGCACGTTGTGAACAGCACACGCTTACAGCAGAAAGACGACGTACAGAATGGCGCACCCACAGACTGCGTTGTCTTCTATATCTTTCACATCACTTGCAGCGCCATCTGTTGTTGAAAATTGTAACTACTGTAATTTCGAAAGTTTGTCCGCCTGAAAATGTACTGTTGTCCCAAGCATATTGCAACAAACGGTGTATTTCTATCGCTGCTCGTTTAGTTTTTATTGCCGTTTCAAATATACCGGTCATTTTTGAAACACCCTATATATATATATATATATATATATATATATATATATATATATATATATATATACCAGAAAACAAAAGATATGTGTATATAAGATATACTTGATGTTAAGTAATTATTCTCTTTTGGGAACATTTTTCTTGCCATTGCCAGTCTACATTTAATATCCTGTCTACCTCCGTCAGTTACTTTGCTGCCCAAATGGCGACAGTCGTGTACTACCTTTAATGACTTTTATAATCTAATTCAGTCAGAATAGTCTGGTTCAATTTGACTGCATTCCGTTATCCTTGTTTAGAAAAAGTCCTTTCTCATTGATACCATTCATGCCTTTGCAGGTATCCCCCGCTTTTCCAATTGATGGCGTCAAAGTGGCGCCAATACAGCTGCCAGAACAGGGAGAGGAGGTTCCAGACGGCGCCAATGTCACCGTCATCGGCTGGGGAAATTTCTGGGTAGGTGTCAGCTACATAGTCTGTAATTTCTGCAATCATCTTCTCATAAAGGCAAGTTCTTGCCATGCTTAAATGTGCAGCTTCTGCAGCTTAAACAGGCGTACTCTTCTTGCAAACAGGAGATGTGAGTGAACTAATAGAAGCTACTTTGTGGATTTACAAAAGTCGTTTGACATTTCCGACTGATAACTGTGATATGATCACTCTGTGATCATGTTAGATAGGATTATGGTTCGAGAAATGTTTGACTAATGGAAGCCAGCACAGTGTGCTCTTTGTCGGATGTTGACCAGAAACGTGTGTGTTGTAAGGAAACGTAATAATTGTTTATTTATTGCTTATTTTGTGGACCATATGAGGACACTAAGCCCCTCTCTTAGATATGGCCAGGCGCAATACATACGCCAAAATATTACCTAACAATCACAGTAATAATAGTTTGCATTATTAACAAAAACAATAATTGGCAATAACAATAACCATAATAGCAACACTTACACATAAAATAGTGGACGTTAAGAATGATATTGATTAGTTTAGCGCTCTTGAAACCTTGTTTGGTATTAGAAGAAGTGGAAGGGGGCAAAGAAAGAGGAGAAGATTAAAAATGAAATTGAAATGGCTGCTCGGAAATAAGAGAATTTTCTCTGAAAATTCTGTAGGCAACGAGAGAAAAAAGTGGTGGGGGTGAGGTGTGAGGCGGGAGTGTTGACTAGAGTGAGATGCAAGAGAAAAAAAATGGTTCAAATGGTTCTGAGCACTATGGGACTTAGCCGGCCGAAGTGGCCGTGTAGTTAAAGGCGCTGCAGTCTGGAACCGCAAGACCGCTACGGTCGCAGGTTCGAATCCTGCCTCGGGCATGGATGTTTGTGATGTCCTTAGGTTAGTTAGGTTTAACTAGTTCTAAGTTCTAGGGGACTAATGACCTTCGCAGTTGAATCCCATAGTGCTCAGAGCCATTTGAACCATTTTGAACTATGGGACTTAACTTCTAAGGTCATCAGTCCCCTAGAACTTAGAATTAATTAAACTTAACTAACCTAAGGACATCACACACACCCATGCCCGAGGCAGGATTCGAACCTGCGACCGTAGTGGCCGCGCGGTTCTAGACTGGAGCGCCTAGAACCGCTCGGCCTCCCCCCCCCTGCTGGCGAGATGCAAAAGAGATAGCTATTATAAGGTACGACATGAGGATGTCTTTTGAAGTCCGGAAGCATTTTAATTTCTCCAATTGTTTGAGGAAGATTTGTTCCTTAGTTATATGTTTCCATATATTAAATACCAGGTTTTCAAAACTGCAACATATCATCATATCGTATTAGAAAAGGTTCTTCTATTTCATAGTACAACGGCCTGAGTCCAATTGAGCTGCGCAAAGTGGACGTTCAAGTAACAAGCCAAGAGGAATGTGAGGCGGTGTGGAATGACTATGGCCGCCCCATCTACCCTACGCAGATCTGCGCTGCTCGTTTTGACGATAAAACCTACGGCCCGTGCCACGTAAGTAGACACCGAGCTTGTTTTCTGGATCTGACCAGTGACGAGACAACTGACCAGCACAGGCTTTGCTCAAAATCACAACTGGCAATCGCATTACACACTGCGTGGTATGGAACGACTGCTGCACACGTGCTAACATTTCAGCGGAGATTTCCGAGCAGCCTGCAGGAATAGGTAGTTGCTCATCAGTGGGAGTAGTTGGTATGTTCTTGTGGGGAGCGTATTTCAGCTTTACCCATAGACAAAAGTCTACAGGCATCAAATTCTGGGACGGGCTGCCCAAGGTACAGGTCCCCTGTGTCCAGCCCAACGATCTGTGAACAGTTCGTGAAGAGATGCTGTAGTACTTCGCGCACTATGGGCTGGACAGCCGTCATGTTGGTACCGCAGGATCTTCCTAGCCTGCAGAGAAAAGTCTTCTAGCATCCGTGGTAGACGGTGAAAGTGTTGTTAATAAAACTTCTCTATTTAAACTAGACTGAACTGCATGTGACTCCTTTAGTCTTTAATAAAACTTGCATCTGACTGCGTATTTAACTGAACTGAACTTTATCTGACTGCATGAAAGTTTAGTGGTGATAATAAATGAAAGTCACCAACCTGCATCTGACTGCGTCTGTGGACTTAGCTCGTGCACTCCTTCCCGTTTAGCCGATAATAAAACATATATTCAACTCAGCCGTAGTGCAATGGCATCAAATTGTCATTCTAGATAACTTTACTCATTTTGGCCCTGTTTGTTACTTAATAAAAATTCTGTCCTGATCTGAATAATTTGCCAACTGTGCAATGGCATATACACTCCTGGAAATTGAAATAAGAACACGGTGAATTCATTGTCCCAGGAAGGGGAAACTTTATTGACACATTCCTGGGGTCAGATACATCACATGATCACACTGACAGAACCACAGGCACATAGACACAGGCAACAGAGCATGTACAATGTCGGCACTAGTACAGTGTATATCCACCTTTCGCAGCAATGCAGGCTGCTATTCTCCCATGGAGACGATCGTAGAGATGCTGGATGTAGTCCTGTGGAACGGCTTGCCATGCCATTTCCACCTGGCGCCACAGTTGGACCAGCGTTCGTGCTGGACGTGCAGACCGCGTGAGACGACGCTTCATCCAGTCCCAAACATGCTCAATGGGGGACAGATCCGGAGATCTTGCTGGCCAGGGTAGTTGACGTACACCTTCTAGAGCACGTTGGGTGGCACGGGATACATGCGGACGTGCATTGTCCTGTTGGAACAGCAAGTTCCCTTGCCGGTCTAGGAATGGTAGAACGATGGGTTCGATGACGGTTTGGATGTACCGTGCACTATTCAGTGTCCCCTCGACGATCACCAGTGGTGTACGGCCAGTGTAGGAGATCGCTCCCCACACCATGATGCCGGGTGTTGGCCCTGTGTGCCTCGGTCGTATGCAGTCCTGATTGTGGCGCTCACCTGCACGGCGCCAAACACGCATACGACCATCATTGGCTCCAAGGCAGAAGCGACTCTCATCGCTGAAGACGACACGTCTCCATTCGTCCCTCCATTCACGCCTGTCGCGACACCACTGGAGGCGGGCTGCACGATGTTGGGGCGTGAGCGGAAGACGGCCTAACGGTGTGCGGGACCGTAGCCCAGCTTCATGGAGACGGTTGCGAATGGTCCTCGCCGATACCCCAGGAGCAACAGTGTCCCTAATTTGCTGGGAAGTGGCGGTGCGGTCCCCTACGGCACTGCGTAGGATCCTACGGTCTTGGCGTGCATCCGTGCGTCGCTGCGGTCCGGTCCCAGGTCGACGGGCACGTGCACCTTCCGCCGACCACTGGCGACAACATCGATGTACTGTGGAGACCTCACGCCCCACGTGTTGAGCAATTCGGCGGTACGTCCACCCGGCCTCCCGCATGCCCACTATACGCCCTCGCTCAAAGTCCGTCAACTGCACATACGGTTCACGTCCACGCTGTCGCGGCATGCTACCAGTGTTAAAGACTGCGATGGAGCTCCGTATGCCACGGCAAACTGGCTGACACTGACGGCGGCGGTGCACAAATGCTGCGCAGCTAGCGCCATTCGACGGCCAACACCGCGGTTCCTGGTGTGTCCGCTGTGCCGTGCGTGTGATCATTGCTTGTACAGCCCTCTCGCAGTGTCCGGAGCAAGTATGGTGGGTCTGACACACCGGTGTCAATGTGTTCTTTTTTCCATTTCCAGGAGTGTAGATTATTTTACTCTGATAAATGAAATTATTAGCTTTACTCATGGGAACTTTAATGTACCTTCTGGTTCAATGCAAGCACAGGATGCGGAGAACGACATAAGGTGTGAGATGAAACTAATTTTATCCAAAAAATATTTATTGTTCAAAATTTTAAGGCACATGTGAAAAACTAAAAAAAACTTCTATAGCATGGATTTACGAGAAAGTTTGACAAAACGCTTATTGCATCAACAGTGGGACTTCTATCTAGCTTTTAGACATTATTTAACCAAAGAAAACCCATTTTATTAATTATTCTTTCTAGTTTCCCCAGGTATGTGCCGAGTTTCGCTCAATATATAGCTTATTATGTGCGTAGCGCCAATTCTTACTTTGATGTTGTCACGACCCGGCTGCCTCCTGCAGCCATCTAGCTCCAACTCGAAATACGTCTGCTGTCTCTGCGCATCTCCTCACCACTACTCAAACTTTTACCGCGTGCACCTAGCTCTGTTAGCTGCCAAAGATCTTACTACTCGAAGATGTACTACTCGTCCAACCTTGCGTTTGGGAACTATCGACATTTTTCACTGGCTCTATCCTGATCGAATCTCAGCACATACCTTTCAACGCTCTGTTAGGAGGCTACGATACCTGTACGGGTTCAGTCTATGAAAAACGGGCCTACGAACTGATGGTTTACTATCCCACAAAACACGTTTACACTCCATTGACGCTGACATTCCAGCAGACTAAGCCAACAGGGATTGTCAACAGACCAGTAACGCATGTTTCAGTGGTTTACCTGGCCCATAACTGGTAAATTTGGCTTCATCACTAAGAAAGATCATGGTACATCTGGAGCAGCTTATCTTAAAGTCAATGTATAGAAGCTACAACCATTCTTATAATCGCTTTCATGCAGCTCTTGGCGGAGAGAGATGTGATAGGGATGGATCCTATGTCGATAGATAATGCACAGAAAACTTGCGCCACTCATGCCACTTCCTCGTGCGATTACGCGGGAGCTAACGTACTGATCAACTGCAACAGCAGCAAAAAGATTAATCCCCCTCTCTTCTGTCCCACCAGTTTCCTTCTCTAACGTTGTCTAGGTGTTATGCTACAACTCTCATGTAACTTGTTGATGAGGATTGATAAATAATTGCTGAGACAGTTGACGTCTGTAGGGATATATTGCCGCATGCATTGTGCGAGAACGAACTACATTTTTCGTACACTCTGCATGCACCATGAGCATGGTTTTTTCTGCATCGGTAAATCCCATCGTCCACTCAAGACCTACTGCTTGGACTTTCACACACTACCTGACCAGCAAGTCGCTATGCACTCAGGGAACACACAAGCACACTGTAACCAAACGTAACAACACCGTATCTAGCAACCATGTAGGCTGAGTGGCAGAAAAAAGTGTCGATGTGCTGCAACAAACACCAATGAAATTCTAATTTGCCCTAATTTTAGTTTGTTAATGTCAATACGCATTGTTCGATATAAAAATTGTATGTTTGCACAAAAGATATGCTTTCTAAGTATTATTACAGTCTGTTTATTGGCTAAAATTAGGAGCCTCTGATTACCAGACCATTCTGTGAAAATCGCACATCAAAAGCACTTTCCATTACCGCATAATTTGCGGCGCCAGTTGTAGGCGATTCACCCATTATAACTCACAGTATACACCCTTTCGATTACCACATTATTTGCGGTGCAAGTTTCAGGTGGTTCACCCTCTATATATCACAATATACACAGCACTAAGTGGATTTCTAGTACTGAAGATGTTAAACACTATATCTGAATTATTAATCAACGCTCTTTCTCCACCAAAGGACGAAACAGTTTTATAATTTATGTAATGCACTATATCTTTGCCTCACAATACCTTCTATTCCTCCTCTCAGAAAATTATTTTGAATAATTATTTCGGGGGCCCACTCGAAATGTAAATAGTTGCGGAAATATACTTGATCTCTTAGCAACAAGCAGATAGGGAGTATCATGACGGATACACGGATTAGCGCACACAAGATCACTGTGACGAGAATGACCTTCGCAGCATCCATATCTACCAAAAGTAAACGCAAAGTATATCCATTTTTAGTAAAGCAAATAAAAATTCGCTTGAGGCCTTTCTCAGAGACAGGCTCCACTCCTTCTAATCTGACTACGTAAGCGTAGACCAGACGTAGTTTGAATCCAAAGAAATAATAATTTATAGACATGTACCAATGGGCACACAAAACAGGTCAGAACACTGTCGCGGAAGCAGCGAAAAAAGCATTCCTAATTTAAAAGAACACAAAATCCCTAAGAAAGCCGAAGATTTTCGGAAGCTCGAAATTTACCACGAACTTCAAAGCGAGATGGTTTTGATATTTTCCACAACGACACTCTGTCTCGAAATCTGGTGGAAAACCCTAAGCGATTTTAGTTGTATGTAAAGCAAACCAGCGGCGGGGCGCGTTAAATACCTTTGCTGAGAGACAGAAATGGTGATATTACTGATGACAGTGCTACTGAAGCACAGTTGATAATCATGGTTTTCCGAAATTCTTTCACCAAAGAAGACGAAATAAATATTCTAGAACTCGAATCGGAAACAACTACCAACATGAGTAACATAGAAGTAAATGACCTCTGTGAAGTGGAGGAGCTAAGATCACTTGATAAAGGCAAGGCCTCCGATCCAAACCGTATACCGGTCACATTGCCTTCAGAGTATGCTGATTCAGTAGTTCCGTACTTAACAACCACATACAACCGCTCGCTCGTCGAAAGATCCGTGCCTAAAAATTGGAAAGTAGTGCAAGTCACATCAATAATCAAGAAAGGAAATTGGAGTAATCCGGTGAATTACAGGCCCCTATCACTAACGTGATTTGAAGTATGATTTTGGAACGTATACTGTCTTCGAACATTATGAATTAGTTCGAAGAAAACGATTTATTGACAAATATCCAGAAGTGATTCAGGAAATTGTGTTCTTGTGAATCACAAATAACTCTTTATTTTCATGAAGTAATTAGATCCATCTACAGGGGATGTTAAATTGATTCCATATTTTTAGATTTCCAGAAGGTTTAGGAGACAATCTGAGCAGCTGCTTTAGGTTGCCTGCAGATGATGCTGTCATTTACCTTCTTATAAAGTTATCAGATGATCAAACCCAAATGCAAAATGACCTAGACAAGATATCTGTATGGAGCGAAAAGTGGTAGTTGTCTCTAAATAACGAAAACTGTGAAGTCATCCATATGAGTACTAAAAGGAAATTGCTAAATTTTTGGGTCGCATGATAAATCGCACAAAGCTGAAGGTTGTCAATTCAGTTAGACACTTAGGAATTACAATTGCGAATCATTTTAATTGGAAGGATCCCATAGATAATGTTATGGGGAAAGCAAACGTAAGACTGCGATTTATTGGCAGAACGCTTAGAAGGTGCAACAGGTCTCCCAAAGAGACTGCTTACACTACGCTTGTCCGCCCTATTCTGGAGTATTGCTGTGCGGTGTGGGATCCGCATGAGGTGGGACTGACGGATGACATCGAAAAAGATCAAAGAAGGGCAGCTCGTTTTGTACTATCGCGAAATAGGGGAGATAGTGCCACAGTTTTGATACGTGAATTGGAGTGGCAATCATTAAACCAAAGGCGTTTTTCTTTTCGAAGGGATCTTCTCATGAAATTTCAGTTTTTTCCTCCGATTGCGAAAACATTCTGTTGGCACCCACCTACATAGGAAGAAATGATCATCACGATAAAATAAGAGAAATCAGGTCTCGCACAGAAAAAATTAAGTGCTCGTTTTTCCCGCGTGCCGTTCGAGAGTGGAACGGTAGAGACGTGGACACTTAAGAGTTAGTGTTATTCTGGCTGCTTCACAACTGAAAAATTATTTACGTCAGTGACTCGGTTGTGGTACTTCTCGCAGTTAGTTTGCCCGACACGATGTTTTTGTATTAAAAGACACCATCACTGCATAAAACTCCGGATATATATAATTGAAATTGAATTTGGAAATTGTTCTTTACTTCTGTAAAATTACAAAGCTGAGGAGATTCTTGCAATTACCGATTCTTGCAATTACCGTGAAGCGAGGACCAAAAACATTTGCTGAAATCACTTTACTCAAATGTGATTCAGTATAGGAAAAACTGAATACTTTTACTGTTTCAAAGGAAGAACCGCTAATCAAGAGAATTCTCCTACATTTACGTTTATTTTTGTCAAAATTAGCAAATACTAAGTTATTTATTACCACTATGGGCCGTTATCATTTAGGACAATGGCGCTAACCTCTGTACCAATGTTCCCCTATAAAATTTGCATAGAAAGTTTGATATTGGTGCTTCATCAATATAGCTCCCCTATAAAATTTGCATAGAAAATTTGATATTGGCGCTTCATCAATATAGGGGTTGGTACATATAAACATCTTCAACTTTTATAGTCCTGTCTTCCTCAGTTGCGTGTAATATTACGGTATATTAATAATTTTTACTTATGGACCGTCTGACAGCAACTGAATATTTTATTCAGTTGATAAAATCAAGTAAAAATTATTAATATACCGTAATGGTACATATAAAATTTTACAACACTTAAGTAATATTTGATTACATTTAGGTTAAATATTCATGGAACTTACACGTTTTCGTGCCTCTTCTCGAAACGGCTTCTTACACTACCAAGAAACAAAAGGGAAGAGAGAACGATCCTTTTGCAAAAGGAACAGAGATTGCAAAACATGGTTCCAATGGCTCTGAGCAGTATGGGACTTAACATCTGTGGTCATGGGTCCCCTAGAACTTAGAACTACTTAAACCTAACTAACCTAAGGACATCACACAACATCCAGTCATCACCAGGCAGAGAAAAACAGAGATTGCAACTACATTTGCAGATCGTGTTAATTGATTACAGTCTTTGATATTTTTCTGTAGTAATATTTATTTCGTTACGACGTCAGTTTTGTTATATTTGCGGAGTTATTCAATATCATTTTTATCACGTTATGTGGCGTACCGCCACTTGGGCACCCTAGTGAGGGTTACGCAAATATTTCCAGTGTTGTGTCTCACTCACTACCACACTCCATCACTTCACATGCTTTTTAAAGTCTTCAGTCACACTGCGCTTTAACTTACACCTACAGTATTTGTTTACAATGTATTTTTAGGTTTACAATTATTTTGTCAGAGCTTGTGTTTAACATACTCTTTGACCCGTGTCTGCACATGAAGGCAACAGTTCGGAATAACCTATGGCTCGATAACAAAAGGCTTATACTCCCCATTCGGGTTATGGGGTTATGGGAAAAAACGGGTCGAAAATAACCCCGCCCAGAGTCTTCGAAATGTTTCCTTTCCTGTGATATTTAATGATTTTTTTTTCGAATGATAGACTTTTAAACATACATATATACAACAATTGTAATAAAACAATATTTACATCAACACAAAGAAAAAATAGTTTCACAAGTTGCGACATTGTCGCGCAAAAACAGTGACCCGTATATGTAATAAGTTTCCTTTAATTTACGTCTATGGTCACAAACTTTTTGTTAACATTTTACCGGTTTCGGTCTTTAATGGCCATCATCACATCTGCAGCAAAAATGGGAAAAAACATAAATACACTCGCAAACTGTATACAGCTTAAGAACAATACATAGACCATAATGAAAAGTAGTACTGATAAAATTTACATTTGTGTGCTTAAACAGGTATGCCTCTTCATATTTAAAGCGCACAAATGTAAATTTTGTCAGTACTACTTTTCATTATGGTCTATGTATTGTTCTTAAGCTGTGTACAGTTTGCGAGTGTATTTATGTTTTTCCCATTTTTGCTGCAGATCTGATGATGGTCATTAAAGACCGAAACCGGCAATTTGTCAACAAAAAGTTTGTGATCATAGACATAAATTAAAGGAAACTTAGGAAAAATAGTTGATGCAGCAGATGGTTAAAGTGCAAATTATTTTAGAAAGTTTTTCATACTCGCTGGTTATTTATGTCCATGACATGTTAATGTCACTTAAGGTTCAAGTCCGTAACAAGTAACAGTACTTTCACATATAAGACGAAAGTCTTTGTCAGTTTAGCAACATTGACGAAAGGTTTGACGTTTATGATGGTTTAGCAAATCAAGTTCATTTGAGTTTACATTCATGAGCAAACTGTTCATTGTTATTTCAATTACTTTCGTAAAGCTTTCATGTCAAATCGTCGAGAAGACAGTTGACGACGGTGTCGGCGAGTATTCAGGGCAGGACAACGCAGAAGTAGGAACAAGGCGCTCGGAAAGCAGGTTCGTTGACCGTGTACGACATCAGCGACTAAGTGAGCGTCGCCCGGAGCCGATCAGCTGAGCGGTCCAGAACTGCTATGCGCCCGCTCGCTACTCGCGCGACATGAGAAGTAACCCACCGGGCACTAGATTTCTGACTAATAGTACTACAAAATACGTTGGCTGTAAGGGAAAAGTTATTAGGCCATACGCTCCACAGTCACACGTGTATTTATAAGTGTCTGTAGTATGTTGATCGAGAACAGACAATAAGAGTACTTTACTTTGAATTTTGTCGGGTCCCGGTAGCTGAGTGGACGCCGGCACGGTAGCTCAGCGTGTTCGGTCAGAGAGCCGGTTGGCCTCTGTAATAAAGGATCAACCACTGAACTTGAACAGGATGTCTTGCGACGTCCGCAACGACCTAACACAACGATCAATAACGAACAAAATGAAAAAAAAAAAAATGTGGTCAGCGCGACAGAATGTCAATAATAAGGGCCTGGGTTCGATTCCCGGCTGGGTCGGAGATTTTCTCCGCTCAGGGGCTGGGTGTTGTGTTGTCCTAATCATCATCATTTCATCCCCATTGACGTGCAAGCCGCCGAAGTGGCGTCATATCGAAAGACTTGCACCCGGCAAACGGTCTACCCGATGGAAGGCCCTAGTCACACGATATTTCACTTGGGATTTTGGCTTTTTCGGATCACTCTTTTACTTTAACGTTAAGTAGTGATTCGTAACACATGTGTTCACTATGATTTTCCTGAACGTGACTCTGGTGGGGGTCCGTACAAGGTTTGTCTTTGTAACACTTTCACACTGTTTCGCTAACACTTGTGCAGCTGAAGGCGTTCACTTGTGATTTCAGCTCGCGTTTGGTTGTTTCTTAACCACACAGTTTTAACTACGATGTATAGGTTCACTGTCTTGCAATAAACACCACTGTTTCTTGTTATGCGCAGTTCAGTGAAACTATAACAACCATAAAGCACTTTACTTATTACATGTCAGCCGTATGTCACGAGCATTTACGGTCACTTAATTACTGCTGCACTTTGGTAGAGTTTATCAATATTTTGCCTAGCTATAACATGTACAGTCTGTTTCACTCTTATTTTGTTTAAAGTTTGTACCGTGTGAGTAACTTCTTTCCTCATGTCTCTATCTGAGTGTCCAGAAAAGTATTCCACATTAAAGGCACATTAAGCACATTATGATCCTTTTCATTTAAAGTATATATATAAATACATATACAATCGATATTACGTTTTTCGTCGGCTTTACTGATAAGTAATTTAATCACTAATATGCTTTGTCTACAACAAAATTATCATGTTCTTTACCAAATCCTCTTATTCATGAAGTGTCGCCCATGAGTTCAGTAAATTTTATACATAATATTATCATTCAACACAGAATCATTCGCTTAACGTAGACTGCGCGCTTGCAGCTGCCCTGCACGTTAGAGTACAGCCACAAGTACTTCTAGTTGGTATTGGCGCTAAATCCATCAAGCTGTACTGTAGTTGAAATGAGAAATGCGAACGATCCCGTCCAGAGAATGGGCATTAATAAAATTTCAGTGGGACAAATTTTCGGGCGCACGCACTGTGCTCAGTGCTAGTAAATCATTTATGGACACGTACGTCCGATACATTTGCTAATATGTTAGTTCATGTACATACATGATGCACACGTTCAATTCAACCCACTGAAAAATACACATACTTACACACTAAACAAGACAAGAAATTTATGCACAAAAATGAAAAAAAAGCACACATGAAACACAAAAATACTTATTCAAACTAACCTAAATTTGTTCAAAGTATGTTTTCTTGTCAAATACGAATGTACTTACAATTTTCACTGACCAGGGAACAGAATAGATTGTGCGGCAGGATGTATAGCCTGCTGGGACTTGCATATTGTACTCATATCCTGTGATTATACTGAGTATTTCGGTAAATACACCAGCAAATTGGTTAAGCAACTGTGTCTATTCACTTTGTTGCTGGTCATTCAGATATATGGATTCGGCTACCTTTTCGACAATATTTTGCTTAATGTTCCGTGACTCCTACATCCAGGCACCTTCCGTATCGTTTTCACTCTCTACTGAGAGATTGTGCACCTCAGTAAGTGTGGGACTGTTAGGGAGCACTACGCTAACGTGCCGACAATAGTTCGTGCACGCATCAGGCGTCCTGATTAACACCAATTCGATCTGCTTATCATGGTATACCAAGGTGCAGATCCCCGTGACAGGTCAGTTTTCGCCTTCATTTCACGGAGAGCATCTAAACCCAGGATACAGGGTACGGCGGGATTTCTAACCATCAGGAATGAGCTTGTAAATGCTTCATTTTCCAGTGTTAGCTCTACCTGCACCTGGTTTTTTTATTAACTGCCCTTCCCTCGTATGGCTCCTACCACCCTACAGTTTTTACTGGTAAAATCGGCAGCTGCCTGATCTTGTCCACACCACGGAACAATTGCTCATCTATCACGGATGTGCTGGAACCGGTGTCCAGAATCACTGCTATTAAAATATTGGTAATTTTAGCCTGAAAGGCAGCCTGTATTAATTCCATATCATCCGTACTTCACTGTCGCGGCTGAGATATTAATTCGTCCTTTAAATGCTGGCAAACGTTGTACCTCAGCACACATATGTTTACATTCAGCGCGCCCCCTCCTCCTCCACTGCAGACCGACTGCAGATGTCTCATCTGTGACGTCCACAATGCTCACGCTCTCGTTTTGAGCGCAAGACTGACTCTGTGGTAAATATAGCTGTGCATTAGTTTCAAAGTTCGCTCTAAGTACTATGGGGCTTAACATCTGAGGTCATCAGTCCCCTAGACTTAGAACAACTTAAACCTAACTAACCTAAGGACATCACACACATCCATGCCCGAGGCAGGATTCGAGCCTGCGATCGTAGCAGCAGTGTGGTTCGGGACTGAAGCGCCTAGAACCGCTATGCCACGGCGGTCGGCTGTGCATTAGGGTTAGGTGGATGCGGCGGTGGTGTCGGCATGGGTATAACGTTTACGTATGTGATGGATCTATTTATTTATTGTTCCGCGGGACCAAATTAAGGAGAAATCTCCATGGTCATGGAACGAGTCAATACATGAAATTATGACACGATAGTAGAAACAGATAAAATGAAATATAAGAAACATATTCAGGCGACAAGTCGTAAGTTTAAATAAAGAAAATCAACAATGTAACACTGGAATTTGCTTCATTTTTCAGCTCTTCCAGGAGCTCCTCGACAGAATAGAAGGAGTGAGCCATGAGGAAACTCTTCAGTTTAGACTTAAAAGTGTTTGGGCTACTGCTAAGATTTTTGAGTTCTTGTGGTAGCTTATTGAAAATGGATGCAGCAGAATACTGCACTCCTTTCTGCACAAGAGTCAAGGAAGTGCATTCCACACGCAGATTTTATTTCTGCCTAGTATTAACTGAGTGAAAGCTGCTAACTCATTACATTATTATTTGACATTTGACTTTGTACCTGCCAGTTTTCTGGCCCTTGGCATTGCCAGTAGCCGATGGCAGTGCGCATATTTTTTGGGAGAGGTTGTGGTTACCTCTTCCTTCATCTCTCCTTTTACGGTTGTATTGTTCACTGCCGTTTTCACTCGGTGAGTAAGTAGATCGTGAATATTGGTTTCCTTCCGCATGGTTAGGATGCTAATTACTGTCACTCGGTTGCTGGTTACGCCCCATCTGCCTTTTTCTGTACGCTTCACCATTTGAAGTCATTATTTTTCGCTAACTTATTCTTTCTGGGGCTGCTTCTATTCGACTGTCGTGATTTATTGTTGATTTGATTACTCCCCGCATTTCCATATTCGTTCTGACGTGCATCTTCTTGGATTAAATCGAGAGAATCTAGTGTGAAATTGTTCAAAGTCCGTGTCTGGAGCATCAACGAGTTTTTATCGAATGGCAATGGGTACTTTTCGTTTAACAATTCTCAATACAGCTCTTGCCAACATCGGTTCATCCCAATAGCGCGTCTTATTAAGATGCTTCTCAAAATTCCTTCTCAAATTCCTCTGGCGGGGGTTGAATAGTTCAGGGTTGTGGACCTGTTTTCTTAAACGTTCTTGTACAGGTAGGGACCAGAACCTTGCAAGAATTTTTTTTTTCCAAAATCAGAATACGATGCGCACTGTTCGACCGTTTCTAGTGCCCACAGCTCTGCATCTACTGTTATAAAGGATGTGACAAAATGAATCTTTTGCCTCTCTGTCCATGAGAGACAGCCTTTTTCTCATCATTACATATCTGAAACTGTCTATGCATTATCAACGATTCCTCAAGTTTTACTTGGCCAAGGGTTGGTAATACGCCTGAATCCAAGGCACAAGGGCGGGTCGACCTGCAACCGGCCCACCGCTTCACTCGTCAATGCGTTGGTCCAAGCTTAGTGTGAGGTCATCAACCGTCCGGCTGATGACCTTTACCTGTCCTTCGAGCACGACCTGGGTATTGTCAAGCTTATTTACTCTATCGTCAAGCTCACTGATTTTATCCAGAACATCTTCGTTTTGTTCTACACGTTCCGAAACTTGTTGTTTTATCACATCCAACTCTTGCGCAGATGTGAGATGACAGCCTTATCTCGTTCTTCAAAAAGGTCGCTTAATTTCTGGACAAGAAGGGCATCACGCTCTTTCTCTCTTTTCTCCGTAGCCAGGGTTTAGCTGTCTCTCTTTCTTCAAGAGCTTTGGATTGTACCTTTTCCCTTTCCTCACGTTCTGATTGTGACACGTATTTTACCTGACGTAAAAGTGCTTGTTCGAGTTGTCTGTCCCGGATATCTAATTGGGCTAAAAACATCGCAAGAAAATCAGGGCTGGGACCTGCTGCTACTGATGCACCATCAGCTGATGCTGTGACATCAGTCTTCGTTTCTGGCCTAATTTACTGAACATGTGTGCTCACTTGAGCTTGTTCAGTATTTTCAGTAAAATCGTGAGATGTTTATCTCAGTTCTGGTTCCTTTTGAGGAATTTGCGAAAGGGTATTCTCCGATGGTTCAGTTATTTGTAGCTCGTGGACATTATCGTCCACTTCCGCATCAGGCAGAGCCTCGCTCTAGGTACGCTTCTCTCTACGCAGACTACCCATGCTTATTCAATGACAATATATGCAAGACACGCACAAAAACACAAGAAATATAAAACACACCTTAAGTGAAAGTGTGTCACAATATACAAAAACAAAATATAGATTTCTACTTAAATTAACTTTCTTTTAATTATTTAAGACTATTCTTAACTATAATTCTTTAAAATTGACTCAAAACTTGACGATGTACATGAATGGAGCTAGTACACCTATACAGAACTTTCTGCAACTGCAGCGAAAGTTTTACCTATACTGAATTGTTAATTATGAAAAACACTGAAAAACTGTCTTCTGATCTACACTCTGAAGTTACTTTTGTGCACACGTTAAATTACTTTACACTAAATCTGGCAATCAAATTCGTATGAAATATGCACTGCACTAAACAACCTATATCAGGCACTCAAATTTAACACTATCATTCACTGATTTTAGTAAAAGAATCGTTTTGACTTCACTGCAAAGATATGCAAATGTAAATTCATTAAAATATTTTTACAATTTAAAATTTTTCACTGTGCAGAGTGCCTGGCCCCCTGCTAATTTATGTCTTGTCGTTCACAAGCCAGCAGCACTTGCATCTGCAATCTTACCTTTCGTAGTTTTTGGTTTATTATTCTGGTTACTTGCATTTTTCTCAAAGCTGCAGCCCCAGGATCAGTTCCTGCAGCCACTACTCACGGATGGATACGTTGCTTGTAGGATTGTGATGGAAGTGGTACATGAAACAGTTTATTTTTACAACGTTAAAATATGTTCCACATACAAAAAAATATGTATTTACATCTAAGTTTTAGTTTGAGATTCTGAGGTTAAGAAAAATCTAAATACAGCTATATCTGTTTTCACATCCGTTCGGATATATTTATGTAAGTCATTCGAGCTGCACCCTTTGGTCTCCAGTTATGGTGTTGCTGGGTGTACCTCCACAACTGCTATATTTATGTAAATCGGTGTTTCGAGCGCCACGTTTTGGGCGCCATTGTGGTGGTTCTTCTATGTATCGTTATTTATATGTTATGAAAAGTTGGAGTTAGTGTTATTCTGGCTGCTTCACAACTGGAAAATTATTTATGTCAGTGACTCAGTTGTTGTACTTCTCGCAGTAGTTTGCCCGACACGAATTTTTTATATTAAAAGACACCACCAACACAGCGATTCCCTCAATTTCCGTTTAGCGGGGATCGAAAGAATTAACCGATTTCACATTACTCATATATGGTTCAATATTATAAAATAGGTTTACTTATACTGTTTCAACGTACCGCAAATAAAAAGAGTGTTTCACATATACATCTATTTTTGTCAAAATTACCAAGTATTAAGATATGTATTACGACTCTGGGTCGTTATTATTGGAACAACTGCGCTGACCTGTCCACCAATATTCCGCTATAAAATTTGCATAAAAACATTGATGTTGCCGCTTCATAAATGTATGAGTTGGTACATATAAAATTTTACAATACGTTTAAGTAATAATTGATTATAATTAGGCTAAATATTACATGGAACTTACACGTTTTCATGCCTCGTCACGAAATGGCTTCTTACACTACCAAGAAACAAATGGGAAGAGAGAGCAATCCTTTTGCAAAAGGAGCAGAGATTGCAATTACATTCGCAGATCACATTAATTGATTACAGTCTTTGTTATTTTTCTGCGATAGTATTTATTTCGTTACGAGGTCAGTTTTCTTATATTTGCGAAGTTATTCAATATAATTTTTATCATGTTATTTGACATACCGTCACAATAGCTTGAAGGTGGTTCGATGAAGCCACTTTCAGGTACGTACTAAATTTTGAATTGCAGAGTAAATATTTAAATGTACATGTAGATGTATAAGCTTCTGTGACATCGCAGTGAGCAAGAAGTTGAAACGATAGTTGCAGTTAACAGGAAATATGAGAGTGATGCAGTCTTAAAAGAGGAAATACTTCAATTACATTGCAAAGTGACATACTACAACCAATATTTACGTTAATGTCCCTGTTTGGCTGCAATCTTCTCCAGAAATTTCGTTATGACACTGTGTTACAGAGAGAAACTGATCATTTAAATTCCACGTTTTGTTCTATATCTTCAGTCTTAAATTTTTGTGTGTGGCCACTTTAAAAACTAAAGAAATACTAAAATGTATGAGTGTTCTTCGTGTGTAATGACAGTTTTGCTTGTTATATGATATCACTTGTTGGACAATGCTTTTGTGGATGCATTATTGATCTATACAAAAAAAATTAAGAGTATAAATACTTCAAAGATACGGTTTCAGTTTCCTTTCAAAAGTGCCAGACGAATACTTGGAAACATATGAAATGGAATAATTATTACTTGGAGCCAATATCATACAGTTTATTTAAAAATTAATTTTAGCATACCTAAGGTAAATGGATTTGCAGTATTATGGAACTAATAATATTAGCATTTTACAATTATGTAATTATACAATATTTTGATAAATGCAATAAAGTAAAATATCGATTGAAGTCAATATGTTGATAAAAATATTAGAATCTCTATTGAAGGACATAAATTACATTTAACCCTGGTCACCGATATTGTAGGTTGATTAGCAAAAGTGTGTATTATGTTAAGAATGGTAAGAATATAGGTTTTTAAAACATGATTTTGTACACGTACCACTACTACTTTGTCCACTGATCTTTTCAGGGTGATTCAGGGGGTCCATTGCTCTATGAGGGAAAGATTGTGGGGATTGCGTCGTGGGGCTATGCATGTGGCGAGCCTCCCTACCCTTCGGTCTACACACGTGTCTCTAGCTACGTGGACTGGATCATTGAGAAGACTAATGCATCAGTGGTGTATTGATAGCACCGTTGGATCTGTATTTGCTATAGTTTTTAAATATTGGTAAAAGTTAATATTGTGTTATTACAGTATGTTATTTATGTCAATGTCTGTCTAAAAGTCACAATAAAATTTCATCATAAGTTTCTTAGCGGCAATCTAGTGCTCACTGTTTGACACTGTTTCAGGCTTAATTTTGTTCCTAAACCAAATCCTCTCATTCTAATATTTGTACCATTTTAGGTGTTTCCACCGAATCAAGAGTTTGTTTTGCTGTTGGTTACCCAGCAAGGTGCAGTCGTTCCACGGTGTTCCTATTCGGCACCTTGCCGTTATCATCAGGTGATACATGTACAATGAGCGTGTTTGCTGCGTCACACCTCCCCACTTCTTTCCTCACTATCTGGCCGCAACCCACGTCGGGTGGAGTCAATGAAAGGGGAGGTGGGGTGGGGGGAGCAGAGACGCAATTGCTGAATGCTTAGCGCAGCTCAGATATCCCCTGCATCAGTGCTTCTGCAGTCACATCTGGGAAGGAAATTCACTTTCCTCTGATTTTGTGACTTCAGTTGGCTGAGAACTGAGAGTGAAGCCATTGGCCCTAATGATCAGGCCACCATGCACCCGTATTTCAACAGCCTCCTTTAAATCACAGTCCAAAAATGATAAGGTCTTTCTTAGGACTTCCACTTGTTCATATTTCACTGATTCCCCTGTAGTTCTGCAGCGCTTCGCAACCACAGATTTTGTTGGTTGCTTGGGTTCGGTGTGTCTCCTGTGTTTCTGACACCTTTCTTTGATCGTCCGCACAGTCTGGCTGTACGCCTTACCGCATTTTCGTAGAATACAGTAAGCATCTGGTTAGCAGAGCCCCAAGTAATCATTCATCCAACCTAATCTTACGGAAGTGCACAGAAATCGCCGTTAATGTTACTTTTAGCAAAGCTTCAGCTGATTTTCAGTGACACTTTGCTGTCGTACGCCAAATAATTCAGTCTATATCTCGAACTACAAAAACAAGCTGAAAAATAGATCTCAAAATCTCCATTGAAAAGACAATGACAAAAATAAAAAAACACCAAAACATTTTGAAATGATAGAACAAAAAATAGGGATGTCGAAGGATTCAAATATCTTGGAGAATGGATCATCTGGAATGCCCACGAGGAAAAAGAAATGGTATCTAGACGAAGTAAAGATGCACTGGGCTTTCAAATCACCAAAAAACACATATAACAAAAAGTCCCTCTCATGGAAAACAAAAATAAGACAGTACAACACACTAATCAAACTGGAACACCTGTATGTAATCGAAACATTGTCCATCACCAACCACAGCCCAGCTGAAAGGTTGGAGATCAAAAAGTGGAACATAATAAGAAAACTTCTTGGTCCCAGACTCCACAACAACAAATTAATTCGTATGAAAAAGAAACCCTTTAGCAAACTAACGAAACATACTCAGACACAATAAGGTATAAAAGAATTGAATTTCATGGACACATCCTGAGTACGAAAAAATAAATTAACAAAGAATCTCCAGGAACACAATAAATTAACAAAAAGTCTTCCAAAACACAAAAAAACCAACCAATTTGGTTTATGGGAACGGAGAAGGACCTAGAGAACTCCAAATCACAGAAAATATGCACATAGATAAAACTGGAAAAAGACAAACACGAGAAAGAGAGGTTTCAAGTCAGAATGACAGCCAAACGAACAATCAAAATCCCTGAAGAAGAAGGGCAAGCAAGATCACAGGGAGTGAAACAATACTTGGCTATTAGAAAGGCAGAGAAGGTTAAAAACTGATTGATTTCATGTGCCACAAAGTAGGGTGAAACGAAAGAAGAAGAAGATAATAATATTGATAACGGTACAGCAGATATCTTGGCAACAACTAACCATCAGTCACTTTGTTATTGAGATAGAATAATAGATTGCATATTTATGTAATTCTGACACAGAATATATTAATAAATTATGACAAAAATATTCTTTATAGGAAAGTATGGGGACTGAATGTAGTCTACTATGCCCCCACAGCAAAATATGAAATACTTCTGTGCAAAATTAAGTATTTTTAGATGTAGCGAAATGCAGTGAGAATCAGTAGAACAATCATTTTGGAAAAGCAAACACACGGCTCAGACCCTCACATACATACACACGCATACATATACAAACATGCTTACAAATAAACAGATTTTTGATTTTTCTGTGGGAGAATGGACAACATTGTCCCAGAAAGAAACTAAAATAGTTGTAATCCCTCAGTAGAAACACGTTTCCTGGAAACTTCCCCCTTTTCATCAGGCGAACGCCTGAACTGGAAATTCCCTTCCAGAGATAGTGAGTCTGGATTCTCCCTGGCCCACTCCCCGCCTATTGGAATATTTGGCTGACAAGGACGAAGTCTTACAACAGCCTGCGCTGCTCTCACGAACTGAGAATGCAAAAGGTAAAAAAAAGCAAGAAAATTCACGTATGTAACAGATTTTGATCTCAATTAGATTGCCTGACCCAGACCTGAATGAATATGTGTACTCCAGACAGTGAACGAGAGAAGCACATGGTTGAATGAAGTGAGCGAAAATTTCATTATGTTATCTTTGTTACTGCAAAGGAGATTCCAACAAACAAATAGCAGAATGAGATTTTCTCTCTGCAGCAGAGTGTGCGCTGATATGAAACTTGCTGGCAGATTAAAACTGTGTGCCCGACCGAGACTCGAACTCGGGACCTTTGCCTTGCGCGGGCAAGTGCTCTACCAACTGAGCTACCGAAGCACAACTCACGCCCGGTACTCACAGCTTTACTTCTGCCAGTACCTCGTCTCCTACCTTCCAAACTTTACAGAAGGTCTCCTGCGAACCTTGCAGAACTAGCACTCCTGAAAGAAAGGATATTGCGGAGACATGGCTTAGCCACAGCCTGGGGGATGTTTCCAGAATGAGATTTTCACTCTGCAGTGGAGTGTGCGCTGATATGAAACTTCCTGGCAGATTAAAACTGCCTGCGCAAGGCAAAGGTCCCGAGTTCGAGTCTCGGTCGGGCACACAGTTTTAAACTGCCAGGAAGTTTCAAACAAATAGCAATTTGCGGGGAGAGGGGTGAATGGTGGTGGTGGGGGTGGGGGGGAGGGAGGTGTCACTTTCTCCTTTTAAAGGATAACGTTTCCTGTCAATCTGGGAAAAACTTATTTCAGAAAATTTCGGGCTTGCAGCCGCATAAATTTATATGTCGCGAAACATGAAGATGGTGAAAACTTGCTCAACTAGAAGAAATAGGACTGTATCACGAGGTTACATTCTGCACTAACATATAAGGAATTTTGTTTACAACATATGTTCAAAATACATCCTGTCACTTTGTTGTTCATAAGATTATGAGCTGCTCTTAAGATAACGAAGTTGTTAGCCAAAAATACATCAAAAACTTTGTCGACGATAACAGTAAGGAATCGACGTCATCAGTAACCTTAATGAAAGTTGTTATCAGATTCAATTACTTTCGTGTGGTTCATAACAAGTAAGTGAATTTTATCATGCTGTAATTTAAGCCTGACATCAGCCAGTGAGTAAGATGGTACTCATTACAATATTCTTTAATGTGTAGGAATTCTGCATAACAACTCAGACTCAGGGCCTTGATGAAATCAGCAATCGTCATTATATGTTTGTCGTTTCGGTTAACAGTGAACACCTGTAGATTACATGTTGCGTACCCTAATAGCAAGCACATAAAATGTGATTGTGATGCTAATATTTCATTAGACAGGTATTTGCTATAATGAATAAATGTCATGGATATGATGTATGTACAGTTTTTGAAAAAATTGGAAAACTATAAATCAATTCACTTAATTGAAATTCTTTTTGTAACTTCTATCAGAGTGACAGAAAAAAATCTCGACACCAAGAAGCAGTTTTGTGACATAAACGATAGTTGATAGGCGTGGATCCACATCAGAACGATGAAGTCAACACAAATCTCGCAGTAGTCGCATTAGAGTGGCGCTAGCAAATGATGTTTGCATTAAATACACGCTGTAACAGTCGTGAACGTTAGTTACCTTTGAGATTGGACGAGGTGAGTTAATGTTGATCAAGAACGTCTTTCAAAGTGGCAAAGACGCTGTTATCAACACTTCACTGAGTTTGAACAAGGTTGTGTAATAGAGCTACGAGAAGTTGAATGTTCCTTCTGCGATTCTGCAGAACGACTTGGCAGAAATGTAGCCACTGTACACGGTTGCTGGTTGCGGTAGTCACGAGAGTATATGGTCACAAGAAGATCGTGCTCCAGACGGCATGTAGCACAACCGAGAGGCAAGACCAGCGTTTTCAGCGCATGGCTCTAGCGCAACATACTGCACCTGCAGCAGCAATTTCAGCAGTAATTGGCACCACAGTGACAAACGAACTGTTACAGATCGCTTACTTGAAGCACAGCTTTGACTCAGACTCCCTGTAGCGTGCGTTGCACTGACACCAAACCACCGCCATTTGCGACTTCAGTGGTGTGAAGAGAGATCTCACTGGAGGCCATGGTGGAGATCCATCATGTTTTGTGATAGAAGGTGGTTCTACCTCTGTGGCAGTGATGGCTATGTGTTTGTTAGGAGGAGGCCAGTTGAGGGCCAGCAACCAACATGTCTAAATGCTAGACACACTGGGCATAAGCCTGGAGTTGTGGTCTGGGATGAGGATTTCCTATGACAGCAGGATTATTCTCGTGATTATCACTCTGGTGATTCGACCTGTCATGCTGCCATTCAAGAACACCGTTCCAGGAGTTGTTTTCCAACACTATAATGCTTGCCCACATACCGCTATTGTAACCCAACATTCCCTACAGAGTTTCGACATCCACAGTATCATCAGTGGCTCATTACTAAGAAAGGAAACATTTATTACGCAAAAGAGAAGACTGAGAATAATATGTTGAGTTTAATTAGTTATCTTGGAGATACCTGTTCTAAAAGTTCGGCATTGTATTTGTTCTTACATCTTTAAATCTATGATAGAAGTAGGTCTGCTCCATCAGCCACCTATTCGCCCAACTAGATAGCCACCCCGATGACGTTGCTGCCTTGTGGTGTGAATAATTTTACTTATAATCCGTCTTGATTGCAAAATGTTTGTTGATATGACCGGTTTTGGTTCATTTAGAACCAACTTCAGATCTGGTATTTTGGTTACACGGCTAACCTGTCCAAATACAGCAACTTTCACATGCTGCATCACATAATGTGATGCAGCATGTGAAAGTCAATTAAATTAAAGTTAAATAATGAACAATTAAATGGAATTGAACCATTTTTAACAGGTATTCAAAAAAGGAAAAAATAGAAGAAAGTTGGTGGAAATTTACTTATTACATTAGGTATTCCTGTTGTTAAAAAAATTATTGAATATTTAATAAAAACAAAGATGGTAAAGGACTAACACAACATGAATGAGGATTTTTACCATTATTATTAGCTGCATTACGTTATTTAGCAACAATTGGTTCTTTAACTGGTGGATCTGCAGCGATTGCAAATGCAGTTATAAACAAGAGGAAAGCTGATAAAGAATTAGAAGAACAAAAATGATGTAACTTAGAAATGGAAAAGAAATCTGGAACTGGAATAAAGAAAACAAAAAAAAAATTCGAAAAAGTAATTAATGAATATCCTAATGCATTAAGTAATTTTGATATAGAAGAACTTACTGAACAATTAAAAATTTAACACTTTTGTGGCATATACATTACTGATGAATTACCAAATAAGCCATTTAAAATTTAATGTGGTATAGTAAATTTAGATACAACTGATAATCCTGGTACCATTGGATTTGTTAATACAAAAATAATTCTAAAACAGTTGTTTTTGATTCATTTGGTGGTAATATGCCAAAATGATCAGTTAATTATTTAGGAAAAGATGAATTATATTACAATAGAGAAAGAATACAGAATTTTTATGAAGTAATATGTGGTCATTTGTGTTTATTCGATTTAAAATTACTATGTGATAATTATAATTTTAATGATTTTTAGATTTAATAAATTGACATTTTTGGAAATAAGGTGCATTTATTTAAACAAAATGAACAAGTAGTTCATACAACTACATTAAATTTAGAAAAACTGAAAAAAATTGAAAAAATTGAAAATATTATTAAGCCATCTACAATCATCAATAGACTGAAAAATGCAGTTAAACAATTTCAAAAAGACTTTAATGAAATTTTTAAAGTAACTAAAGGATATATTGGTTTTAAAGGTAGAAGACTTGCAAATGTAAATGATCCAAATGATGCAAAAGATGTAGTTAATGAACAATACTTAGAAAAATATACATGATAATTCTAACACAATTTAATAACTATGTCACCAACACAATTTAATTACAAAATTAATCAGATTCAACAAGATAACTACAACACAATTTCTTTACAAAAAAGGAAGTAGAAAAAGCTTTTTCACATTATTTCTCAAAAACAGATCTAACACCATACTTAGAACAGTTAAGTAATCTTAAAGAAAAACTATATGATAAACAAATAATTGAATTTACTTTTATGACAGGTGTTGAACAAGAAATATATAATTATGAATATAAACAGAGATTTAAAGTTCGATGCTTTTGAAATAACAGTCAATGTAGCTGATAAGCTATATAAAATAAATAATAATATTCAATCAATAATGGTACATAAATCAAATTTTATAACTGTAATGTTGAAAGATTCTGTTAAAACTGTTCCTGTAGATGTAAATATAATTGTGTTTTGGTGAAATAATTAAAAATTAAAAATTTATTAAATTTTTTATCTATATAAATGGAAAATCATACTTCACATGATTATTATATTTATTGTTTAAAGTGTAAAAACTTTACTGATAAACATAATCAACATAGAGTAACAACTAAAAATGAAAGAGAAACAATTGAAGGTCTTTGTACAATATGTAAATCTATAAAGAATAAATTTGTTAAAAAAAATTTGTAAGTGCTGGTGAAGGTTTAAATAATATTCGTGAAAATATAATAAATGAACTACATAAACCAATGAGAAATAATTTTAAAAGAAGCAATGTTATTTCTTTTAAAATAGATAACTATTGGTAGGCTGATTTAGATGAAATGGATTCAGGTAATTTAAAAGGTATTTCTAAAATAAATAAAGGATATAAATATTTATTGACTGTTTTCCAAAATATGTGTTTGCTGTTCCTATTAAATGTAAAACAGTTAAAAATACAGTTGAAAATTCGAAAAAATATTCATAGTCAGAAAGCACATAATTTACAAACAGATAATGGAAAAGAGTTATATAGTAAATAATTTAAAGAATTATTAAAGAAATATAACATTAATCATGATGGAATGTAACACTGTGGTTCAACTAGAACAATTTGCTTATCAAGTACAATGATAACTGTTGTAAAGCTTTGTGCATTTTGTAGAATAAATAATTTACGAGGATGTTCAAGTTTACATAAAGCTGCTTTAATTACATTTACTATTACTAATCGTTCAATTATTATTAGTAATCATCCAAATATTGTTACAAATAATACACCTGTAGTAAGTGAAAATAATACACCTGAAAATAACACAAATATTCTTCAAAATAACAATACAACTGAAATAATTGACAATAATAAAAATTATTAAACTGAAGTAAGTAAAAAATATATAAATATTGTTAATATTTATATACCTGAAGAAGTAAGTGATAATCAAACAAATATTGTTAAAAATAATAAAGCTGAATTGAGTGAAAATCCTTGGAAAAAGTTACCATTTTATGATATTTACAATGTTTTTCTAACTATTAGAAGATAAACCATTAAAAGGAATATTTCCTTTTTCTACAAATATTTTTCAGAAAACAAGGGATAGAAAAACAATTAAAGAGTACATAGTTGAAAAGGCATTTGTAAAAAGATTATAAACTATAAATTTAGAAAATAATGTGGATATACTTGATCCTAATCATTTCTTAAATGCAGTAACAACAAAAATTTTTAAGATAAATAAAGACTATTTGAAGGTACATCATGGTGTAAAGATAAATTTTAATTTATATTGTGAATATAAACTACGAACAGATGAAAAAAATGATAAAGTTCAAGAATTTGGACAACAAACACCAAACTATAGTACTTTAACAGAAAAAGATTTTATTAAAAAATTTAAATATGGTAAAAGCCATATTTTATAAAAATATCTAATTTTCAAGCATAAGGAGCAGGATGGTCATTAAATAGAATTATTGGTTTACAGTGAGCCCTTAACAAATATGTTCCATTAAGAGGATCATCTTATATTGATTTAGCAGATAATATTAAAAATAAAAAAAACATATATTAATGTAATATGTTTTCTGTGTTCTAAAAAATCAGCTGTGTTTCCTGTAGATGAACATCCATAATAAATAACAAAATATTAAAATGTTGATCTAGATCTTGATAAAAAACCTTGAAAATATTGGATTTCCTATGTTAGTTGAAGATATCTCAAAAATAGATAGTATAATTAATGAATCTATTAATGTTTATTCTTTTGATGATGAAGATGAAAGCTACAAAGTGTATCGATTAAAAATAACAAAATCTCCAAAGGGAAAACATGTAAGTCTACTTTATTTCAAGAAAGATAATAATTCTCATTACTGTTATATGAAAAATTTATCTACACTGGTATCAAGTCAAATGACTTAATATACTGAAGTAAAATCTATTTGTGATTTATGTTTACTACATTTTAATAGTAAAGAAAAATTAGATGAGCTCATAAAAAATTGTTTAACTTATAAACCATTAAAAGTTGAAATGCCAGGTGAAGGAGAATTTATATACGAGGGCCGTTCAGAAAGTAACCTCCGGTTGATTTAAAAAAAATACACCAAGTTAAATAAAAATATTTTAATATATACATCTTACAACTACATCTTTGCACTATTTTTCCACATAGTCTCCATAGCGATTGAGGCTCTTATCGTATCTCTTCACAAGCTTTGAAATTCCTTTTGCATAAAAATCACCCGCTTGTGCCTGGAGCCAGCCTGTGACCGCATCTTTGAGCTCTTCGTCGTCATCAAACCGCTGTGACCCGCGCCATTTCTTCAAATGCATGAAGAGGTGATAATCACTTGGCGCCAGGTCTGGGCTGTAAGGTGGATGGTTGATAACGTCCCACTTGGAGGACTCAAGAAGGGCCGTTGTTCTGGGAGCAGAGTGAGGACGGGCGTTATCATGCAAAAAAACGATACCGGAAGTCAGCATACCACGGCGTTTGTTCTGTATAGCCCGTCGTAACTTTTTTATTGTTTCACAGTACACGTCTTGATTAATGGTCATACCACGTTCCATGAATTCAACCAACAACACCCCTTTGGCATCCCAAAACACCGTTGCCATAAGTTTTCTGGCAGAAAAATCTTGCGAGGCTTTTCTTGGTTTGGTAGGCGAATTTGAATGTGCCCACATATCTGATTGTTCTTTTGTCTCAGGGTTCATGTACTTAATCCAGGTTTCGTCACCGGTCACGATTCTGTTTAACAATGGTTCTCCTTCGTCCTCATAACGTGACAGAAAGTCTAATGCAGAGGCCATTCTTTGAGTTTTGTGGTGGTCGGTAAAAATTTTGAGCACCCATCGTGCACAGAACTTATGGTAACCCAATCTTGCTGTCACTATCTCGTACAAGAGAGTCTTAGAAATCTGTGGAAAACCAGTAGACAACTCCGACATTGAGAAACGTCGATTTTCACGAACTTTTGCATCAACTGTCTGAACGAGTTCGTCAGTCACCAATGATGGTCTACCACTCCTCTCTTCATCATGAACGTTTTCTCGTCCACTTTTAAATAAACTTACCCATTCACGGACAACTCCTTCACTCATAACTCTTGGTCTGTACACGGCACAAAGCTCACGATGAATAGCTGCTGCAGAATATCCTTTGGCTGTAAAAAACCTTATGACAGCACGCACTTCACATTTGGCGGGGTTTTCTATTGCAGCACACATTTCAAACTGCCACAAAAACTAAACTAGCGCAGGTACGACGTTCACTCGACCACGGCTTGATGCCGACTGACCTGTTGAGTGCGTGAACGCACAGATGGCGTCGCTACTCACCCCACAACCCGCACTGTGACCAATCGGAGGTTACTTTCTGAACCGCCCTCGTATTTTCAAAATTATCGATTTACACAAAATGTTCCATTTGTTATTTATGCAGATTTTGAAAGTTTACATTTTAAAACAGATAATGCTGAACCAAATCCCAAATCACCATATACAATGAAAAATCAAAAACATGAAGCAAGTGGATTTTGTTATTATATTAAATATGTATATGGAAATTATAAAGATCCTGTTGTTTATAGAGGACCAATTTGTCATAAAAAATTTATAGAATGTATAAAACAAGAAGTTGAAGAAATTGGAAGAAAATATTCTATAATTGAAGAAATGAAACCATTTGATCTTGATGAATAAAAAAGTACCTTAAATCTACAGATTGTACACCATGTAAATGTCCTCATAGAAAAAAGAATAAAAAAGTACGTCATCATGATCATTTAACTGGAAAATATATTACTCCATTATGTAATATGTGTAATTTAAAATCACAACAACTTGATTTTTTTACCTACTTATTTACATAAATTATCTGGCTATGACATATCTTTTTGTAAAAGAACTTTGTTATGATAAAAAAATAGAATTAATACCGAACAATGAAAATAAATATATTACTTTTAGTAATCATACAAAAGCTTTGAAAATGAGATTTATTGATACATTTAGATTTATGGCTGCTTCATTTCATAAACTTTAATCAAATTTAAAGAAAAATCATTTAAAAAATAAAAAAGTATGTTTCTCTGGAATGATTTAACTTAGTAATTAGAAAAGGTGTTAATCCATATGATTACATGGATTGTTGGAAAAAATTAAAAGAAACACAGTTACCAACATAAGATAAATTTTATAATGAATTATATGATTGTGATATAAGTGATGAAGATTATGAACATGCTAAATTAGTTTGGGAAAAATTCAATAGAAAAAAACTTTGTGATTATCATGATTTATATCTTAAAACTGATGTATTATCGTTAAGTGATGTTTCTGAAAAGTTTAGAAAAACATGTATAAATACATATAATTTAGACCACCTTGGTATTTTACAGCACCAGGTTTATCTTAGGATGCAATGTTGAAAATTACTAATCAAAAACTTGAATTATTATGTGATTATGATATGCTTCTAATGGTTGAAAAAGGAATAAGAGGTGGAATTTCACAATGTTGTAAAAATATGTAAAAGCAAATCATAAATATTTAAAAGATTACAATAATAAAGAAATATCAAATTAAATAATGTATCTCGATGCAAATAATTTACATGGTTATGCTATGAACCAATATTTACCATACAGCGGATTTAAATGGTACAAATTATGTAGTACATTATAGAAATCTTAAACAATATTTATCTTTAGGAATGAAACTTACAAAAATACATAAAGTTTTAAAATTTAATTGGTTAAATAAATATATAGATCCATACACACAGTTAAGAACTAAAGCTACAAAAGATTTCTATAACTTAATGAATAATTCTGTGTTAGGTAAAACAATCGAAACTATAAGCAATAGACAATATATATAATTAGTTTCAAATAGTAAAATATGTGATAAACTTGTAGCTAAACCAAACTTTAAACATAGAAATATATTTAATGAAAATCTAGCTGCTATTCATATGAATAAAACTAAAATAATGTTTAATAAACCTATTTATGTTAGATTAAGTATACTTGATTTATCTAAATAATTAATACATGATTTTCACTATAGAGTTATGAAACCTAAATATGAAGAAAATATTGAATTATGTTATCAACATACAGATAGTTATATTTATAATATAAAAACAGAAGATTTCTATGAAGATATGAAATTGATGATTGATTATTTTGATACAAATGATTTTCCAACAGATAATATATATAATATTCTACAAGTAAACAAGAAAGTTGTTGGTAAAATGAAAGATGAATGCAATCGAAAAATAACGGAAGGATTTTGTGGTTAAAGAGTAAAAATGTATGCTTATAAAGTTTGTGACAAAAAAGAGAAGAAATCTAAAGGAATTAAAAAATGTCTTGTTAAAAATAAAATAAGTTTAGCAGTTTATAAAGATTGTTTATTTAACAATAAAGAACAATATAGAAAATTTAATTTAGTTAAATGTGAAAAACATGAAATATATACTATTAAAGTGAACAAAAACCACTATGTCCTCATGATAATAAAAGATATGTATGGGAAAATTAAATAGATACATTACCATATGGTCATTACTCATTATTGAAAATCTAATAAAAAATTGTGATAAATAAATGTGATAAAATTTATTATATATAAATAAAGACTATAATCAAGAAGCTCAATGATGTTAGTGTCTCGCAAGAGACTAAAAAAATAACTGAACTAGAGATAAATGTTTTATATAATGTTAGTGACTGTGAATATTTAAATACTATATATGGAGAAAAAATTTGTATGCACTTTCATAATGATTTTAAAGTTATTTTACCAAATAGATATTTCAAATTAATTGATCCTTGGGAACTTGAAGTAATTAAAAAAAGGACAAAGGAAACTGAAATATAAAGGAATAAGGAATCTTAAAAATAGAAATAAAGAATTTCGTGATATAGGATTCACAATGTAAAAAATTTACTTCTGTTAACCAATACATTTACCTATGTTCACGATGTAAAATTATTTTCCTCATTAATTTTATTGTATTTGAATGGACAACACCAAGCCACAATTAAGACAGTGTAGTAAACGTATGATTAAGAAAAGTATTGATGAATTTCATAAAGATAAATATCGAACAGGTGGACATTTTTATGTATGTAAAGAATGTAAGAAAATTAAAGTTACTTGTGAATATGGTAAAACTGTAAATAAGCGTTATCTCAAAAAAATTTACAAACAACAACTCAAAATAATCTTATGGCTGCTAAAGAAGAAAGTAAATAATTTTATATACTTATTCTTTAACATAATTTAGAAAACACGTTTTTGAGAGAAGTCAAAAACAGGACTTTTTGGGGCTAAGAGAAAGTTGTAGAAAATGCTTTTTTAGAAGTTCGTTTTAAAAATAATTTTTAAAAACGTGTTTTTCTAAGAAGTCTAAAATAGGATAATTTTTGGGGCTAAGAAAATGATGTAAAAAATGCCTTTTTAAAAATCGTTTCTTAAAAAATAGTTAATTCTCTAATTTATTTAATTACATTCATCTATGGGAAATGTATGTAAAACGCATGATTTTTTATTATAGCTATTATTATATCATTTTATTATATTATATTATTATTAGGTAAAAGGGATAGTAGATTGTTTTTGTATGTTCTGGGAGATTAGGACAGTTTTTTGTGAAAAATAAGAAAATCGTGAGTGACGCAGTCACATGAGATTTTTTTATTTTTTATACAATTGTCCTAGTGTCCCAGAACATACTAAAACAATCTGCTATAAAGCGCCATAAAATATGTTTCCATCGAGTTTATTTACCTGCCAGCACTCACTTGAAGAGAAATGACTTAGTTTTAGTGCGCCTTCCAGCTCGCATTCGAAGACAAGTGGCATTAGGTCAGTGTGTATTTACAAAGTGCTATAACACATAACACGATAGCCCGGCCTCCACTGGTTCCGAATAATTTGAAATGGTCGACTTCAGTGAGTGTTGGACCACATTCGGCAACTAAAATTTCACTTTCACAGCGTCAGTAACCCCATACTCCTTACCTAATGTCTTGCAGCTGTGGGCCTATAATGCGCCCTTGACTGCTACCTAGCATCACAATCTTCTTCGTCCTGATGTTACTACCTCAGGCTTCCTAACAATGTTGGGTGTCTTTTGGATCTTTCCTATTTCTACGACTACTGGAAACTCCTCTCCACACCTCTCTGACAGTTGGATAAACCTATTCTCAGCATTCAATGTGAAATTAACGCAGCGCATTTTATTCCTAAATCTTAGTGTCGACTGGTAAGCCAGTTCCCAACAGTCCGCCCTTTCCCTCCGTAGCCTCTCTAGTTCTGTCTAGCATCCTCTAACTGTGCCTGATGGCACATATCTTCACCTCCTTTCCTGTATTAGCCTATTCCTATAACATATGCAGGAGCACCACGAGAAGGTCTCTAGATTCGGCACCAGCTTCTCTGCTACATTCAGTGTGGCAAAACCATGTGCCCGTGAAGAAACTCATAATGCAGCCAACAACTAACTAACTTAAGACAGTTGGCACTCATGGTTCAAAGCTTAAAATGTATTTAAACAAATATAGTGTAGTACCAAGGAACTGAACACACAAAAAGCAGGCCATGAAACACCTGCAAATTAAAAAAAAACAGTGACAGGATCAAATGCAAACGACGTGAGCATTAGATGTCCCAGCCACGTATAAAGAAATCACTAAAGAAGAAAAGAAAGATCTTCTGACAGTGAACTGTACTGAAAGAAACAACTAAACACTGAAAACATTACGTCTGCACTGGGGGTCTGAACTCGCAGTTACTTTGTGAAATGAAGAGAGTAGCGCAAGAGAGAAAACGACAAGAAGCCCTTCAACCTGACTGAAGTAAGTTTATGTGTAACGACTCAGTGGTTTGAGAATGAGATGTGTATTTCAAGCGGCATCGCCACTGGATTCCCCCAAAAACGTTTGTGTGCATTACCCGCTTTTGGTTTTCTGCTTCGACAAACATTGCCTCGTCTTAAATAAACGATCAGCCTTTGAAGGCCACTTCTCGACGTATTGCTTTGGAAAGTCTGTTCCACATCCTTCAACTGGTAGATGTTTGATGGTCAAAGTGACATTTCTGCAGCACCAGCGGTTGGCGTTCTTAAGGGATTATCCTCCGTAACTAGTCGTGGACTATGCCGGCAGCCTGTCGATAACAGCTGAAACACAGGGAAGAGTTACGGGGATGGTACGCTGTATCTCAGGCAATCATTGAAAGGGGAATCACTGGCTGTGTGTGCAAATGAAGGCAGTTTCCGACCCGTGGACATTGATATGTTACCTCATGATGAAAACTTAATTGTTAGAGAATGTAATTAGGCGGAATCGTGATCAGCGGGAATTTTGTTACGCTCTTGTAACAACCATTTAACGGTGATACGGCCCCTACTGCTGCAGAATCGTCGTAATCTGGTATCTAGCTGGGATGGTTGTCGTTATAAAAGACGCTGTATGTGTGGTGTACGCGCATTAACAACATCATGCCGCAGATAGCGTTACTTCTGTTGCTGGTAGCAGCATCCGTGCGGTGCGCCCCAGGTGATAACTGCATCTGTTTACATGCGTATCCACACTGTGAGATGCACTCTTATTGTGCGTGTTAGGGAATAGTTTCTTTATACTACCACTCATTATAATTCCTATGATTTACGCATGAGGCATGAAGAATCAGGCGCCATATTTGTAAGGAGTGTCCTAACTAGCTGCTGTGTGATGTTAATTTTATTTCTTTCCGTTTCACTGTATATCTATTTCGGCTAAACTGCCATTATCGAGTGACACATGTATTGTCTAGATGGACTGACACACATATAATATCATTGGCAATTGTATTTTGACTATCGTTCAATATTTGTTCAATTAAGGCAGTAATTCCAGAATGAGATTTTCACTCTGCAGTGGAGTGTGCGCTGATATGAAACTTCCTGGCAGATTAAAACTGTGTGCCGGGCCGGGACTCGAACTCGGGACTTTTGCCTTTCGCGGGCAACTACTCCACCAACTGAGCTACCCAAGCACGACTCACGACCCGCCTTCACAGCTTCAATTCTGCCAGTACCTCGTCTCCTACCTTCCGAACTTCACAGAAGCTCTTCTGCGAACCTTGCAGAACTAGCACTCCTGGAAGAAAGGATATTGCGGAGACATGGCTTAGCCACAGCCTGGGGGATGTTTCCAGAATGAGATTTTTACTCTGCAGCGGAGTGTGCACTGATATGAAACTGCCTTGCAGATTAAAACTGCGTGCCGGACCGAGACTCGAACTCGGGAGTTCAAGGTAGTAATTAATTTGTTATGAGGCTAATTTAAAAGTTTTAGAGCTACAATGTTATAACAAATTAATTACTATCTTAAGTCAACAAATACAGAACGACAGTCAAACTACTGTTGCCAACGATTCTATATGTATGTCAGTCCATCTTGACAATGCGTCACTCGATAATGGCTGCTTAACCGAAATGGATACACAGTGAAACTGAAGGAAATAAAAATTAACGCCAGACAGCAGCGCCTTGCTGACACATTACGCTACAGGTCCTACACTGAGGCGACAAAATTCGTGGGACACCTCCTAATATCGTGTTGGACGTCCTTTTGACTGGCGTAGTGTAGCGACTCGAAGTGGCGTGGACTGAACAAATCGCTAGAAGCTCCTGCAGAGATATTGAGCCATGCTGCTTCCACATCCGTTCATAACTGTGAAAGTGTTGCCGGTGCAGGATCTTGTGCAGTAACCGACCTCTGCATTATGTCCCAGAAATGGTCGATGGCGTTCATGTCGGACGATCTGGATGGCTAAACTATTTGCTCGAACTGTTTAGAATGTTCTTCAAACCAGTCGAGAACAATTGCGGCCCGGTGACATCTACGGGAACATGAAGTCCATGAATAGCTGCAAATGGTCTCGAAGTAGCTGAAAACAACCATTTACAGTCAATGATCAGTTCAGTTGGAGCAGAGCACCCAGACCATTCCTTGTAAACACAGCCCACGCCATTATGACGTCACCACCAGCTCTCACAGGGCCTTCTTGAGAACTTGGGTCTAGGGTTTCATGGAGACTGTGCCTCATTCGAACCCTACCTTACCAACGAAAATCTAGCCTCATCTTTTTGGCCACATTTCTTCAATCGTCCAAGAGAGGCGCTGCAGGCGATGTTGTGCTGTTGGCAAAGGCACTCTCGTCGGTTGTCTGCTGCCACATAGCCGATTACACAAAAATTCCGCAGCACTGCCCTGACGGAAATGATCGTACGCCCCACATTAATTTCTGCGATTATTTCACGCAGTGTTGCTTGTCTGTTAACCCTGGCAGCTCTACGCAAGCTCCGCTGCTCTCGGTAGTTAAGTGAAGGCCTTCGGTCACCGGGCTGTTCGCGATGAGGTAACGCTTGAAATCTGGTATTCTCGGCACACTCTTGACAATGTGGATCTCGGAATATCGAATTCCCTAATGATTTCTGAAATGGAATGTTCCATGCTTGTAGCTCCCACTACTATTCCATGTTGGAAATCTGTTAATTCCAGTTGTGCGGCCATAATCATGTCGGAACCTTTCCACATGAATTACTTGAGTACAAGGGACAGCTCCGCCAATGCACTGACCTTTTACACCCTGCGTACACGATACTACAGCCATATGGATACGAACTTATCGCTATCACATGACTTTTGCCACCTCTGTGTATGCAACATAATCAGGCGCCGGGCCAAGAGAGGGTGGTACGAGGCATGGGGGCCACGGTTCCTCGCCATCAACCCCCTCCCTCCCCTCCTCCCTCACTCCCATTCCCACAGGAAAAGAAAAGAAATGTCAGTCAAGGCGTTTATATTGTTATGCGTATCAATTTACAAATTTCTCGTGCAGTTTTCGGAGAATAAAGTACTATGAAAAGTGAAAATCTGGAAAAAGACGAGAAAATTTAATAGATCACAGGTCATGTTCAACCTGTCCAGCAGCTCGTCTGAGAGTCTGCTCATGAGGACGGGCTTGCGGTCTGAGCGACTGCTGAAAACCTTCCAGACGTGTGTTGGCTCGCAGGAGGGATGGAAAAAATCGACCTGTTCAAACCGATACCGGTATTTTACTTCTGAATAACCCATATTTTTTTGGTATTTATTGCTCTCGGTTATAACAGGTGTTTTTTTACTTTTGTTTATAACCGAGTAAAAAACCGAAAAATCAATTAGCCTTCTCAGCAGAACTAAATAATTTCGTTTCAAAATAATTTTTTTTTAAAAACGGATTTTTATTCGTAAAATTGCATTGGTTTGAAATGTTGCGTTTTTATAGAAAATGGGAGAAGCGATCAGCGCTGTTGCAATAACAATGCCGACAGAAAAGAGCAACAAGCATATGGCATGAGAACTGGTATACCACTGCTGAGATAGTAATGTCGCTGTTGGCGTGTGTCGTGCCGTACAGTATGCATGTACGTACAGTGTGGAAGACGTGCCCCGACTTGATACACGAGGTGAGACAATAAAGTAAAGAGACTGAGGTGAAAAAAAAAAGTTGCTCACCGTTTTAGTCAAGTTTAGTGTTGTTTCCTTCAAAGTAGTTCCCTTCTGATTGCACACACTTTTTCCAGCGCTTCTGCCATTGATGGTAACATTTCTGGAACTCATCTTCTGTAATATCCTCTAAGACCCTCGTCACAGCTTTTTGGACATCTTTTGTTGTTTGAAAATGGTGTCCCTTGAACGCCGTTTTGACTCTTGCAAACAGAAAAAAGTCGCATGGAGCGATATCTGGTGAATAAGGTGACTGTGGTACTACTGAAATTTGTTTTGAGGTTAAAAATTGCTGTACTGACAGAGCAGTATGGGATGGCACATTATCGTGATGAGGAATCCAATTATCATCAATTTTGGCACGGACACGAAAACTCTTACACGAAGTCTTTCTAAAATTTCTTTGTAGTAATATTGGTCAACTGTTTGTCCAGGAGGCCCCCACTCTTTATGAACAATTCACTTGGAATCCGTGAGGTTGATGGTCGTCCACTGCGGTCTTCATCTTCAACATTCGTTCTACCTACACTAAACACTTTATGCCAACGAAAAACTTGAGATATTGACATAATCTCCTCTCCAAAAGCCTTCTGAAGGTCACCGCAAGTTTTTGTCGCGTTTTCACCCAATTTAACGCAGAAAGAAATGGCATACCGTTGCGCATTAATATGCAGTTCCATTTCCGTGACGAGACGCGGAAACACGTATTAACTTATTACAGCAACTGAGCAGTTGTATCGATGTGCCACTTGGACTATAAGCAGCTTATAGACCAAGGTCAAAGATATTGTGCCTACACAATCCTGCAGGGTTGCCACATCTCGCAAAGAAAATCAGTCTCATTACTTTATTGTCGCACCTCGTACATGGTAATTCTCACTGTAGTAGTTGGACATCTGTTGTATTGAAGAGATGCACTAGTCCTAGCCTAGAAATATTTTTGCGAAGTGACGTAGCAATGAAGTACAATGCTTCATTTGCTTTAAAAGAGTGAAGACTTGTCTATCATTTCTGCGAAACAGTAAAAGGGGGAGGTAATTATGGTAACAGTAATAAGCGAAAAACTTAACAATTCAGTCATACCATATGATAAAACAAAAGCAAGTAGCTGATCTGATGCCTGTACCTACATAATATGGTTTTATCTGGTTATAGCCCTTGAAAACGGACAAATTAACACGGAAAATAGAGAACTTCAATAATAGTTTTCACACTTTAGCATTGAGTATTCATAATGGTCAAATAGTGGTACGACCCCCTATTACAGTACGATTTTTGAGGAGAGTTCAAAAATTGGAATCAATAGGTGTATATTGGCGATTTTTTTAAACAATTGAACCACTTATAACGTTTCAAGAAAAGAAACGAGCGGTGGTTGGAATACATTTTCTTGTATTCGCCTATTTGATTTAATATTTTGATTTTATGAAGCTCGAAACTGAGTCAAAATTTTTCGATCTTTGTTCGATTTGTACCTTTCTCACTGGAAATAATAGGACCAAAAATCCGAAAACCACTTATTTCAGAAACCTGTTATTTTGAGCAGTTTTAGCAGACAGGTAAAATTGCCATGGAAAAAAGCCAGATATAACCGAAAACCAGTTGTTTCAACGACAGTCGCCGTCCCTAGCGCACTGCCAGATCTTGACTTGGCTGCACCTGCTGCCAGTAAGGAACCCGATACGCTTCGTAAGTCCACAGGTAGAGCCACCAAATCATATCAAACTCAGGAAAAAAGTGACGAAGACTGTTTTTCTCTAACATAGACGTAAAAGACGGTAAGCAATAGCGTTTCCTCTTACACACCCGCTTAGCTGTGGAATGAAGATCTGTGTATCGTAGAGCTTAGGGATATACATCAGTAATGACGTCACAGTTCGATGTTATATCTTGTAAGCTATGAAGGTGTCCAAGATGTGAGAGATTGTTGCTGTCACAGTTTTTCAATCACTTGCGTGACAAGTGTAGATTTCAGTTTTTCAGATCAACCCTTTTTCAGATTATAAGTTTCTCAGAATTGCAGTTTTTGGGAAGTAATATTAAGACAGGGTGCTGAACTGAAATCAACATAAATTATTAATATTATATCAAAGCAGTCTATATATTTTATTGTTATTGTTATTAAAATTAGAGCGCTAGGTGTTACATTAAAAGTCATGGTAAAGGCGAAATATATTTGGGTGGAGGAGGCAGGGGGCGAGGGGGGGGAGGGGGGGGTGAGACGGAGGACAGTAACAAACTGTCCTCCCTTGAAAAGGTTCAAATGGGTCTAAGCACTATGGGACTTAACATCTGAGCTCATCAGTCCCCTAGACTTAGAACTACTTAAGCCTAAGTAACATAAGGACATCACACACATCCATGCCCGAGGCAGGACTCGAACCTAGGACCGTAGCAGCAGCGCGGTTCCGGACTGAAGCGCCTAGAACCGCTCGTCCACCGCGGCCGGCTGTCCTCCCATCCCCGAGAAGCGGATACTGGATACCCACCTGTGAAGAATGAGTGCTCCTATGCTTCCCCGCCAAACTTAACTATCAAAATTTTATCTTCACTATCTAACTGGAAACAATGCACTGGAAAGTAGCAGACTGGGGCGTACGCACATATATGTGTGTATGTGCTTGAGTGAGAGAGAGAAAGAGAGAGAGGGATGGACAGAGTGTGTATATGGCGAATGGCGAGGGTAGTTTCTGACCTGAAAGGAAGTTCTTACAATTTTTTAACCCTTGAATAACTAGGTGCGAGTTCCGAGACATAAATAACAAGGAGGAGTAAAAGTGTACTCCACGTATTTATAAATTATCTTCTTTAAAATAAAGGTCTTGAAATAATATCAAGTCATAAACAAGCAATATGAAACATTTATTACAAAGTACTGTTAATATTTTACAATATGACAAAGCCAATAATAATCATAATATCAATGTATTTTATTATCAGCATATTTCATTACATCATTGTTGTGATATGTATTGGAATATGTGACTGTACTTATATTGCTCATTCAGTTAATCTTTTTGTTATAACATTATGAAATACAGTAGACTTGCTGTTACATAAAAAGTAAGAAGATTCATTGAAACAAACAAGTATTATTTAGCACTGTATGACAAATGTTACGCATATTGATAAAAATACGAAGCTAACGAATAAAAATAGTTCATCATATAAAAGGAATTAAGATTTTGTAAATTAATTTGATTTTTTCTTGAATATATAAAACATTTTTAAACCAACCCATTTGGCAATTTTGACCATTATTTTTGCCATGGTCTTTACACACTGTTTTCGGACAGGCACAGCATTCATAGGAACGTTTTTGATTTTCCTTTCGACGGCAAACAAAGCATCGCCCCGCCTCCCCCCCCCCCTTTTTTTTTGAGATTGATTCTGCTTGTGTTGCTGAACCTGGAATGTCGGACAAATAATGTGCCAAAATCTGTTACATCGCTATACGAAGCTGTTTGGGCAGGTTTTTTTTCATGAGCCAGTCTTTCTTTTCTTCTTCGACAATCCCAGACGCCAATAGCGAGAAAACTGCTTCGACTGATTGTACTGCTATTCCCGTAATGCAAGAGGGGCTCTTGTCCATGACGCATCTAGACGCCTATATCGCATAGGACAGCGCCTGCTTTTCAGTGTCGTGGTCTTATTGTGGCACAGTAAACCAAATACATCGACTCCCACTTTTGTTATGACTGTAGAAAAGTACTATGTTCGATTTCTTTGCGTCCTCATTTACTTAACCCACACTATGTGATTAAAAGTATCCGGACACCCCCTAAACATAAACATTGTGCTGCCACCTACTGCCAGGTACTCCATATCAGCGACCTCAGTAGTCATTAGACATCGTGAGAGAGGAGAATGGGGCAATCCGCGGAACTTATGTGCTCAGCTGATTGGGTGTCACTTGTGTCATACGTCTTGTTCAATTGTGTGTGAAATGTTATGGGACTTAACTGCTAAGGTCATCAGTCCCTTAGCTTACACACTACTCAACCTAAATTATCCTAAGGACAAACACACACACCCATGCCCGAGGAAGGACTCGAACCTCCGCTGGGATCAGCCGCACAGTCCATGACTGCAGCGCCTTAGACCGTTAAGCTTATCGTGCGCGGCTGTCATACGTCTGTACGCGAGATTTCCACACTCCTAAACATCCCCAGGTCCACTGTGTCCGATGTGACAGTGAAGTGGAAACGTGAAGAGACACATGCACCACAAACGAGTACAGGCCGACCTCGTCTGTTGACTGACAGAGACCACCGACAGTTGAAGAGGGTCCAGACCATCACACAGGAATTACAAACTGCAGCAGGATCAGCTGCAAGTACTGTGACAGTTAGGCGAGAGGTGGGAAAGCTTAGATTTCATGGTTGAGCGGCCGCTCATAAGCCACACATTACGCCGGTAAATGCCAAACGACACCTCGCGTGGTGTAAGGAGCGTAAACATTAGACGATTGAACAGCGGAAAAACGTTGTGGAGTGACGAAGCACGGTACACAGTGTGGGATTCCGATGGCAGGGTGTGGGTATGGCGAATGCACGGTGAAAGTCATCTGCCAGCGTGTGTAGCGCCAACAGTAAAATTCGGAGGCGGTGGTGCTATCGTGTGGTCGTGTTCTTCATGGAAGGGACTTCCACCCCTTGTTGTTTTGCGTGGCACTATCACAGCACAGGCCTACATTGATGTTTTAAGCATCTTCTTGCTTCCCACTGTTGAAGAACAATTCGGGGATGGCGACTGCATCTTTCAACACGATCGAGCACCTGTTCATAATGCATGGCCTGTGGTGGAGTCGTTACACGACAATAACATCCCTTTAATGGACTGGCCTGGACAGAGTCCTGACCTGAATCCTACAGAACATCTTCGGAATGTTTTGGAGCGCCGGCTTCGTGCCAGGTCTCATCGATCGACATCGATACCTTTCCTCAGTGCAGCACTCCGTCAAGAATGGGCTGCCATTCCCCAAGAAATCTTCCAGAATCTGACTGAACGTGTACCTGCAAGAGTAGAAGCTGTCATCAAGGACAAGGGAGGGCCAACACCATATTGAATTCCAGCATTACCGATGGAGGGCGCCAGCAACTTGTAAGTGATTTTAAGCCAGGTGTCCGGATACTTTTGGTTAAGGATAATTTCGCGAGATCTACAGTGTTTTGCTTCGAATGCGTCAGTTTAAAATTTTTTCGACATTTCAAAGATATTACCTGGTCAAGCACAACAATCAGACGCGTTTAATAGTTTTATTTACGGCAAGACGTCCTTCCGGTTTTCACCTACGTTCATTTAGCACAATAATTTAAATCTTCCTCAATACAATATCCTTTTCGACTGATTTTGAACGTCGCATCTACCTTTTATTCTGTAACTTGAAGCATTTATACCCATAGAACAAACAGTTGTAGCTTTACAGATGCAGCGCAGGCGCACGGTGAATGGAACAGTGAGGTCCAGTCCACCGTGCTTTTCGCCACAGTTTCCAGACGTCGTGTCTCGATCAAGTGCGTATTTTTCGATTACTGTGGTATTCTCGTCTAAGAAAACTCCCGTTACATGCAATAGTTGGAAAGTGACTCACCCTATATTATGAAACGGGACAGAACGTTATCACAAGGGCCCGGTTTTTTATGTAATATCGTCAAGAAAAATATTTAGATACTTTTGTAATGAAAATGATTGAAATATTTAAGAAAACACGTATATTAGGAAAATATTTTATAAAATGAGTGAGACAAAGCAATTTCAACTGCAGTCAGGTTCTGGATATAGCCTACTATATAATCTTAGTATGTTTTTACACGTTCCAGAAACACGAAAAGCATATTAAGAAGATAATTTTACATTACTTTTTTTAAATTATTTTCGGTGACATCAGGGTACTAAAACGTCAATCTTCATTGGAGTTGTTAAGGTGCTCTAGTAGTACCTTACCTTCAAAAATAATATTTTTGTAAGAGGGAAATGCACTTCGTACGAAACGATACTGCAGATTTTAGGAGCTGAAATATTCCAGTAGATATATCTACTGTAGCAACTTCTTCACAGAGTATAATGCACCTAGCAGCAAAGGTCGAGTAGACTGAAGTTCTTCCAAAAACAGCGCCAGACTGTTCAGTACCCTCTACCCAATATCACCTCTGATGTCAGTCAGTTTACATTTGAAATTCATAACAATTTCTGAAAAGCCAACCCGACAGATTCAAATTCATTAATGCTTCTGCGCAAGAAGCCAAAGTTGTTATCGAAGTATGCTACAGAATTTTAGCTTTTAGGTTTATTGAAAGTATTTTGTATCTATCATAATTAAACTGAAGGTCTCTGGGAAATGAGTCAACTACAGGTTTCACGTCTGGAAAATGTTCATTATAAAAACCGACAGTTGCAAAATGGGTACCTCACCTTGTTAGAATAGAATCAGGCGACAACACTAGGTTCTACATTCGTTCTTTGTAGAGCGACCCACGATACTACACTTTCTTGGTCTATGAAATTTTTTACTTCTGGTCAACTGCTGTGTCCTTCTTCAGCGATATGTTGCTTATATCGTGCCGCACAATTTTCAGAACTTCCTGATGGAAGAATTCTAAACAGTTTTTTCTTGACGTCGATTTATCAGGAATATTTTCCTCACAGTATTTTTGTAGCTACGCGTGATATTTAGACATATGAAGTTTGAGTCACTGAATGTTCGCAGAAACCATCGTGGACCACGTTTGGAAAAAATTAATTTGTGGATTTCGGAGTCTTTTGCATCTGCGTCAATCACATTTGCTTCTTAGACGATTGCACTGCTTTCTTCTTTGTGTTAACATCATTACATGTGTGTTGCTGTGATACGTATCTGAATTCCTGCAGTTGGTGGAGCAGTGGAGCAATATTGGTGGCAAGCATGTGGCGGCTAAGTGGTCCCATGCTCTTGGAGTTGAATGCTCTTTATAAATCCTTCTTGGCGACGTAATTCCTTCATTTCAGAGCCATTGCATGACAACAAGAACACCATACGACAGCCAAAACCACATCCGACGCAATTTCAACATGAATTGGCTTCCAAATGCCTCAACTGGCACCCGCGTTGTTAACAGTACAACGTCTAGCCCCTGACTGCGCAATGTGCTCTCTCTCTTGCGGCCCAGATTGACCGCCAGATCCACCTTTTAGCACGTGCCAAGCCCCTTCCGTAGCGGAGAGGGATCCCTGTGTCTTTTAAGTTACATCATACAATTTCCATAAGTATGAACCACCGGCCGGGGTGGCCGAGCGGTTCTAGGCGCGACAATCTGGAACCGCACGATTACTACGGTCACAGGTTCGAATCCTGCGTCGGGCATGGATGTGTGTGATGTCCTTAGGTTAGTTAGGTTTAAGTATTTCTAAGTTCTAGGGGACTGATGACCTCTGAAGTTAAGTCCCATAGTGCTCAGAGCCATTTGAACCATTTTTGAACCCTAAGTATGAACCAGTATTCAAATTACGAATTCTCTTTTATAAACAGGCATAATTTACAAAATTTCATTATTTTTAAACATCTTTTAAGTTTTTATATTACATATATTACACATATCAACTTTCCTTTCACAACTCAATGATCTTAATCAGTAAAGAACAACTACTTCATAGTTACATACACATAATTACATTGTATAAACTACTTACAATCGATACTAGTGTTACAACCTGTCTGCGTGCTACACATACTGGATTTACACCTGGAGTTACGGCCTGGGGTGAGATTTCGTATGACGGCAGTAACACTCTCGTGGTCATCCACACACCCTGACTGGAAATTTGTGCGTCAGCCTGGTGATTCGACCTGTTGTCCTGCCACAACGGTCGCCCACGTACCGCTGTTGTAACCCGACATGCTCTAAAGTGTGAAGACATGTCGCTTGGCTCGCTCGATCAGATGTGTCTCCAGTCGAGCACATGCGGGCATCATTGAACTTCAACGCCAGCGTCATCCAAAAACAGCATTAACCGTTCCTGTATTGCCAACCAAGTGCAACAGACACAGAACTCCATCGCACAAACCGACATCCGGCACCTGTACACTCAACATTACGGCATTTACACTGGTTATTAATGTAGGGGCATTTCACATTTGCACTGGCTATCTCGCACTTACATTAATCCGCGATCACTGAAAAGTGTTACCTAGACTAATGTATTCCCGAAATTACATTATTCTGTATTAATAATATTTCGCTGTTGCGATTTGTTTTCCTCCTGCGTAGAATGGATGTCTCACGACTCAATTAACAGACACGTTATAATTAATTTGAGTACAAAGTGGGATACGATGATGTATCTACATAGTAACTACATGTTTTTCTTTCTGAATTTGTGTCAGACTGAAACGTGTGTAATTGTTTTGGTAGGAAATTGAAACAAGGCAGTTTGTTGCAAAGAATACATTACAGCCTGATTAAAACACGAAAGACATGACTTAGTCAACGGTAGGTTACCTATAAAGTCGTGTCAGTTTCTTTGCTAGACTGTGAAATGTTGCTTCTGATGCCAGAATAATTATTAAAAACAGCTACCAGTCACATTACTTTTGTTTCCGACGCAATGCAACAAATATATCAGACACATCACTTTCACACCACGGTGAGGCTTAAGAGAACTGTTATTATAAAAAGGGGATAACTCAAATCTTTACAACCGAGTGCTGAGTAAGCTTCGAGTGGTACGCCACCCCCCCCCCCCTTACACAAATAAAATAATAAAATGGCTCTGAGCACTATGCGACTTAACTTCTGAGGTCATCAGTCGCCTAGAACTTAGAACTAATTAAACCTAACTAACCTAAGGACATCACACACATCCATGCCCGAGGCAGGATTCGAACCTGCGACCGTAGCGGTCACGCGGTTCCAGACTGAAGCGCCTAGAACCGCACGGCCACACCGGCCGGCCCCTCACACATATCACTTCCGTAAACCTGGATATCACCACGGAAGTCTAGGCAGTCGACAAATGTGCTGGACAAGTACTCGTTATTTTTTCGTCACTTACCAGTATCATCTCCAGCTACAGCACACAATAATGACTGCTACAATGACACACACAATATTGTTATTGTATCTGCTTTGATTCTGAGAAATGGTATTCCGAATCTTAGAAAATTAATTAATTCGCACAATTTGACTGGGCGTCACCTCCGATTCGTCGTTCAAAACTAGCTTAATATACCGGAAAAATAGATAGTAGTAAGACAGGTGTTCGAGTGGCTGTACAAATGGCCCCTGGTCCAGGCAGAACCAAAATTTCTTATCCCATGTTCCCAGCTCAAAACGGAACCTGGCACTGTCCAAACCACAATTATGACCTTTTCATACATATTGTTACTACACTTTCGTGCTGTAATGTTGTTGTCTTGAGAATCAGATGACTGTATTTGGAACATCCTCTGTAACTGACTACGTTTGTCACATTCACGTCACGTGACAAATATGTCTGGCTCAAGCACACTGCACTAACGAAGGCCAACTGACGATATGAATTACGCCACAAACATTTACGAGACTACAATACGCCCATTACTAAATATCGGCTAAGCATCTCATGCCGTCGACTTCGACATACTGCTTGCTATCAGCGATAACTGATATTTGCAAACAGTTCGATGAAGTAATTTGAAATCTACTTGAGCAGCGTTAGGTCTGTGTGAATCAGATGTCGTCCAAGAAGTAAGTTCTCTCAGATTTGGCACAGCGGTCAGTACATCAGTGGAATCTAATCGGCACTGTCATCCATTAAATAATATTTTTGTGCTGAAGACATCTAGCTTTACTCGTGTGACGGACTTGGAGATCGTCCTGAGTGTCTTTAGTAATCAGCTAGGCACAAAGCCCGGCCTTAAAACTTTTCAAAGAGCCTCAGGTAATTTTAGTATCTCGTCAGAAGTTCATCAGTAGTAAAGTTGTACTCTACCCTTCCCGGAGGTACACCAGTACAATACTAGAATAAGGTCAAGAAGCTGCATGTAACTTAGAACGAGAACACCGACTGGACAGAAAAAAACGTTGAATCTGCTTACTGTATTCATCTCTTTGCCTGCCTCTACGATTTTTACTCCCCACACTTCCCTCCAGTACTAAACTGGTGATCCCTTGATGTCTCAGGATGTGTCCCATCAATCAATCCCTTAGTTTAGTCAAATTGTGCCACAAATTTCTTGTTTCCCCAACCTTATTCAGTTCGTCTTCATTAGTTACATTACTACCTATCTAATCTTCAGCATTATTCTGTAGCATCAAATTTCAAATGTTTCTGTTCTCTTCTGTAAACTTTTATCGTCCTTGTTCCATATACTACAGATACATTACAGATAAATACCTTCAGAAAAGATTTCTTAACACTTAAGTCTATACTCAGTGTTAAAAAACTGATCTTCCAAATCGCTTTTCTTGGCATTGCCAGTCTACATTTTATATTCTCTCCACTTCGGACATCATCAGTTATTTTTCAGACCAAATAGCATGACCTACTGTATCTATTACTTTAAGTGTCTCGTTTCCTAATCTAACTTCCTCAACATCACCTGATTTAATTTGACTACAAATCATTATCCTTGTATTACTTTTGTTGATGTTCATCTTATATCTTCCTTTCGAGACACTGTCCATCCTTTCAACTGCTCTTCCAAGTACTTCGCTGTCTCTGACAGAATTACAACGTCATCGGCTAACCTCCAAGTTTTTGTGATTCTTCAGTTTCTCCCGGCGTATTTGTTGCTCGAACAGTCCACGGGTATACTGCCGGTTCATAGTGTCCAACGGGCACAATATTTCGGCGATCAGACATGTCGCCATCGTCAGGTGCGCTGACGAGCTGAGCTCCTGTGGGCGGGCGGCCGACGGCCAGGTCTTCGCGACCGCCGGCGCGCGGGCGCGGACGTTGAAGAGAGCGGGCCGCGGGGGGAGGGGATTTAAATCGGTCGCCCGCCCTCAGGAGCTCAGTTCGTCAGCGCACCTGACGATGGCGACATGTCTGACCGCCGAAATATTGTG